>NC_047109.1:20252243-20578033 GCF_902500255.1 Thalassophryne amazonica
AGTTGCTAATGAGAGCGAGTGCCAGACTGCATCATCCCATTGTGGTGTACTCTCCAGTATTTCTTTGTGTCCGTTTCCATGGTTCTTAACGCTGTTAATTCTGACCCTTATGCTGCCAGCCCTTGACTTCTGCGCCTGTTCCTCCCAACACTGAGATCAGCCTGAGCCCTCAAAGATTTGTTTGCGGTTCTTGGTGTTCCTGATTTTGACCCTGGCTTATTTCTGAATTCAGTTCAATTTAATCATCTTATAATGTTCTAAATCACAACAAAAGCTGTCTCAAGGGCCTCACACAGAACAATTCAATATAAAATAAAACAATAAAAATGAATAAAAAATTAAAATACATCATTAAAAACAAGTAAAAGAATAAAACAGATAAAAATAAAAACTATTCATAAGAAAGAGAATAAAAATGGGTTTTAAGTCTTGACTTAAAAATGTCCACGGACTCCGAATGCCTCACGGTCGCAGGAAGACCGTTCCACAGGGAGGGTGCACAATGAGCCAAAGTTCTTTGACCCGCTGACTTCGTCTTCACCCCTGGGAACACAGAGAAGTCCCGCATCCTGCAACTGCAAAGCCCAGGCCAGCACGTAAGGTTCTACCAGATCAGCCAGATAAGACGGCGCCAGTCCATGAAGAACTTTATAAGTTAATAACAAAACCTTAAAATCTGCTCTCAGAGACAGTGAGCCAGTGTAAAGATGCCAAAATGGGTGTGATATGTTCAGACCTTCTGCTACGTGTCAAAAGTCAGCATTTTAAACCAGCTGAAGACCCCTAATGCTAGACTGCGGTAACCCTGAAAATAGAACATTACAATAATCTAGTCTAGAAGAAACAAAAGCATGAATCAGGGTCTCAGCATCAGCCATAGACAGGATGGAGCAGATCCTCACTATATTTTGCAGATGGAAAAAAAAAAACAGTCCTAGTAACATCTCTGATGTGGAAGTCAAAGGACAACGTGGGATCAAAAATTACCCCACGGTTTGTATGATGTATGGCACACAAACCCAGGCCGAGCACCAGCTGGTCAAACTTTCCATGCCTTTCTGTGCCTTTCCGTCATACTACTTTTGGTCAGTCAGTTTTCCTCTGTGAAAGCCACGACTCAGTGGAATGCTCTCCCTGATGCCATCAAGAACCCTGAATCTATTGGAAGTTTCAAGAACAAATTGAAAAATTTTCTGAAAGGTACTCAATTCTGTAACCACTGATTTTTTGAAACATTATGTAAATAGGATTGTGTGAATGTATTTGTGTGGATGTGAGTGCATATGTCTGTGTGGGTGATTTATAGTTTTGCAGTTTTGAGTTTATGTTTTTGTGATGTTTTATTATTTATGTTTTAACTGTGATTTGTCAAGGGACTGCAGATGTAAATTAGCTTTAAGCTAACTCTGGTACAAAGCATCAAATGGAAACATTTATGTTTTTATTGTACATGGTCCCTTTATAAATAAAACTTAATTTAAAAAAAACTGATGCCGATGTCTCGCTGGACCAAGAACCATCATTTCAGTCTTATCAGAGTTTAAAAGTAGGAAGTTACTAGACATCCAGCTTCTCACTGATAGAAGACAGTCCTCCAGGGATTTTATGGGAATGAGATTTCTCACAGTTATCGGCATGTACAAACGAGTATCATCAGCATAACAATGAAAGGCAATACCAAAACGCCGCGGTATATGCCCAAGGGGTGCTACATACATGGAGAAAAGCAAAGGGACTAAAACGGATCCCTGTGGAACCCCAAACCTCATGTCACTAAGGTTAGAGGTAGTGTTATTATACAAAACACATTGAGAACTACCTGGACAGGTATGACGTCAACCACACAAGGGCTTTTCCAGTAATCCAAAAAGATTCTCTAACCTATCGAGCAAAAGATGATGATCCACGGTGTCAAACGCAGCACTGAGATCTAACAACACAAAAACCGTAGTGGTGTCTGAGTCCATTGCTCACAGAAGATCATTCACTACTTTAGTGAGCGCTGTCTCTGTGGAGTGATTTTTCCTAAAAGCAGACTGCAGTGGCTCAAAAAGATCATTCTCAGTGAGGTGGTCCGACGAGCTGCCGTGAAACCACCTTTTGTAAAATTTTGGAACAGAATGATAGATTTGATATCAGCCTGTAATTTTCAATACACTAGGGTCAAGATTAGATTTCTTAAGTAATGGTTTAATCACTGCAGATTTAAAACATTTCAGAACAGGTCCAGAGGTTAATGACAGACTGATCATTTCACAGCACAGTTGCCCAAGAGTGGGCCACAGATCCTTAAACAGTTTGTTGGTATAGGATCAAATAAACAGGTTGTGCTTTTTGTAGATGCCACGAGTTTCGTCGGCAACCCAATGAAATATTATTAAATTCTGTAAATCTTGGTAACACCTCAGTGGTAGCGCAACCTCCATAGCAGGTTTTAATGGCTGGGCTGAGGCGTGCTGAGATATGTTCAGCCTAATATCTTCTATTTTCTTCTTGAAATAATCCAAGAAATCCTGCACTGAAAAGGGAGAATGACTAACAGGTGGCTGCCCATGAATAAGAAATGCTACTGTGTCAAACAAGAACTTTGAGTTCTGTTTGTTTTTACTGATCAAATCAGAGTAATAGGCCCGCTTTGGTGACCAATAGTGCATGCTTATAATCTAAAACAGCATCCAGCCACACAAAGCAGAACACCTCTAATTAGAACTACACCATTTCCGTTCCAAACCTCTAGCCTTCTACATGAGGTCACGCAAGTAACCACTGAACCAGGTGACTGTGCCTTGGGAGGGCGTGGCCATAAAAGAGGAGGCGCAATCTTATGAAGTGTTGTTTAAGTGCTGAATTTAAATTATCCACAAGGCTGTCTACTGATTTAGCGTTCTCCAATTTGAAGCTAAAATGTCATGTAGTCTAGCTTCAAGGTCAGTCATAGTTGAGGGTTTAATACGATGCTGCAGTAGTAGGCAAGTTTGTTGTTCCACTAAACGCGGCAGCGTAAATGTAAACCTGATAAGTGAATGGGTCTGAGACTATAGATGTAAGAGGCAAGATGTCGACAGCAAACCCATGTGCAAGAACCAGATCCAGGGTATTTCCACTAATGTGTGTTGGGTCCCGAATGCATTGCTGGAATCCTAACGTATCCACAATTTGCATAAATGATTTGCTAAGGGAATCAGAGGGCTTATTTATATACTCAACAAAAATATAAACGCAACACTTTTGGTTTGCTCCCATTTTGTATGAGATGAACTCAAAGATCTAAAAGTTTTTCCACATACACAATATCACCATTACCCTCAAATATTGTTCACAAACCAGTCAAAATCTGTGATAGTGAGCACTTCTCCTTTGCTGAGATAATCCATCCCACCTCACAGGTGTGCCATACCAAGATGCTGATTAGAAACCATGATTAGTGCACAGGTGTGCCTTAGACTGTCCACAATTAAAGGCACTCTGAAAGGTGCAGTTTTGTTTTATTGGGGGGGATACCAGTCAGTATCTGGTGTGACCACCATTTGCCTCATGCAGTGCAACACATCTCCTTCGCATCATCCATGAAGAGAACACCTCTCCAATGTGCCAAACGCCAGCGAATGTGAGCATTTGCCCACTCAAGTCGGTTACGACGACGAACTGGAGTCAGGTCGAGACCCCGATGAGGATGACGAGCATGCAGATGAGCTTCCCTGAGACGGTTTCTGACAGTTTGTGCAGAAATTCTTTGGTTATGCAAACCGATTGTTTCAGCAGCTGTCCGAGTGGCTGGTCTCAGACGATCTTGGAGGTGAACATGCTGGATGTGGAGGTCCTGGGCTGGTGTGGTTACACGTGGTCTGCGGTTGTGAGGCTGGTTGGATGTACTGCCAAATTCTCTGAAAGGACTTTGGAGACGGCTTGTGGTAGAGACATAAACATTCAATACACGAGCAACACCTCTGGTTGACATTTCTGCTGTCAGCATGCCAACTGCACGCTCCCTCGACATCTGTGGCATTGTGCTGTGTGATTAAACTGCACCTTTCAGAGTGGCCTTTTATTGTGGGCAGTCTAAGGCACACCTGTGCACTAATCATGGTGTCTAATCAGCATCTTGGTATGGCACACCTGTGAGGTGGGATGGATTATCTCAGCAAAGGAGAAGTGCTCACTATCAGATTTAGACTGGTTTGTGAACAATATTTGAGAGAAATGGTGATATTGTGTATGTGGAAAAAGTTTTAGATCTTTGAGTTCATCTCATACAAAATGGGAGCAAAACCTGCAGCCAAATGGGAGCAAAACCTGCAGCTCAAAAATTCTGGAAATGGAAAAACATGCCTCTGCCGATAATTGTGGACGTGTGCAGGTGTCAGCCGACTGATAAAAGCATGTTTCAAGCATACTGCGGATGTTAAGCGAATATGAGCCAATTTTGTGCGCAATCCATACGCAAATCCTCCTAAACGCCAGTTGGATCGGGCCCTTAGCATCATGGGCATTACGGAGAGTCAGATGCTCTAACGAATTATATTTGTGACCCCCAATACCTAATAAAGAAAACCTAGATTTATAAATAAAAGCGACACCCCCGCCTTGCTTCACACCATGAGACACGTGACTAAATGTGTATGTTGGTGGGCAGGCCTCATTCAGAGGAAGAGAGTTGTGGGTTTGAGCCAGGTTCCACATAAGCCATCATATCTTAATTGATTATCCATGATTAGATCATTATCAACAAAGATTTCGAGGACAATGATCTGATGTTAATGAGACCCAGGGTAAGGACCTCAGTGGGGATGACAGACTGACTGACTGGAACCCAGCGAAGCAAGCCCAGTTCTGAGAGTGCCACTGGCGCACATCAATCCAACGAAGACATGGACGGTCGGGCTGACAGTCTTCAGAGCCAACCAGCGGCACCACACAGGTTTTCACTGATCCACAAGGTGCCAGGGGAGGACAGATCCTGCCAGAATTCTGTGCACAGCTTATCCAGACGCCAAACACCAAGCCAAACAGAACTTCAGCTTCACCAGCCAACCATTTCATCTCCTGCAGCAATGACTGCGCTTTGGGTCGAAAAAGCAGCGCAGGAGCCCAGCACAGAAAAGCTGGAACCTCCTATAAAAATGGGGGTGGAAACTTCTGTCCACCTGCCTGGGTGTTTCTCAACTGCAACACCCCTGCCTGCTGCACAAAGGGAGCTCCCTGATCCACGCAGTAAGTCCAACTGTAGTGAAGAGGATTGTGATGAGACTTATGATGATTTGGGAATATACTAATTGCAGTAATTGCAATCTGCATAGTGGTAAAAAGGATTATTTGACACAACTTATGTCAAATTTCTGCTCTGCATCAACTTCTGTGGATTGCTCTTTCTCTTTCTTTGTGACTGATGCCCAGTCCCCTCTCCTTGCCTTAGGGCCCCTTCACACATAACACAAAGTTAGGCGAAAAAGCAGAACCAACGAAAAAAGGGCGGAAAAAAAAAACTGCTGAACCGTGAAAAATTCCACGTGATGGGAGGAACACAGTTGGACAGGTGTGAACAATCCCGCAGCAACAGTTTTGTTCATGCTCGTGTGCATGTGCACGAACACAGTGCGTGCACGAGAGGTGTGATACCACATCGCACTCACACAGCAGCAGCAGCAATCACATGCATATGACATATGTACATAAATCAACAAAAATGCGCAAGGACAAAATAAATAAATAATCCCATTTGAGCAGCTGGGATGAGCTCATCAGTGAAATCACCTGCTGGTGTCAGTAGCACTAAAGAAACCCGCACGCTATTGGACCTATCTGAATGTCTTTAGACAAAACCTCAACTGAAACATGTGATTATTGCCTTGAAGACCTTGTGTCTCCCATTGCAGAAATGCGTGTAGTCTGACACCTATGTGTGTGGCAATATTTTCATGCAGCCATGTCATAATTAATGACACATATGGACACCCCCCCCCCCCCCCCCCCCGCATGAGAAGCTACATCATGTAGCTGCATGATGTACATGATTCTATCTACACTAATCTCAAATAAGGGACAGGCAGGTTATAAGCTTATGATTTGACTCTGACCTTCAAAACTAGGTCAATATCACCTGTCATCAAGCTAGGTGAAGGCCATACATCATCAAACGTGGCTGAGAGCTTCAGAGATGTATCCTTGCTCCCAATTTGGTAAACCTGTTTTCTTTGAAAAGTAATGGGAGTACACCTTCTGGATATTTCTGGACCTGTGACCCTCAACATTAGGTCCAAGGTCACTCATCATGGAACTTGGCCTCGACCTTCAAGGGACATATCTTTGCTGCAGATTTTGATAAACCTTTAAAAGTTATTGAGTACACTGTTACAGACCATAGACGGACTATTCCCTCTGTGGGAGTGACGGGGAACAAAGAAAACCTTGGCACAGAAATGCATGTTGATAAAACTTGCACTGAAAAAAGAAAACAATTAAAAACATATTTAATTTAGATTCTCCCACCCCCAATTCTGATGAGTTGTGTGTACATGAAGAGGAAGTAAATTCACACACAGTAAATAAAAAAGTTTCAGTGGATTTCATCATCATACGAGTTTAAGAAAAATAATCCACACAAAGCCTCCAGAGTTTGGAAAACATCTGAAAATACATTATTCCTCGTGTGGCTGAAAAAAAAAAGTTCCTCTGTGACTTCGGCACTTTGCACCAGTTCCTCTGTCAGAACGCCGATCAGGGTTTCAGCCGCAGAGACTGTCCATCAGGTTGGTGAGTTTCAGCCAGTGGTGGGCACACTTCCGATAATCCGATAACAGATAATTATCGAAAATAATGTTTTCATTATCGATTATCTTTGTGGATAAATTTAAAAACCATCATCGGACTAATTATCTTCCGATGAATTACCGTCCGATAATTTTTAGACCGATAACGTACTAAACTAAGCTGAACAGTGAAAAACACTTTTAAAACTGTTAAAGTTGTTGAGACCTACTTGTTAAAAGTTTCCTAATAGGCATGTTGTTCTACCCTCTGCAAACAGAAACCACTCTATCTTCTGTAAGCAAATGAGAAGTGGTGACCAAAAAAAAAAGTAATTTCCTTTAACACCATACTAATATAATCACAATGTCACCAAGTCATCCAGAAGCATACATGTTTAGCTTACGTTTAAAATTTTACCCACTCATTTAGACAAGTTATTTAAAATTATTGTCATGTCTGAAGTTTATAAAGTGAAAATATCAGATATATGTTTTCGTTTTAAAGTAACGTGCTATTTTAAGGTTTTGTGAGCACATGCTGTGCCAGGCAGCATGCATTATGGGTAGCATAAGGTAATCTCAGACATTTACGACAGGACAAATGCATTTCAGACACTCTGTTCAGGGTTCACAGATAACAGCATTAAACTCTAGTGCCTAAACCTCTCGTGAATATATTCTCTGGGTTTATAGACGTTAGTGTATTTGCGTTTGTTAAATTCCACGCATTTTAAATGTAGCAGACACGGATTATCTGGAATTTTGTTTGACATTTTTCAAGGCCGCTACTGCCATCTACTGGCCAGGAGTGTTCATGGCAGTATTAAACGTCTGGGTACATGGCTGCTCTCAAAGTGTTGATATTGTCCTTGTCCAGCGCTTTTTGTGTGCATATATTTGTTAACTTTGTATTCTAAAACTACGGTTAGAAGTAATTCCGACTCCTTATCGGTCCACACGAACGAGGTTGGTGCCATGTTTTTAGTTTTTGTGGAAGTGACGACAAGAGAATAAGGCTCCTGATTGGATAGAATTTTAATCAGTACCCGCCACCCAAAGGTTTGGTAGACTAATTACAACACATTTATACGGTTTGATGTGGATGGATTTTTTTTTTTAAACAACGTAGTGTGGATGAAGTTTTTTCCCCAAACTGAAAGGGGTAAGATATTCGGTTTTAACAAATACCCGACAACGGTGTACATGGCCTTATGTCTGTGAAAGGCACTATATAATAAATTTACTTACTTACTTACTAATATTGAGTGCACGTTTTACATCATAAAAGTTTTAAAACATGCAACTGCGATGACACTTCCAGGGCTCTGTAAAAAATGCCTGTTTTTACAAATAAAAATGGAATATTTAGAAAAGCACATTTATACTTTAAACCAACACACGACACACGTCACATTAACGTGTTGGTTTACATAATGGATTACTGAACCAATCACTGTTTTAGCACTTTTACCCAGAATGCTTTGTGGTCTGTTTGTGTACAAAACCTGAGAATTAGTGCCTTATTCAACATTAAAAGATATGTTATATTTTAACTTTGTACAATGACAGAATTGACATTAATGGAGTTATTCTATCAGTATTTTCAAAAAACCATAAGTTAGTATGACTTTATTTTCAAGACTCCGCCTGACTGGAGTGTTGAAATTGATAGGCAACTGCCTTATGGCTGCTCTCGTTGTGCCTCTGTGGTGGGAGTGTTGTTGTAAAACAGAGCTTCCAGCAAGGGGGCAGAATGTTGAAAGAAAAATGATTATGATTATGATTAGTAGAGTTGATTTTGTGGGTGCTCTCAGGATTTATCTATGCTGCTTCCTGCAGGGGGCAGGCATGGTCAACATTCTTGCTTATTCTTTAGGTCTTTTACCGCTTTTGATGCTTTCAAAAGCGATCGTGTTAAAAATCAATTTTAGCTCTTAGTAACTGCAAATGTCCCATAGACAACACCGGAATTTATATCGATTAGCTGTAAGTTCTGATACATTTTTCAAGGATTCAAGGATTCCAAGGAATTTTATTGTCATATGCACAGAAGAACACAATGAAATGTGTCTACTGCATTTAACCCATCTAATTGCCAGTAGGAGCAGAAGTCGCCATTAGGCGCCCGGGGATTTTTTTGGGTGGTTTTAATTCGATTTATCTTTATCAAAGATAACTTTTCAGTTATCTTATTATCTGTTATCGTTGTTACATTTTTGGTTATCTGTGCCCACCACTGGGTTTCAGCCCTTGTTGTTGGTGTTCAGGGCCGACGGGAGACCGCTCGATCCGCAACAGGTGTGTAATCCATTTGCGGAATGTCCCTGGAGGAGCGTTCAGAACCTCCGCTCGCTTCCACAAGCTGCAGTTTGGGCAAGTCGAGTTGCTGGACCTCGTTAACGGCTCAATTACCACAGGCTTCACCTTATTAGGAAATTATCCCATGATCCACAAAAAAAATAAAATAATGTTAAAATTACTCCATTTTGCCTCCATGAGCCACGTAGATGCCAAGCAACAGTGCATGTGTGTGTGTACGCCGTGCTCATCAATATTACATGTTCTACCTTTCGGAAAAAAAAGTTTATGGTTTTATTTGTGTATGTTACCATTATGTATTTAATTAAAAGTTAAAAATAGTGTGGAGGGTGAAAGGCTGTTTAGCTCAGGGTCTCACATTGTAGATAAAATGAGCTGATAATATTGTATGGCCTTGCCTTACAATATAAAGCGCCTTGGGGCAACTGTTTGTTGTGATTTGGCGCTATATAAAAAAATTGATTGATTGATTGATAACACAGAGAAGCTTCTTTTTATCAAAATGAATCTGTCCCTCACATTTCAGAAAAGGCTTTTGAGTCCTCACAGAGATAAATAGTTAGTGATGGACAGTTATAGTTCTGTTGCTGTATATTTTACAGGTTACATTTAAGTGAGATATCTGGCAGTGTCATGTTTGTTAAGAAACACACAGTTAATGTTAAGGGACAATTTATTGTAGTCAAAAACTAATGCTACATGATTTAAGGTGAAATGTTTGTAAATAAAAACAAAGCTAATGATATTGGTAAAGTTACAGGGTCAAAAAGTAAGGAAAGTCATCATAAAATTGTTACGGTATCATTAAGTATTCGTATTGGTACTCGGTATCGACGAGTTCCAAAATGTATGTACTCATACTCTGTCTGGAAAAAAGTGGTATCAGTTGCATCCCTAAAAAACAGATAGAAGTACATATGTATAGATATAGTAAAAGTATTGCACAGATGTGCATGTAATAAAGTACAACAATGCGGTGGTAGGTGTGGTGAATAGTGCAAAATGAACAAATCAAATCAATTTTATTTATATAGCGCCAAATCACAACAAACAGTTGCCCCAAGGCGCTTTATATTGTAAGGCAAAAGCCCTACAGAATTACAGAAAACCCCAACGGTCAAACGACCCCCTTTGAGCAAGCACTTGGTGACAGTGGGAAGGAAAAACTCCCTTTTAACAGGAAGAAACCTCCAGCAGAACCAGGCTCGGGGAGGGGCAGTCTTCTGTTGGGACTGGTTGCGGCTGAGGGGAGAGAGTCAGGAAAAAGACATGTTGTGGAAGAGGAGCAGAGATCAATCACTAATGATTAAATGCAGAGTGGAGCATACAGAGCAAAAAGAGGTGAATAAAAAGAAACACTCAGTGCATCATGGGAACCCCCCAGCAGTCTAAGTCTATAGCAGCATAACTAAGGGATGGTTCAGGGTCACCTGATCCAGCCCTAACTATAAGCTTTAGCAAAAAGGAAAGTTTTAAGCCTAATCTTAAAAGTAGAGAGGATGTCTGTCTCCTTAATCTGAACTGGGAGCTGGTTCCACAGGAGAGGAGCCGAAAGCTGAAGGCTCTGCCTCCCATTCTACTCTTACAAACCCTAGGAACTACAAGTAAGCCTGCAGTCTGAGAGTGAAGCGCTCTATTGGGATGATATGGTACTATGAGGTCCCTAAGAAGATGGGACCTGATTATTCAAAACCTTTTAAGTAAGAAGAAGAATTTTAAATTCTATTCTGGAATTAACAGGGAGCCAAGGAAGAGAAGCCAATATGGGTGAAATATGCTCTCTCCTTCTAGTCTCTGTCAGTACTCTAGCTGCAGCATTTTGAATTAACTGAAGGCTTTTCAGGGAACTTTTAGGACAACCTGATAATAATGAATTACAATAGTCCAGCCTAGAAGAAATAAATGCATGAATTAGCTTTTCAGCATCACTCTGAGACAAGACCTTTCTAATTTTAGAGATATTGCGCAAATGCAAAAAAGCAGTTCTACATATTTGCTTAATATGCGCATTGAAGGACATATCCTGATCAAAAATGACTCCAAGATTTCTCACAGTATTACTGGAGGTCAGGGTAATGCCATCCAGAGTAAGGATCTGTTAGACACCATGTTTCTAAGATTTGTGGGGCCAAGTACAATAACATCAGTTTTATCTGAAGTTTAAAGCAGGAAATTAGAGGTCATCCATGTCTTTAAGTCTGAAAGACATTCCTGCAGTTTAACTAATTGGTGTGTGTCCTCTGGCTTCATGGATAGATAAAGCTGGGTATCATCTGCGTAACAATGAAAATTTAAGCAATGCTTTCAAATAATACTACCTAAGGGAAGCATGTATAAAGTGAATAAAATTGGTCCTAACACAGAACCTTGTGGAACTCCATACTTAACCTTAGTCCATGAAGAAGACTCCCCATTTACATGAACAAATTGTAATCTATTAGATAAATATGATTCAAACCACTGCAGCGCAGTGCCTTTAATACCTATGGCATGCTCTAATCTCTGTAATAAAATTTTATGGTCAACAGTATCAAAAGCTGCACTGAGGTCTAACAGGAACGAGCACAGAGATGAGTCCACTGTCTGAGGCCATAAGAAGATCATTTGTAACCTTCACTAATGCTGTTTCTGTACTATGATGAATTCTGAAACCTGAATGAAACTCTTCAAATAGACCATTCCTCTGCAGATGATCAGTTAGCTGTTTTACAACTACCCTTTCAAGAATTTTTGAGAGAAAAGGAAGGTTGGAGATTGGCCTATAATTAGCTAAGAGAGCTGGGTCAAGTGATGGCTTTTTAAGTAATCGTTTAATTACTGCCACCTTAAAAGCCTGTGGTACATAGCCAACTAATAAAGATAGACTGATCATATTTAAGATCGAAGCATTAATTAATGGTAGGGCTTCCTTGAGCAGCCTGGTAGGAATGGGCTCTAATAGACATGTTGATGGTTTGGAGGAAGTGACTAATGAAAGTAACTCAGACAGAACAATCGGAGAGAAAGAGTCTAACCAAATACCAGCATTACTGAAAGCAGCCGAACATAAAGATATGTCTTTGGGATGGGTTATGAATAATTTTTCTCTAATAGTTAAAATTTTATTTGCAAAGAAAGTCATGAATGTTGGGAAGGTGTCGTAGCACGGACCCACAACAGGGGCGCAAATGAACGGACAATGAGTAAGCCAAAAGGTAACATTTAATGTTGTGACAATACACAACTAAATATACAGAAATTGCAAAGTCAATTAACACCAGGTGACGTGTGGGCAGGCTCGGAAGATAGAAGACCCCGACGAGAGAGAGGCCGCGTCCCACACGGCCTCCACCACCAACGGTCTGAAGAACACCGGAGCCGCCAAGTCCCGAGTCCCCAGGTGACCTCTGTCTTCGGCTGTCGAACCTGGTACTGCTGGCAAAAGCAGAGACAAGATGAATGAGTGTAAGTCCTTACACTCAGTGGTCTATAGTCTGTACACAGTCAGGAGGAGGACCTCCACCTCCGAATCACACACTCGTGCAGCTCCTTGTGTAACCACTTATCTGTAGCGCAGTCGTCGTCGTCACGCCACACGCCAATTCCCCAGATAAGGGCGAACACCACAGGATACCGGCTGCAACAGAATTCAGAATCCACTCAATGATATGAGTCAGCAGAGAAGTTACCTCTCGGTAGTTCGCTTTCCTCGGCGGGGAGGTGGAGTTGCAGTCCGGCTTAAGTATTGGTGTAGATGAGTGACAGCTGGTGTGATGAGTGACAGCTGTCACTTCCTCTGGGTCTGGCGCCCTCTCGTGCTTGGAGCCCGCACTCCAAGCAGGCGCCCTCTGGTGGTGGTGGGCCAGCAGTACCCTCCTCTTCAGTGGCCCACACAACAATGAAGTCATTACTAGTTAAAGTTAAAGGAATACTCAGCTCAATAGAGCTCTGACTCTTTGGCAGATACAGTGCTGAAAAGAACCTGGGTTGTTCTTATTTTCTTCAATTAGTGATGAGTGGTAAGCTGTCCTAGCTTACGGAGGGCTTTTTTTTTATAGAGCAACAGACTTTTTCCAGACTAAATGAAGATCTTCTAAATAAGTGAGACGCCATTTCCTCTCGCAGCTTACGGGTTATCTGCTTTAAGCTGCGAGTTTATGGGTTATACCACGGAGTCAGGCACTTCTGATTTAAGGCTCTCTTTTTCAGAGGAGCTACAGCATCCAAAGTTGTGCTCAATGACGATGTAAAGCTATTGAAGAGATAATCTATCTCACTCACAGAGTTTAGGTAGCTACTCTGCACTATGTTGGTATATGGCATTGAAGAACATAACAAAGAAGGAATCATATTCATAAACCTAGTTACAGCATTTCAGAAAGACTTCTACGGTATGAAACTTATTCCCCACTGCTGGGTAGTCCATTAAAGTAATGTAAATGTTATTAAGAAATGATCAGACAAAAAGGGGTTTTCAAGGATACTGTTAAGTCTTCAATTTCTATGCCATATGTCAGAACAAGATCTAAAGTGTGGTTAAAGTGGTGGGTGGGCTCATTTACCTTTTGAGCGAAGCCAACTGAGTCTAATAATAGATTAAATGCAGTGTTGAGGCTGTCATTCTCAGCATCTATGTGGATGTTAAAATCACCCACTATAATTATCTTATCTGAGCTAAGCACTAAGTCAGACAAAAGGTCTGAAAAATCACAAAGAAACTCACACTAACGACCAGATGGACGATAGATAATAACAAATAAAACTGGTTTTTGAGACTTCCAATTAGGATGGACAAGACTAAGAGTCGAGCTTTCAAATGAATTAAAGCTCTGTCTGGGTGTTTGATTAATTAATAAGCTGGAGTGGAAGATTGCTGCTAATCCTCCTCCTCGACCAGTGCTTCGAGCATTCTGACAGTTAGTGTGACTCGGGGGTGTTGACTCATTTAAACTAACATATTCATCCTGCTGTAACCAGGTTTCTGTAAGGCAGAATAAAGCAATATGTTGATCAATTATTATATCATTTACTAACAGGGACTTAGAAGAGAGAGACCTAATATTTAATGTTTTAGTCTGTGGTGCAGTTGAAGGTGCTATATTATTTTTTTCTTTTTGAATTTTTATGCTTAAATAGATTTTTACTGGTTATTGGTGGTCTGGGAGCAGGCACCGTCTCTACGGGATGGGGTATTGGGGGGATGGCAGGGGGAGAGAAGCTGTAGAGAGGTATGTAAGACTACAACTCTGCTTCCTGGTCTCAACCCAGGATAGTCACGATTTGGAGGGGTTAATAAAATTGGCCAGATTTCTAGAGATGAGAGCTGCTCCATCCAAAGTGGGATGGATGCCATCTCTCCTAACAAGATCAGGTTTTCCCCAGAAGCTTTGCCAATTATCTATGAAGCCCACCTCATTTTTTGGACACCACTCAGACAGACAGCAATTCAAGGAGAACATGCGGCTAAACATGTCAGCAGGTGGTTATGGTGCTAAAAACATTTGAGGTATTATACAGTCTGACTGCAGTTGGAATAAATGACCTACAGAGGCGTTCTGTTTTGCACCGAGGGTGCAGCAGTCTATTATTGAAGGAGCTGCTTAAAGCATGGTTTACACATAGACGGTTTTGTCGGCGGGTAGTACATAGGCCGAAGTTCACGGTAGTTCCGGCTGTTTTCGCATTGGAAAGGGGCGAGCATTTCGCCAGTGTTTTGACCACCGTACTAGCCGCAAATACGCGGATAAAAACGCAGCTAAATCCGCCAAATAAAGCAGCGTTTTGACGCCGTAGCATCCGCACATGTCAGGCAACGGGGGTTAATACCCAGTTCTATCCTTTACAATCGCAGGTTAAGATGCGCGTGAGAACGGCAGTGTTCTGCTGCTGCCGATAATGCCCTGTGTACCGCTGGATTTATCCAGGCAAATCCTGCATTACTCCAGGAACTTTTGCATATAGGCACCGCCCCCAGAGTACAATAGACTGAAGCAGCAGGAATACATGCCTCTGTCACTGCAGAGGGAGGGAGATCATACTCAGCGTTTTCTTCTCTTTCCTTTTCCCCTCCTCAACGTGTTGCTCCGTCTCCACCACAGGGCTACCCTCTGCTTCTGAACCAGACCTCTTGGTAAGTCCTTGCCGCTGCCAATTTTCTTTTAGGAGGCATACTGGAGCTTCTCTGCAAAAATATCTGGAGCTGGCCGCGAGTGAGAGGCCTGCATGCAGCGCGCTAGCGTTTTTATATTAACCCGCCGCCTATCGGCCGTTTGGAACGCCATTAACTGGGAGGTGGTGTTAGAACGGCGTACTGTCTGCTAGCGCTGCCATTTTGTCTGCCTCTGTCGCCGGTTAAACGCCCTTGAGGATGCCGATGTGGGCTCTATCGCTGTTTACACGCCGTTGATTAGGGATACAACGAGGCCGCCAATTACGGCGGTGTAAACTGCGGCACTACAGGACGGGGCAGGATGAAACGGCGATTAAAAAGTATCAAACGCCGTTGTTCGCGTCGTCTCCGTTGTCACGCGAATTCTCCAGGAGCACTCCTGGAATTATTCGACATGTTGAATAATTTTTTCGACGACTCCCGGTAAAGCCGAAACTAAGCCACGCCCCCTAGTGCTGGCGTTAACAATGGCATGTGATCCTTAAGACGGCCAAAAACTCTTCCAGGACGCTTCCGGGAGCTCTTACCGTCTATGTGTAAACGGGGCATAAGGCTCCCACGGTCTCATGTAAGGGGTGAGAGGGGTTGTCCATAATGATGTCAGCTTAGCTAACATCCGCCTCTCACCTACCACCTCTGTGGGGTCCAGACTACATTCCAGGACAGACCTAACCCTTCTGACTAATCTGTTGAGTCTCTTCCTGTCCCTCTCAGAACTTCCACAGCCCCAGCAGACCACAGTGTAAAATATGGCTGATGCCACCACAGAGTCATAAAAAGGTTTCATCAGTGTCCTGCACACAACAAAGGACCCAGACTTCTCAGCAGGTGGGGACAACTTTGGTCCTTATTGTTTAGGATATCTGTGTTGTGTGTCCAGTCCAGTTTGTTGTTAAGGTGAACACCTGGGTATTTCGATATCTATGTCCAAGTCTGGGATGTTCACAGGCACAATCTGAGGAGCCTTCTAAAATATGGCTGATGCCACCACAGAGTCATAAAAAGGTTTCATCAGTGTCCTGCACACAACAAAGGACCCAGACTTCTCAGCAGGTGGGGACAACTTTGGTCCTTATTGTTTAGGATATCTGTGTTGTGTGTCCAGTCCAGTTTGTTGTTAGGTGAACACCTGGGTATTTCGATCTCTATGTCCAAGCCTGGGATGTTCACAGGCACAATCTGAGGAGCCTTCCCTTTGAAGTCAATCACCACCTCCTTTGTCTTGCAGGCATTGATGTTCAGGTGGTTCAGTTCACATCAGGCCACAAAGTTGGTGATGACCTTCCTGTACTCCAGATTGTTCCCCTCAGACACACGTCTGACGATGGCTGTGTCATCGGAAAACTTGTGGAGATGACAACTGTCCATGTTGTATTTGAAGTCTGATGTGTACAGCGTGAAGAGGAAAGGAGAGAGCAGAGAGCACGGTACCCTGTAGGGCCCCATGCTGCAGACTACCACATCAGACACACAGTCACGAAGCCTCACATACTGTGGCCTGTTAGTGAGGTAGTCGATGGTTCATGCAGCCAGGTTACAGTCAACTCCAGCTCCAGCTTCTCCCCGAGTAGGAATGGCTGAATTGTGTTGAAGGCACTGAAGAAGTTTAAAAAAAAAAAAACAAAAAAAAAAAAAAACATGACTCTCACAGCTCTCTCATTGCTCTCCAGATGTGACAGCGACATGAAAAATGACAGCGCCTTCCACACCGATGCTAGTTTAATGCGTAAACTGCAGGGGGTCCATCTTGCTGTTCACCAGGTGTCAAGTGTTTGAGAATAATCCTCTCCAAGATCATCATGTGAGAGGTTAAAGCCATTGGCCTGAAGTGGATGGCCTCACTAGGGTGTGCAGTCTTTGGAACTGTTACCACACATGATACTTTCCACAGGAATGGAATAAAAAACATTATTTGCAATGTGAATGGCTCTGATTTGACAGGCTGAGGAAAACTGCACTAAAACTACAAAAATTGTGAATATTGCATTTCTGTGCAGCATTAAATGTGATCTCATGATATAGCCTAGAATCTCTGTCAGCACCCCCAGCTCTGACTGGCTTCCAGCTTCCCTGTCCAGGGTTCTCAGCAGGATTTTTTTCTTAGCATAATGGGATGGAAACATCACCTTAAAACACCGGGGGTTCGGGGGATGCTTAGGCTTCGCCCCCACGGAGCTTTTGCATTATGGGCTTATAAAAGGGCCTTCTTTGTTAGTCTACATAAATATACCAAAATCTGATGTCCAGACAGAAGAGAACATCTCTGTGTTTCAAAATGTGAGGAAAGGGTTCCAAAAATGCCACCAATTTGAAGTTGAAGCTGCAGAGGAGACCTTCCTCTGATTAAATGTGCTGAAAGTACAGCTCACCTGTCATCTCTGCAAAGTCACACCTGCTGCTATGCTTATAAATAAAATAAAGCCTCTTTAAACAGCAGCTATTTTATTATTTCGTACTCGTAGCGTCAATAAAAAGCACAACCTGTTTATTCGATCCCATACCAACAAAACTGTTTAAGGACGTGGCCCGCTCTTGGGCCGACTGTGCTGGAAATGATTAATCTTTCTTTAACTTCTGGATCTGTTCCTTAATGTTCAAATCTGCAGTGATTAAACCATTAGTTAAGAAACCTAATCTTGACTCTAGTATATTAAAAAACTATCAACCGATATCATTTTGCTCTAAAATTATGGAAAAAGTGGTTTCACGGCTATTTATCTTACTGAGAATAATCTCTTTGAGCCACTGCAGTCTGCTTTTAAAAAATATCATTCCACAGAGACGGCTCTCACTAAAGTAGTGAATGATCTTCTGCTTGCAATGGATTCAGACACCACTACGGTTCTTGTGCTGTTAGATCTCAGTGCTGCATTTGATACTGTGGATCATCATATTCTACTTGATAGGCTGGAAAATCATTCTGGGATTACTGGGAGTGCTGTTGCATGGTTGATGTCATACTTGTCTAGTCGTTCCACCCTGTGTTTTGTATGTTTTGTACAGTAACACTACCTCAAACCTTAGTGACATAAAATTTGGGGTTCCACAGGGGTCCGTCTTAGGCCCCCTGCTTTTCTCCCTTTATATAGCATTCCTTGGGAACATATTTCAGCACTTTGGGATTACCTTCACTGCTATGCTGATGATACTCAGTTATACATGTCAATAACTGCTGGTAATCTCATTCACATAAAATCCTTAGAAGATTACCTTGCATCAGTGAGAAGCTGGATGTGTAGAAACTTCCTACTTTTAAACACCACCAAGACTGAAATGACGGTTCTTGGTCCAGTGAGACATTGGCATCAATTTGACCAGTTAACGCTTAGCCTACGCTCATGTGTCATACATCACACTAACAAAGTGAGGAACTGTGGGGTAATTTTTGATCCTACATTGTCCTTTGACCTCCACATTAGAAATATTACGAGGACTGCTTTCTTCCACCTGCAAATATAGCAAAGATTCGTCCCATCCTGTCTATGGCTGATGCTGAGACCCTGATCCATGCATTTATCTCTTCTAGATTGGACTACTGCAATGTTCTATTTTCTGGTTTACCGCAGTCCAGCATTAGGGCTCTCCAACTGGTTCAAAATGCTGCAGCCAGACTTTTGACATGAAGTCCCAGTGAGATCAGATTTTAAGGTTCTGCTACTAGTCTATAAAACTGTTCACGGACGGGCACCTCCCTACCTAGCTGACCTAATTAAACCTTACGTACCGGCCCAGGCTTTGCATTCTCAGGGTGCAGGACTACTTTGTGTCTCGAGGGTGAATAAGAAGTCTGTGGGTCATAGATATGTCCCTGTTCTGTGGAATGATCTCCCTGCTTCAATAAAACAGTCGGATTCTGTGGAGACTTTCAAGTCCAGACTTAAGACGCACTTTTTAAATTCATTTATTAGGAAGCAGAGCTTGCCGAGGCCTCAACTTTACCTAAATTCTGGGTCTTTTAGTGAAGCTTAGGGCTAGTGGCCGGCAATCACCTTAGTATTTCCTGTTTTTCTTGTTGTTTAATGCTGACAAATTATACTGTATTTCTTGTCTTTCTGATGCCTGATTCTGTTTTTTCCTCTCTGTTTAAGGTGCAGCTCCATGCAGAGATGGGAGTTGTATTTGTGCTGGAGACCCTCCTGTCCTGTGCACCAACAGCATTTCCTGTATATTTGTTTTTGGATTGTTCTGTAATTTATGTCTGTAGCATGGCCCAAGTAGAGGGTCACCCCTTTGAGTGTGGTCTGCTTGAGGTTTCTTCCTCAGAGGGAGTTTTTCCTTACCACTGCTGCTCAAGGTTAGACCTTACTTGTGTGAAGCGCTTTGAGGCAACTCTGTTGTGATTTGGTGCTATATAAATGAAAATAAATAGAAATTGAAATGATTAAAAAAAAAAACATTTCCTTATTTTAACATTAAATGAAGGAATCAATCATCATGGTTTTAATTTACAGACAAATATCAAGTACTTCTAAAAATCTTTTTTTTTTACTTAAAATTACTTTAATTACAAGTTATTTAATGTAAGAAAAAACACAAGGATTTTCTTGAATAAACTGCTGTTTAGCAGTTTTGATGTTCCTGACACGTTCTGTGTTTTGGCCTGATGCCTTGTTTCTTTTGGCTTTAAAGTATGGCTGTAACAAGATTGAAAAAAAAAATAAAAACTATGGCCTTACCTCACACAATTTAGCACTCAAAATGCAGGCAATAGTGTTTCAGAGCATTATAAATTTAAAAATCTAGCGTGGGAAGCTGGCCTTGGTCTCCCCTATCCTGCAGCACTTGGCGTGCAGCTCGCTGCAAGAACTTTAACGGCTGTGAGAGAAGTTCCCCCCAGTGCTCGGTGCGATGCACATTACAGGAGAGCTTCAGCGACTGTAAGAGAACTTTCCCCCAGTGTTCGGTGCAATGCACATTACAGAAGAACTTCAGGGACTGCAAGAGAACTTTTCCCCAGCACTTGGTGCGATGCACATTGCAGGAGAACTTCAGCAGCTATAACAGAACTTTCCCCCAGTGCTCAGTGCGATGCACATTGTAGGAGAACTTCAGCAGCTGTAACAGAACTTCCCCTAGTGGTCGGTGCGATGCACATTGCAGGAGAACTTTAGCGACTGTAAGAGAACTTTCCCCCAGCGCTCGGTGCGATGCACATTGCAGGAGAACTTTAGCGACTGTAAGAGAACTTTCCCCCAGCGCTCGGTGCGATGCACATTGCAGGAGAACTTTAGCGACTGTAAGAGAACTTTCCCCCAGCGCTCGGTGCGATGCACATTGCAGGAGAACTTTAGCGACTAAGAGAACTTCCCCCAGCGCTCGGTGCGATGCACATTGCAGGAGAACTTTAGCGACTAAGAGAACTTCCCCCAGCGCTCGGTGCGATGCACATTGCAGGAGAACTTTAGCGATTGTAAGAGAACTTTCCCCCAGCACTCGGTGCGATGCACATTGCAGGAGAACTTTAGCGACTGTAAGAGAACTTTCCCCCAGCGCTCGGTGCGATGCACATGCAGGAGAACTTTAGCGACTGTAAGAGAACTTTCCCCCAGCGCTCGGTGCGATGCACATTGCAGGAGAACTTTAGCGACTGTAAGAGAACTTTCCCCCAGCGCTCGGTGCGATGCACATTGCAGGAGAACTTTAGCGACTGTAAGAGAACTTTCCCCAGCGCTCGGTGCGATGCACATTGCAGGAGAACTTTAGCGACTGTAAGAGAACTTTCCCCCAGCGCTCGGTGCGATGCACATTGCAGGAGAACTTTAGCGACTGTAAGAGAACTTTCCCCCAAGCCCTCGGTGTGCGGCACACTGCAGAAGAACTTTCATGGTTGTACAAGAACTTTTCCACCAAGAATTTTTCCCATACACGCAATGATCCACACAAGAGAACCTTTGTGCGCTGTCCCATGGAAAATGCATGTCATGAGGAAAAAAAAAAAAAACTGCGGTGTGAAATGGTGGCCGTTTTTTTTTTCTTGCCCGCAATAACAGATAATAGTCCGGTAGCAACTTTAGTCAGCAGGAAAGTGAGTCATGATTGACATCTTTAAATGGGCTTGGCTGAGGTTGATAAAAAAAAAAGATCATTTCTGTAGGTTGATTTTGGACCCGCTGCAGGTGCACAATCAGAAATGATCATCATTTCTGATCATCAGAAATGATCATTTTCCCATTACACGACCTTGGAAACAGCGTAATAGCGGGATGGGTATTGATAAGATTTTATCGATATCAATGCCATTATCGATTCCGCTTATCAATCCAATTCCTTATCGATTCCCTTTTCGATGCCTCTTCTGAATTTTCTGTGTACTAAAACTAGGCTTTACAGGTTTTCTATGTCAACAACATTTTAAATTGGTCATTGAATCCTTGATCTCTGTACATAAATAAAAATAAATAAAATCTGTAGTTTTTATCAAAAGCATTTCGTTTCAGACATTTTGGCATGAATGTCTCTTCATACCTCTGAGCTGAGCTCAGCCGGCTGCTGCACGTCAGTGCAGGATGTCTCATTTTGGAGGAAAAAAAAAAAAACGTTTGATCGATTGCAGTTTGTTTGTACACTCAACAAAATATAACGCAACACTTTTGGTTTGCTCACATTTTGTATGAGATGAACTCAAAGATCTAAAACTTTTTTCCACATACACAATATCACCATTTCCCTCAATATTGTTCACAAACCAGTCTAAATCTGTGATAGTGAGCACTTCTCCTTTGCTGAGATAATCCATCCCACCTCACAGGTGTGCCATATCAAGATGCTGATTAGACACCATGATTAGTGCACAGGGTGCCTTAGACTGCCCACAATAAAAGGCCACTCTGAAAGGTGCAGTTTTATCACACAGCACAATGCCACAGATGTCGCAAGATTTCAGGGAGCGTGCAATTGGCATGCTGACAGCAGAAATGTCAACCAGAGCTGTTGCTTGTGTACTGAATGTTCATTTCTCTAACCATAAGCCATCTCCAAAGGCATTTCAGAGAATTTGGCAGTACATCCAACCAGCCTCACAACCGCAGACCACGTGTAACCACACCAGCCCAGGACCTCCACATCCAGCATGTTCACCTCCAGATCATCTGAGACCAGCCACTCGGACAGCTGCTGAAACAATCAGTTTGCATAACCAAAGAATTTCTGCACAACCTGTCAGAAACCGTCTCAGGGAAGCTCATCTGCATGCTCGTCGTCCTCATCGGGGTCTCGACCTGACTCCAGTTCGTCGTCGTAACCGACTGAGTGGGAAAATGTTCACATTCGCTGGCGTTTGGCACGTTGGAGAGGAGTTCTCTTCACGGATGAATCCCGGTTCACACTGTCCAGGGCAGATGGCAGACAGCGTGTGTGGCGTCGTGTGGGTGACCGGTTTTCTGATGTCAATGTTGTGGATCAAGTGGCCCATGGTGGTGGTGGGGTTATGGTATGGGCAAGGCGTCTGTTATGGACGAAGAACACAGGTGCATTTTATTGATGGCATTTTGAATGCACAGAGATACCGTGACGAGATCCTGAGGCCCACTGTTATGCCATACATCCAAGAACATCACCTGATGTTGCAGCAGGATAATGCACGGCCCCATGTTGCAAGGATCTGTACACAATTCTTGGAAGCTGCTAGTATTATTATTAACATATGAATAAAAATAAATTTTAAAAAAATTACTATTTGACTCTTTTACGACAACGAACGCTGAGCCATCAATTATTATACAGAAAACAAATGCACACAGACGTGCTGAGATGCGAACAGCTTAATGCGAACTTTAAAATTGAAAACACCATAGACATGCTAACGCGTTAGCATCGGTCCCGTTTTTAAGTTATACAATACAGCTATCAACTGTTTCAGAAGACCATAACAGGTTGGTTTAACATAAAAAAAGGTAAATATTACTCACAGACATATGCTCTTTAGGGTTTTAGCGGGGGAAAATTAAGATAAACCGAAATAAAACAATGAGTCAACGAAGTGAATTACTGCTTCGATTGGTTCAAGGTTCAAAGCAAAGACACGCTGCAGCGAGGGTCATAATCAATGTAGGAGAAATTATCATTTTCCTGACAAACGCCCCCAAAACAACAGTCACTCTGAAGCGCCGATAAGGGAATTGTAAGCAAAAAGGTTATTGATGCCTGTGGATCGAATCATTTCTTAACGATACCGAAAGAAAACGGGTTTCCCGATACCCATCCCTAAGTGTAACCAGCCCAGCTGCAGCATAATTTTTTTCATGCAGCAGCATAATGGGCCGTTAAAAGGTTATAATGCTGGTGAGAACCCTGCTGTCCCCTCTTCACTTCCGTGTATATGCACCGAATAATGTCTTAGGGCATCATCATGCTATTATTGCAGCACCATCATGCAGATTTTCAAATTCAGGGTGTTTCCTCTCTATTTTCAAAGTAATTATTTATTTTCATGTCGTTATGAGTTTCTGAGTCCTGTGAAATACTGACGAATGTGCTGTGCATCCTGTTTGATGAACAGATGAAACGCTGATCGATCTAATAAGAATCAAACCAATAAGGTATTTTTGTTTTTTGAATAGTTAACCGTAACTTTGATTGCACATCCCACTGCAGGGTCTGTAATCAATGTAGAGAAATGATCATTTTCCCGACAAACACCCTCAAACAATCAATCAATCAATCAACTTTTTTCTGTATAGCGCCAAATCACAACAAACAGTTGCCCCAAGGCGCTCCACATTGCAAGGCAAGGCCATACAATACTTATGAAACACAGTCTACGTCTAAAGCAACATAACCAAGGGATGGTCCAGGGTCACCCGATCCAGCCCTAACTATAAGCCTTAGCGAAAAGGAAAGTTTTAAGCCTAATCTTAAAAGTAGAGAGGGTATCTGTCTCCCTGATCTGAATTGGGAGCTGGTTCCACAGGAGAGGAGCCTGAAAGCTGAAGGCTCTGCCTCCCATTCTACTCTTACAAACCCTAGGAACTACAAGTAAGCCCGCAGTCTGAGAGCGAAGCGCTCTAATGGGGTAATATGGTACTATGAGGTCCCTAAGATAAGATGGGACCTGATTATTCAAAACCTTATAAGTAAGAAGAAGAATTTTAAATTCCATTCTAGCATTAACAGGAAGCCAATGAAGGGAGGCCAACACGGGTGAGATATGCTCTCTCCTGCTAGTCCCCGTCAGTACTCTAGCTGCAGCATTCTGAACCAACTGAAGGCTTTTTAGGGAACTTTTAGGACAACCTGATAATAATGAATTACAATAGTCCAGCCTAGAGGAAACAAATGCATGAATTAGTTTTTCAGCATCACTCTGAGACAAGACCTTTCTGATTTTAGAGATATTGCGTAAATGCAAAAAGGCAGTCCTACATATTTGTTTAATATGCGCTTTGAATGACATATCCTGATCAAAATAACTCCAAGATTTCTCACAGTATTACTAGAGATCAGGGAAATGCCCTGAACAGCTGCTCTGAAGGACCAATAAGGGAATCATTAAGCAAAAGGCTATCGATGTCGGTGGATTGAATCATTTCTTAATGATACCCGAAAAGAACCGGTTCCCGATACCCATCCTAGACACAAGGTACATGTTGAAGATCACAGGGGCAAGGACAACAACCTTGCTTGACGGTGACATCAACACTGAAGCTGGAGGACTGTACCTTACCAATGATAACACTGGCAGACATCCCTGTGTGGAAATCTTTTAGCATAGCCGAAACGTGGAAGGCAACCAACTTACGCAGATGCTCCATGGGAGGTCATGGTTGACAGTGTCAAAGGCCTTGGTGAGGCCAATGAAGACCAAGTAGAGAGCTTGATGATGTTCTCTACATTTTTCTTGAAGCAGTCGAGTGACAAAAAATCATGTCAATAGTGCTTCACTCCTGCCGAAACCCACATTAAGACTCAGGGAGAACGGGTGTCGAGAACACTGTCAAGAAGACGGGCAAGCATGATGCTGTAGACAACTATTGTCACAGCCAGCCTTGTCACCTTTACGCTTATAGATGTTGACAATGTTGGCATCTTTCCATTGCTATGAGAGACAGCTGCAGGACCAGACATCTGTAATGAAACAATGCAGATGCTGCAGGAGGGGTCCAGGGCCTGTTAGCCTAAGTCAGCAACCTACAACCCCAATTCCAATGAAGTTGGGACATTGAGTAAAATGTAAATAAAAGCAGAATACAATGATTTACAAATTCTCTTCAACTATATTCAACTGAATACACACAAAGACAAGATATTTAATGTTCAAACTGATAAACTTTATTGTTTTTGTGCAAATATTTGCTCATTTGCAATGGATGTCTCCAACACATTTTAAAAAAAGTTGGGACGGGGCAACAAAAGACTGGGAAAGGTTGATGAATGCTCAAAGACACCTAATTGGAAACAGTGAGTGTCATGATTGGGTATAAAAGGAACATCCCCAAAGGCTCCAGCTGTTAACAAGCAAAGATAGGGTGAGGATCACTACTTTGTGAACTGCATGAAAAAATAGTCCAACAGTTTAAGAACAATGTTTCTCAACTTTCAGTTGCAAGGAATTTAGAGATTCCATCATCTACAGTCCATAATATAATCAGAAGATTCAGAAAATCTGGAGAACTTTCTACACATAAGCGGCAAGGCTGAAAACCAACATTGAATGCCCGTGACCTTTGATCCCTCAGGCAGCACTGCATTAAAAACCAACATCATTGTGTAAAGGATCTTACCGTGTGGGCTCAGGAACACTTCAGAAAACCATGTATTGAGTGTTGTTAGAAGGGAAGGTAATGTAACACAGTGGTAAACATACCACTGTCCCAGCATTTCTGAAACGAATTGTAGGCATCCATTTCAAAAATGAGCAAAAACAATAAAGTTTATCAGTTTGAACATTAAATATCTTGCCTTTGTGTTGTATTCAATGAATATAGGTTGAAGAGGATTTGCAAATTATTGTACTGTTTTTATTTACATTTTTCACAATGTCCCAACTTCAATGGAATTGGGGTTGTATCAAAATAAACATAAAAATAATTAAGCTATCAAATTTACAATTTATGATTTATTTAATTAATTTAAAGCCTGATTTATGCAGCTGCACAGCTCTAACGTGTCATGCAATGACGTTCGTGACAGTTTCAAGTTCTCTGTCTCTGGATTATGCTTTATTCTGGACTAATTTGACCCTCAACAAGCTTTTCTTTCTACAATCATCACCTCCAAATCAAAGGTAAGCTGTACATTTTCCTCTTTACCGACTTCGTGCTGTAAATGTGCAGCTTTTTCTGATCCATTTATCAGCGTGCGCACTATATAACGATGGAAGACAAAGGATTAAAAGCAGAAAAGTATCAAACCACAGCCTTTGTGTCTGATTTAAAAGCTGCACATCCAGGCTGCGGCTCTGAGTCTGAGCACGGTGTGAAAAACTAAATAGTCGGACTTTTAATCACAGAAATGATTCCTCTCCCACTTTCCACAAATCAGCGAGTGTCAGAGCTGAACTTTAATTTGTACCTCTGCACGTCCAGACTGCTCGGGGTTTTTAATGGAAATAATTGCGATCTGACGGGACATTTATCCGATGTGAGCCATATCTATGGGGAATCCTGCATTGGAACCTGCGCCTCATTAATGACCGGGTCAAAATTTCCTCTGATTTTTTTTTTCTGCCAAATGTATTTGATCCATTATCACAATGTTATCTGTGCACTGTAAAAACTATTAAAATATCAATCAATCAATCAATTTTTTTTTATATAGCGCCAAATCACAACAAACAGTTGCCCCAAGGCGCTTTATTGTAAGGCAAGGCCATACATAATTATGTAAAACCCCAACGGTCAAAACGACCCCCTGTGAGTAAGCTCATGGCTACAGTGGGAAGGAAAAACTCCCTTTTAACAGGAAGAAACCTCCAGCAGAACCAGGCTCAGGGAGGGGCAGTCTTCTGCTGGGACTGGTTGGGGCTGAGGGAGAGAACCAGGAAAAAGACATGCTGTGGAGGGGAGCAGAGATCGATCACTAATGATTAAATGCAGAGTGGTGCATACAGAGCAAAAAGAGAAAGAAACAGTGCATCATGGGAACCCCCCAGCAGTCTACGTCTATAGCAGCATAACTAAGGGATGGTTCAGGGTCACCTGATCCAGCCCTAACTATAAGCTTTAGCAAAAAGGAAAGTTTTAAGCCTAATCTTAAAAGTAGAGAGGGTGTCTGTCTCCCTGATCTGAATTGGGAGCTGGTTCCACAGGAGAGGAGCCTGAAAGCTGAAGGCTCTGCCTCCCATTCTACTCTTACAAACCCTAGGAACTACAAGTAAGCCTGCAGTCTGAGAGCGAAGCGCTCTATTGGGGTGAATGGTACTACGAGGTCCCTAAGATAAGATGGGACCTGATTATTCAAAACCTTATAAGTAAGAAGAAGAATTTTAAATTCTATTCTAGAATTAACAGGAAGCCAATGAAGAGAGGCCAATATGGGTGAGATATGCTCTCTCCTTCTAGTCCCCGTCAGTACTCTAGCTGCAGCATTTTGAATTAACTGAAGGCTTTTTAGGGAACTTTTAGGACAACCTGATAATAATTACAATAGTCCAGCCTAGAGGAAATAAATGCATGAATTAGTTTTTCAGCATCACTCTGAGACAAGACCTTTCTGATTTTAGAGATATTGCGTAAATGCAAAAAAGCAGTCCTACATATTTGTTTAATATGCGCTTTGAATGACATATCCTGATCAAAAATGACTCCAAGATTTCTCACAGTATTACTAGAGGTCAGGGTAATGCCATCCAGAGTAAGGATCTGGTTAGACACCATGTTTCTAAGATTTGTGGGGCCTAATAATACTGCCTAAGGGAAGCATGTATAAAGTGAATAAAATTGGTCCTAGCACAGAACCTTGTGGAACTCCATAATTAACTTAGTCTGTGAAGAAGAGTCCCCATTTACATGAACAAATTGTAATCTATTAGACAAATATGATTCAAACCACCGCAGCGCAGTGCCTTTAATACCTATGGCATGCTCTAATCTCTGTAATAAAATTTTATGGTCAACTATCAAAAGCAGCACTGAGGTCTAACAGAACAAGCACAGAGATGAGTCCACTGTCCGAGGCCATAAGAAGATCATTTGTAACCTTCACTAATGCTGTTTCTGTACTATGATGAATTCTAAAACCTGACTGAAACTCTTCAAATAGACCATTCCTCTGCAGATGATCAGTTAGCTGTTTTACAACTACCCTTTCAAGAATTTTTGAGAGAAAAGGAAGGTTGGAGATTGGCCTATAATTAGCTAAGATAGCTGGGTCAAGTGATGGCTTTTTAAGTAATGGTTTAATTACTGCCACCTTAAAAGCCTGTGGTACATAGCCAACTAACAAAGATAGATTGATCATATTTAAGATCGAAGCATTAAATAATGGTAGGGCTTCCTTGAGCAGCCTGGTAGGAATGGGGTCTAATAACATGTTGATGGTTTGGATGAAGTAACTAATGAAAATAACTCAGACAGAACAATCGGAGAGAAAGAGTCTAACCAAATACCGGCATCACTGAAAGCAGCCAAAGATAACGATACGTCTTTGGGATGGTTATGAGTAATTTTTTCTCTAATAGTTAAAATTTTGTTAGCAAAGAAAGTCATGAAGTCATTACTAGTTAAAGTTAATGGAATACTCAGCTCAATAGAGCTCTGACAGGCACCCGGGTAGAGGCAAAAGCACGGTCGAGGAAAACAGAGCAGGATATAGTACACGCTTGGCAAAAACAGGACTGATACGGGAGCTGGAATGTGTACTAAAGACAATAAACTGGCAGGGGTATGGTAGCTGGGAGGAGGTTAAATAGGAGTTAACAAGGTGCACGTGAGGTGAATTATCTAGAAAGGGGGCGTGGCTGGAGGACAAAGGTTGTGCACTGTGCAAGATAGAGAGGTGAAGAAACACAACGTGGAGTGATGAAAACAAAGACGTGAACAGGTGCCAAGAGCATGAGTCAATGAAAACACTAAGCAGACCGAATCAAAGTGAGAGACAAAGACACAATGGCAGGTGCAGGGGCATGGAGTGAACACAAACAAATGGGATGAAGGAAAAACTGGTAACAGAGCTAAAACAGAAACCGAGATCAGAGTAATAAATTACTACAAACAGAACATGAACATGAGAACTAAAACGCAACCATCAGATATAAGCACAAAAGAAAAACTAAATAACTGATCAGAGAATAATAATAGGAAAATAAACCAAAGGCAAAACTGAACAGGAACTGACTAAGAAAACAAAGTGACTAACAAACTATATGTAAAACAGAGACTACATCATAACAGAAACAAAACACAATTCAAAGCATAAGAGACAATATCACATATGAAGAGAACAAAATAAACAAGTGATAACTAATGATAAACAAATGAAACACAAACTGGCTGAACAAAACTACTACAGAACTGAACTATGGCCAAAGTGTAAAAAGTAACAAAGAAACAAAGTGACAAAGCAAAACAGAACAGAGAATAAACAATGAAAATAAAACACCTAATAATCAAAGCTGGGCCAGACGATGGGCAAAAGAAAGGAGGGAAAATAAAATCAAAGCCAAGATCATGGCCAATTGTGACAGCAGAGCCCTTTTGTTTGGCAGGTGGAACTCTTAAATACTGATGAGCACGTCATCCGACGCATATACAGTGCTGCGTGGTGTCTCCGCTCCACATGGAGGCGAGACGGATTAATTTAAAATTATTTTATTTGGTCTTGTTGGATCATGGGATTTATTTTCATTACAGACAGATTGCTGAGGACTGATGTCTGTGGTAAACACTGCCGTGAATGAACAAAGTGGCGTGTATTTAGTTTTAAATTGTACTTCTTACTCATTTATTTAAATGTTTATTTTAATGGATGTTTTAGTGTTTAGACTTTGTGTCCACAGTGGTTGTGTTAAAGTGCTTTATAATAAAGTTGGTATGGTATGGTTTGTAAAGCCCCTCACACAGCACTGACAAAGGACACCGAAGCCAAAATGAAACAACAAACCTGGACTTACACTGATTTTCGGAGACATTAACTGTCGTCCAGCTTTGATCCTGTAGCTGACCGTCATCATAATTTTCAAACTGTTGAAAAATGTGAACGAATCCTGACAACAACTTCAATTTGTCAGTATTCCGTTTTGCTTTCTGTCTTGACGGTTCCTGATTGTTTGCGTAGTTGCCACACCGCCAGCGTTCTATTTGTCGTCCAACTTCATCCAACCTCCCAAGTCCAACATCTTGCACAAACGTTGACGATATCTGAACGGATTAATAACTAAGGATCCGACAAGCTGAACGTGACTCGCCCATGTGTAGGATGAAAAGAAACGTTGTCATCCAGAAACAATAGCGGCAAGAACGTTTTATCAACTACTTTATTTATGCATGTCCCAACAACAAACGGCTGGAACAGCTGTGCGCACGGCAGTTCCAGTGGTTTGTGGCTGCAACGTGCGCACAGCCGTTCATGTCTGGAATGTGTGTGCACATGCATGTTTTAGCCATTTGTGGCTGGAACACACGTGCACACTGCCCGTTCTAGAATCAGACTGTTCAGTCACAGCAGGCGCTGCAACTTGAAAAGTGACTAGACGGGCGCACACTGTATTGTCTCATGAGATAGAAGGACATTAATGATTTTATTATTATTATTATTTTATTATTTATATTTATAATATGCGAATCACACATGATGCGCAAGTAGACCAATTCAGTGGTAAAAGCGGAGACGTGCAGATCTTAGTCGGAGTAACTGAAGCATAACTGATCTACAAGGGACAATTTAGAAGTTTTGTGCCTGACCCAGAAAAAATAGGGTGTGGTTTTCCATGTTTTGCATTCTGAGAAACTAATATTTCCCAATATTGCACCAAGTGAGTCAAAACATTACACATTCTTGAGAGATGTTGGTTTCCCAGAATACAAAAGATGGAGAACCACACCCACACCTTTTCTGGGTCAGGCGCAAAACTTCTCAATCGCCCATCATATATAGCTATAGCTGGATAGTGTAGTGTGTCTTTGGAACAACAGATGAGGGATTCAATCTCCAGCCAGGAAACCCATGTAGAGCCAGCATAACTTCAATATAAACCCGCCGTAGAGCCAGCATAACTCAGAGATACCACTGGCATCAAGCTGGCATAACTCCGATATAAAAACCTGGCGTAGAGCTGGAATAACTCAAACATAAAACCAATGCAGAGCCGCCATAACTCCGATAAAAAAGCAGTGTAGATCTGCCATAACTCTGATATAAACCCATGTAGAGCTGGAATAACTCGGCTATAAAGCTAGCGTAAAGATGACATAACTCCAATATAGAACCAATGCTTGGTTAATAATCCTTTAATTTTGTTTTATTTATATATATTATATATATATATATATATATATATATATATATATATATAATATATATGGTAAATGGACTGCATTTATATAGCGCTTTTCCATCTGCACCAGGCGCTCAAAGCGCTTTAATGCCTCACATTCACCCTGATGTCATGGTGCTGCCGTACAAGATACTCACTACACACCGGGATTAACTAAACTAGGGGATTCAGGACCTTGCCCAAGGGCCCTTAGTAATTTTCCCATCAGGCTGGGATTTGAACCGAGGATCCTCTGGTCCTCAAGCCCAATGCGTAACCACTAGACCATCACCTCCCCCATGAATGGAGCCTTTATTGTCATTGTACTATATACAACAAAATTGTATATATATGTGTGTGTATGTGTGTATGTATGTGTAGATGTGTGTAGAGGTAAATATACAACATTTAAAACACTTGATTTGACCCTTAAATGCTACAAACTTAATCACTTATATTTCTTTTTTACTTGCAGAGACCCTGAAGTTTCTGTTGATGCCAAGCATCGATACATTGAAGGAAAACATCTGCCGAGAAATCCGAAACATTCCTCAGGACACTTTCCCCAAAGCGTTTGCAGGCCATAAATGGCCAACACGGGGCCTACATAGAACATATTGTCTAAGAGACTGACAAAATGCAGGGCCAATATTGACATTGGTATGAAAAACTTCAACCTTTCAGCTTTCTATCCAGCCATAAATTTATTTCCTAGACATATGTTTTGACCATTTTCTTTGCTGATAAAATGTTGCATATATTTTTGGGACACCCGTGTGTATATATATAAGGGATGTGAATCGTACAACAACTCACGATTCAATTCGATTCCGATTCTTGGGGTGACGATTCGATTCAGAATCGATTTTCGATTCAAACAGCTCTGAGAAATAGTTATATTACTTAAAAAATGTTTATGTTTAAGAAAATGCAGCTTTACAAGGTTAATCAAGTGATTCTAGATGTAAATTTGCTTATCTGCTTTGCTCGTTCAGAGTTGGCTGGCAGTTTAGCGAAGCGCTGGTCAGTAGTCGGCAGAGACCGCTGCTCCACTCCGTTTAGCTCCGGGTCATAGCGTAGCATGTGGGCTTGCGGAGTTGAAGTGTTTCCGAAGTACTTGACTTTCATTTTGCAGATTTTGCACACTGCATAAGTCATGTCAAGCTCCTTCTTACGCAGCAAATAATAAAATCCAAAATGCGCTCAAACATTTGCCTTCAGCAAAGACGGTGCTGGCTGAATTAGCTCTTCGTCCGCCATGATAAGCTACAGCTCACGAATGTTTGAAGCACGCTGGACCCTCCCCTCGCGGAGACGCTGTAGTACGGAAGCTGTTGCCTGACAAACAGTACACGCAGCGAGTAAGTAAGAAAATGTTTTAAAAAATGCTTTTTAAAAATCGATTCTTGGACATTTTGGATCGATTCAGAATCGTAATAAATAAGAATCGCGATTCGGAAGTGAATTGATTTTTTCCGGCACCCCTAATATATAAATAAATATATATATATATAGTAGGTAAAATAACTGAACATTTTTCTCAGTATTCGGGTCTTCTTTTTAAGAAACTCTCCTCTATACCACTTCAACATGAATCTGTTTAACTGGGTATACAAAATATACTCATATGAAATCAATAATAATGATAATAATAATATTAAAGCAAACAGAGCACTGGTATCGGAATAGTATGAGCGTAGCGTCGCGCAGCAGTGCGAAGCTCACTCATGGTACAGGGTGTCCTAAACAGGAAGTGCCAAAATTCAAATCCACAGTAAAAAAAAGGAAATGTTCAAATGTCAAACACTTCCTGGATTGACAGACAAGATCCCATGGAACCTCGCGGGAACTCAGTGGCAAACTCACATTCAAACAGGAAGTGCTGAATTCTCAGCCACAATGAAACAGGAAATGTTCAAATGTCAAATGTTGAACATTTCCTGGAATGGGTGGAGCTAGAGCGGAGGCCGGGGTTTCACTGGACTCCCCTGAAATCTGATTGGACACAGATGATTGACATGTCACAGCACCACAAGTCTGGATGAAAGACCTGCATTTCCAAATCAGTGAGTCACATTGACTGCTAGGTTCCTCCTGTCCAGTAGTTTGTGCTGTGTAACACAAAACGTTCTAAATCCACCTTAGTAGAAAAAGAAAATGTTCGCTTCAGATTTGAACTGAACACATCGTTTGAACTATGGACTTCTAATCACACCAAACTTATATTGGTGAGTAAACAACCATATTTTATGTCAGAAATGAGGTCCAGGTTGTTAAAAGCAGCATTTCTCCTTCAATTTGGTTGCATTATATACACATGTTTAAGCTAACAGACAGCAGCTGGTTCATGCTCTGTGGGCTTATTAGTGCAGCAGATAACTGAAACAATCCTTCAAATGGTGATACAAGCATTAAATTCAGCACAAATACAGATGGAGTGAACTTAATGGAGCAACTTTAGCTTTTGACCCCTGTACAAACTGAAAATGACCTTTGTCACCATTCTTGCTGCTTTTACCTCATAACACCATAACATTCAGTCACAGATTGTACAAAGTATACCTTTTTAGAATCTTTATGATCAGGCAAATAATGTGGTGTAGTTTTCTATATGATTGGAGCATCTTTTAATTTTGACCCCTGTGTAATTCTTCAGTTGACCCCTTCCTGACTGCTCATTGACAATTCAAGTGGCCAATCAGTTTTTTAAAGAGTTCATGTCTATGGTTTATTTGTGCCAAATCTGCTGCTTGTATCACCATTTGCAGGATTCCACTCTAAATATTCTCTTATCTGCTGCACTATATATGAGATGTAAGATGCTGCTCCTCACTGTTTCTCAATTGCCCTCAAAAGTATTGGAACACTTGGTATTTCACACATTTTAATTTGTTTATTCCATTTCAAATACATTTTTTTTTCAAAAATTATCTTCCTTAAACTGAAAGCAAATCTCTACAACTTGATATAAATTAATTCAAAATATAAAATCCAGCTTCCTGATGAAGTGGTGTAGAGGAGGATTTTCTTCACAAGAAGACCTGAAAGTTCAGCTCCAATTTGACAAAAAGTACATTTGAGATGAAGGCCTAGATTTGATATTTTGGTGAAAGAAACTTTTGTATTTCTTCATAATTGATGCAAATAAAGTCCAAGACATATTTGGTGATTTGGAAATGTTCATGTTTCCATCCCCTGACTTGTCTAAAGAAAACTGGCAATAAAACTGATTATTATTTACAGGTTTTAGCAAGTTTTAGAGATTTGCTTTCAGTTTGAGTTTGAGGAAGATAATTTTAGAAATATTTATTCTTTATTTTTTGTATTTCTTGTATTTAAAATGGCATAAACAAAATGTGTGAAATTCCAAGTGTTCCAATACTTTTGGAGGGCACAGTATACTAACCTTATGATGATTGCAAAATGAGTGTTGTATTATTACCGTTTTGTTTAAGAATGTTTAATTTTCACTGTTGCTGCACTTTGTGTCAATTCATAGTCATATCGTATATCATACTGATATGACAATTCAGGAAGGTATATCTTCTATTATACATTCCAAATCTAAGGTGGAACTCTACAAGTGTTTACTAAGGTACACATAAATTTCTTTAAAAAAGAGAGAGAGAGAGACAGTAGAGCCACTTAGGTCTTGAGAACCAGGGATGGTACGTTGAAAAGCTTTTTTATCCCATGGCACTTCTCCCTACCCACCTAAACGGCTCAAGAATATGGACAGCATGTATGACAATATTGAGATATGATAATTTGGCCATATTGTACAATCCTACTGTCAACTAGCTGAAATCTTTGACTATTAATTTGCATCTACATTTAAAAAGTGCTTAAAGTGGCAGGGGGCTAAGAGGGCTGCAATTGGGGGGTCAGCTGAAAAGCAAAAAAAGAAAAATGCTTAAAAAGGTGGGGAATATGGGGGCGGAGCGCCCCCCCCCCCCCAGAAGCTGAAAGATTTCTGCCATGCTAATGCTCCCCTGAAGCATTTACTCAAAATCAAGTCTGACGGACCTAAATGACATGGTGAGATAATGACGAGCTTCGCTCATTCATTTCCACAACATATCAATCAATCAATCAATCATCACATGCATAGTATCAGTATAGGCAGATATCCAAATTCAGGTATCAGGATTGGAAGCAAAAAAAAAAAAAAGTGGATCAGTGCATCCCTAATTTTTTTTTTTTTTTTTTTTTTTTTTTGTAATTCTAAAGTTATTGGACACAAACACAAAATAACTGTAAAATGATTGTAGAAAGTAAAATAAAAATATAGATAATGTATGCTGTATTGTTACAGGCATTCTTTGATGAATTTATAATTTTGTGGCCTAGACTCTAATTATTCAAATGCTGGTAACAACTACATTACCGATAATAACTACATTACTCTGTTACCACTGTATCTAAAACTGATGCTGAGAGGAAAGTACAAGGGTTACTGATATGAAGCACATAACACTGTGTCCAAAATAATAGCATTGGGAACACTGCATATTCTATTCCAAATCACATGAAGAAAAGATGATCAAATTTGTATTACTTTACAGAAAGGGAAGAAAAAGTAATATCAAGCTGTCAAAAAAATAGCATTGTCTGTATTTTTCTTTCTGTGAAAAAAAAGGTGTCAAACAGGTGACCCTTATTTAAGGAGGAAGGTGGTAAATGTTGTACATGCTGGTTGTGGTGCATGTCTGAAAATCTGAGTAAAATTAGTTAAATCATGCATGTGATTAAATGTGGTTAAAGTAGACCTGCATTGAAATAAATGTGGTCAGATCTCAGAAAGAAATAGCTGATATGTATTTATAAGACCCTTATGAATGCAGTAAAGTAAATCTGTAAGCCCAAATTTGTAATTCAGCGGAGAAATCTTCATTTAAAAATGACAAATTTGCAGCTAAAATTTAGCCCTCCATGAAAACAGTTTGTACATCCGGGTCATTTCCATGACGTCAGGGAGAAGACGACGCACTTGCGCCTTCAGTCCGATCAAAAAAAAAAAAAAAAAGCCTTCAGTCTGATCAACGCATTGAAATTGATTTTATCTGTTAGTAATGTTACTGTTATACACATCCGAATTTCAACATCCAAAAGTAAGCTGCAATGAATGTGAGATACAGTTCTGCATGCTCAGATCAGCGGCAACATCGAAAGCGGGCAACGTTCTTCTCCATTCTTCTCTGTTTTGATGCAGAGCGGCCAGTAACACCTGTTGCCCGCAAGGACAGACTTCTTGCGGCAAAATCCGCAGCGCCGCACGGTCTCGGTAATCGGAGCCGCAGAGCTCCGTGACGCTGAGAGAGGTTTATATAGGTTTATATATCTTTTTAATGACGAATTCTTTGCGGGTCCCGCATCCGTACCCCGCGACGGTAACATCAGAAGCTAAAGACAGTAGATTTTCAATGCGACACCACTCAATCAAATGGGCGTATGGAAAAAGTCCCCCAAAAATCATTTTCAAGCAACAATAAAAGAAATGTATACTCACGGTCTTGAAGTCCTGAGCGATTTCTCTCACAAGGCACTAGAAGGGCAGCTTGCGGATCAGCAGCTCGGTGCTCGAGGACCACAATGTAAATAAGCATCCGTATTGGAAGCGTTCCTGTGTTATCCTTTGCGGTATTTTTATGTATTGTTATATAATTTTATTGCCGAATAAAATAAAATAAAATTGTGGGAGCAGTGGATTTCTGTTAGCAGCGGATCTCTCACAGCGCCACGGTGCCGTGAGGCTTCTTCACGCCGACATGGAAACTTCTGCAATTGTTCGCCAAATGCACAAAGTGTAATCATAGCAGGCACCGCGTTGTAATCCAGAATGGCCACAGGACACAAAATGACGTGACCGATGCGTCACATGAAAACCCTCTATAAGACAATAAAAAGGTGCTTTTGTAAGAGATGCAAACTGATGTAAATCCACAAATTACAGTTGGCGTGCGCAACGCATGCTGGGATAGGGTCTTCTCTCTGACGTCTCGACAGCGTCCCGGATGTGCTGACAGTTTTGCGGAGGGCTAAATTTTATCTGTAATTTTGTCATTTTTAAACTAAGATTTCTCCGTTGAATGACAGATCTGGGCTTGCAGATTTACTTTACTACATTCAGAAGGATCTTATGTGTAAATATAAGTCATTTTTTGGTCCAAAGATCTGACTGCATTTATTTCAATGCAGGTCTACTTTAATTTAGATCACCTAGTTTTGAAAAAAAAAAAAATTCCCAGGTCACCCCTCAGCTATAGTCTGTCAATTTTATGTTAATCACATTCCAAAGTTAGGGTGAAATACCAATATTAGGTCTGTATCTTGAAAACCTCTGAAGTTACAGCCTTTGGCATTTCACCATAACTTTGTAATAGGAATAACATATCAAACTGACAGAACAGAACTGAGGGGTGACCTGGGAACCTCTGGGTGACTTCAGATGGAATGACCCTGCAACATCTCCTGTTGAAGAATAAGACCTTAGTATCTCAGTTCTTATCGCAGTTTGTATTGCAGTTTGTACCATGTTCATGTCAAATTTCTTACTCCTCCGTGATCACCGAGTCTCGTGCTTTGCTTGAATTTCAAGGTTTCACTTCTGAAGCGGCTCCTTGGAAAGATCATGTGGGAGCACAAACATCTTGTGATAGTGAAGGAAAATGGTTGAACTTGCATTTGTGCTCCCTGCCTGTGTTCTTTGCAGCTTGCAGGTGTCCTGTTTGAGAAATGTGATGGTAAAAGTCAAAGCAGTGTTCCTCAATAATGTTCAACTTGTCTTCTCCTGTCAGACATTATTCATGGGAAATTAGAATGTTACAGTCTTATCTAAGTGGGGTTTTGGTGTGATCTAAAGCATTTGGGATCCAGTGTCAGAGCATTAAGTCCATTTCTCAGAACCAAGATTCTCCATAAACCTCTGCACTGTTGAAAAAGAACTTGGAGTACAGATTCTGGGTTTGGGGTGTCCATGACACACACCTGCTTACTCACATTCCAGGTTTCTGACCTGGAATGTGACCTTGGTGCGGGAATGTCTCAGATTACGCCAAAGTAAGACTGCGATCCTTCAGCAGTGGAAGATGAATCCGCTTTTGTTTCTGGCCTCTGCTACACATCACCGTCTACAGGAACTCAAAAATACCAAAGTCTTCTTCCACATTACCAGAATTAGGCGTTCGCTTTACAAAAATACTTTTTCCAGGTTTGCATCCTAAAATGAGCCACGCTTTATCTACAGAGCCAGACAAGTGAGCGCTAACACGGATACTGTTGTGGTTGCCTCTGACACTGTCTGGACTTACTTTCACCTTCTCCTCCACACAGCTGCAGCTGCTCTGATAATGCACAGCTTTTTTAAGGCAGTTGCTAATGAGAGCGAGTGCCAGACTGCATCATCCCATTGTGGTGTACTCTCCAGTATTTCTTTGTGTCCGTTTCCATGGTTCTTAACGCTGTTAATTCTGACCCTTATGCTGCCAGCCCTTGACTTCTGCGCCTGTTCCTCCCAACACTGAGATCAGCCTGAGCCCTCAAAGATTTGTTTGCGGTTCTTGGTGTTCCTGATTTTGACCCTGGCTTATTTCTGAATTCAGTTCAATTTAATCATCTTATAATGTTCTAAATCACAACAAAAGCTGTCTCAAGGGCCTCACACAGAACAATTCAATATAAAATAAAACAATAAAAATGAATAAAAAATTAAAACATCATTAAAAACAAGTAAAAGAATAAAACAGATAAAAATAAAAACTATTCATAAGAAAGAGAATAAAAATGGGTTTTAAGTCTTGACTTAAAAATGTCCACGGACTCCGAATGCCTCACGGTCGCAGGAAGACCGTTCCACAGGGAGGGTGCACAATGAGAAAAAGTTCTTTGACCCGCTGACTTCGTCTTCACCCCTGGGAACACAGAGAAGTCCCGCATCCTGCAACTGCAAAGCCCAGGCCAGCACGTAAGGTTCTACCAGATCAGCCAGATAAGACGGCGCCAGTCCATGAAGAACTTTATAAGTTAATAACAAAACCTTAAAATCTGCTCTCAGAGACAGTGAGCCAGTGTAAAGATGCCAAAATGGGTGTGATATGTTCAGACCTTCTGCTACGTGTCAAAAGTCAGCATTTTAAACCAGCTGAAGACCCCTAATGCTAGACTGCGGTAACCCTGAAAATAGAACATTACAATAATCTAGTCTAGAAGAAACAAAAGCATGAATCAGGGTCTCAGCATCAGCCATAGACAGGATGGAGCAGATCCTCACTATATTTTGCAGATGGAAAAAAAAAAACAGTCCTAGTAACATCTCTGATGTGGAAGTCAAAGGACAACGTGGGATCAAAAATTACCCCACGGTTTGTATGATGTATGGCACACAAACCCAGGCCGAGCACCAGCTGGTCAAACTTTCCATGCCTTTCTGTGCCTTTCCGTCATACTACTTTTGGTCAGTCAGTTTTCTCTGTGAAAGCCACGACTCAGTGGAATGCTCTCCCTGATGCCATCAAGAACCCTGAATCTATTGGAAGTTTCAAGAACAAATTGAAAAATTTTCTGAAAGGTACTCAATTCTGTAACCACTGATTTTTTGAAACATTATGTAAATAGGATTGTGTGAATGTATTTGTGTGGATGTGAGTGCATATGTCTGTGTGGGTGATTTATAGTTTTGCAGTTTTGAGTTTATGTTTTTGTGATGTTTTTTATTTATGTTTTAACTGTGATTTGTCAAGGGACTGCAGATGTAAATTAGCTTTAAGCTAACTCTGGTACAAAGCATCAAATGGAAACATTTATGTTTTTATTGTACATGGTCCCTTTATAAATAAAACTTAATTTAAAAAAACTGATGCCGATGTCTCGCTGGACCAAGAACCATCATTTCAGTCTTATCAGAGTTTAAAAGTAGGAAGTTACTAGACATCCAGCTTCTCACTGATAGAAGACAGTCCTCCAGGGATTTTATGGGAATGAGATTTCTCACAGTTATCGGCATGTACAAACGAGTATCATCAGCATAACAATGAAAGGCAATACCAAAACGCCGCGGTATATGCCCAAGGGGTGCTACATACATGGAGAAAAGCAAAGGGACTAAAACGGATCCCTGTGGAACCCCAAACCTCATGTCACTAAGGTTAGAGGTAGTGTTATTATACAAAACACATTGAGAACTACTGGACAGGTATGACGTCAACCACACAAGGGCTTTTCCAGTAATCCCAAAAAGATTCTCTAACCTATCGAGCAAAAGATGATGATCCACGGTGTCAAACGCAGCACTGAGATCTAACAACACAAAAACCGTAGTGGTGTCTGAGTCCATTGCTCACAGAAGATCATTCACTACTTTAGTGAGCGCTGTCTCTGTGGAGTGATTTTTCCTAAAAGCAGACTGCAGTGGCTCAAAAAGATCATTCTCAGTGAGGTGGTCGACGAGCTGCCGTGAAACCACCTTTTGTAAAATTTTGGAACAGAATGATAGATTTGATATCAGCCTGTAATTTTTCAATACACTAGGGTCAAGATTAGATTTCTTAAGTAATGGTTTAATCACTGCAGATTTAAAACATTTCAGAACAGGTCCAGAGGTTAATGACAGACTGATCATTTCCAGCACAGTTGGCCCAAGAGTGGGCCACAGATCCTTAAACAGTTTTGTTGGTATAGGATCAAATAAACAGGTTGTGCTTTTTGTAGATGCCACGAGTTTCGTCGGCAACCCAATGAAATATTATTAAATTCTGTAAATCTTGGTAACACCTCAGTGGTAGCGCCAACCTCCATAGCAGGTTTTAATGGCTGGGCTGAGGCGTGCTGAGATATGTTCAGCCTAATATCTTCTATTTTCTTCTTGAAATAATCCAAGAAATCCTGCACTGAAAAGGGAGAATGACTAACAGGTGGCTGCCCATGAATAAGAAATGCTACTGTGTCAAACAAGAACTTTGAGTTCTGTTTGTTTTTACTGATCAAATCAGAGTAATAGGCCCGCTTTGTGACCAATAGTGCATGCTTATAATCTAAAACAGCATCCAGCCACACAAAGCAGAACACCTCTAATTAGGAACTACACCATTTCCGTTCCAAACCTCTAGCCTTCTACATGAGGTCACGCAAGTAACCACTGAACCAAGGTGACTGTGCCTTGGGAGGGCGTGGCCATAAAAGAGGAGGCGCAATCTTATGAAGTGTTGTTTTAAGTGCTGAATTTAAATTATCCACAAGGCTGTCTACTGATTTAGCGTTCTCCAAATTTGAAGCTAAAATGTCAGGTAGTCTAGCTTCAAGTTCAGTCATAGTTGAGGGTTTAATACGATGCTGCAGTAGTAGGCAAGTTTGTTGTTCCACTAAACGCGGCAGCGTAAATGTAAACCTGATAAGTGAATGGTCTGAGACTATAGATGTAAGAGGCAAGATGTCGACAGCAAACCCATGTGCAAGAACCAGATCCAGGGTATTTCCACTAATGTGTGTTGGGTCCCGAATGCATTGCTGGAATCCTAACGTATCCACAATTTGCATAAATGATTTGCTAAGGGAATCAGAGGGCTTATTTATATACTCAACAAAAATATAAACGCAACACTTTTGGTTTTGCTCCCATTTTGTATGAGATGAACTCAAGATCTAAAAGTTTTTCCACATACACAATCACCATTACCCTCAAATATTGTTCACAAACCAGTCAAAATCTGTGATAGTGAGCACTTCTCCTTTGCTGAGATAATCCATCCCACCTCACAGGTGTGCCATACCAAGATGCTGATTAGACACCATGATTAGTGCACAGGTGTGCCTTAGACTGTCCACAATAAAAGGCCACTCTGAAAGGTGCAGTTTTGTTTTATTGGGGGGATACCAGTCAGTATCTGGTGTGACCACCATTTGCCTCATGCAGTGCAACACATCTCCTTCGCATCATCCATGAAGAGAACACCTCTCCAATGTGCCAAACGCCAGCGAATGTGAGCATTTGCCCACTCAAGTCGGTTACGACGACGAACTGGAGTCAGGTCGAGACCCCGATGAGGATGACGAGCATGCATGAGCTTCCCTGAGACGGTTTCTGACAGTTTGTGCAGAAATTCTTTGGTTATGCAAACCGATTGTTTCAGCAGCTGTCCGAGTGGCTGGTCTCAGACGATCTTGGAGGTGAACATGCTGGATGTGGAGGTCCTGGGCTGGTGTGGTTACACGTGGTCTGCGGTTGTGAGGCTGGTTGGATGTACTGCCAAATTCTCTGAAAGGACTTTGGAGACGGCTTGTGGTAGAGACATAAACATTCAATACACGAGCAACACCTCTGGTTGACATTTCTGCTGTCAGCATGCCAACTGCACGCTCCCTCGACATCTGTGGCATTGTGCTGTGTGATTAAACTGCACCTTTCAGAGTGGCCTTTTATTGTGGGCAGTCTAAGGCACACCTGTGCACTAATCATGGTGTCTAATCAGCATCTTGGTATGGCACACCTGTGAGGTGGGATGGATTATCTCAGCAAAGGAGAAGTGCTCACTATCACAGATTTAGACTGGTTTGTGAACAATATTTGAGAGAAATGGTGATATTGTGTATGTGGAAAAAGTTTTAGATCTTTGAGTTCATCTCATACAAAATGGGAGCAAAACCTGCAGCCAAATGGGAGCAAAACCTGCAGCTCAAAAATTCTGGAAATGGAAAAACATGCCTCTGCCGATAATTGTGGACGTGTGCAGGTGTCAGCCGACTGATAAAAGCATGTTTCAAGCAACTGCGGATGTTAAGCGAATATGAGCCAATTTTGTGCGCAATCCATACGCAAATCCTCCTAAACGCCAGTTGGATCGGCCCTTAGCATCATGGGCATTACGGAGAGTCAGATGCTCTAACGAATTATATTTGTGACCCCCAATACCTAATAAAGAAAACCTAGATTTATAAATAAAAGCGACACCCCCGCCTTGCTTCACACCATGAGACACGTGACTAAATGTGTATGTTGGTGGGCAGGCCTCATTCAGAGGAAAGAGAGTTGTGGGTTTGAGCCAGGTTCCACATAAGCCAATCATATCTTAATTGATTATCCATGATTAGATCATTAATCAACAAAGATTTCGAGGACAATGATCTGATGTTAATGAGACCCAGGGTAAGGACCTCAGTGGGGATGACAGACTGACTGACTGGAACCCAGCGAAGCAAGCCCAGTTCTGAGAGTGCCACTGGCGCACATCAATCCAACGAAGACATGGACGGTCGGGCTGACAGTCTTCAGAGCCAACCAGCGGCACCACACAGGTTTTCACTGATCCACAAGGTGCCAGGGGAGGACAGATCCTGCCAGAATTCTGTGCACAGCTTATCCAGACGCCAAACACCAAGCCAAACAGAACTTCAGCTTCACCAGCCAACCATTTCATCTCCTGCAGCAATGACTGCGCTTTGGGTCGAAAAGCAGCGCAGGAGCCCAGCACAGAAAAGCTGGAACCTCCTATAAAAATGGGGGTGGAAACTTCTGTCCACCTGCCGGGTGTTTCTCAACTGCAACACCCTGCCTGCTGCACAAAGGGAGCTCCCTGATCCACGCAGTAAGTCCAACTGTAGTGAAGAGGATTGTGATGAGACTTATGATGATTTGGAATATACTAATTGCAGTAATTGCAATCTGCATAGTGGTAAAAAGGATTTATTTGACACAACTTATGTCAAATTTCTGCTCTGCATCAACTTCTGTGGATTGCTCTTTCTCTGTTCTTTGTGACTGATGCCCAGTCCCCTCTCCTTGCCTTAGGGCCCCTTCACACATAACACAAATTTAGGCGAAAAAGCAGAACCAACGAAAAAGGGCAGAAAAAAAAAAATGCTGCTGAACCGTGAAAAATTCCACGTGATGGGAGGAACACAGTTGGACAGGTGTGAACAATCCCGCAGCAACAGTTTTGTTCATGCTCGTGTGCATGTGCACGAACACAGTGCGTGCACGAGAGGTGTGATACCACATCGCACTCACACAGCAGCAGCAGCAATCACATGCATATGACATATGTACATAAATCAACAAAAATGCGCAAGGACAAAATAAATAAATAATCCCATTTGAGCAGCTGGGATGAGCTCATCAGTGAAATCACCTGCTGGTGTCAGTAGCACTAAAGAAAACCCGCACGCTATTGGACCTATCTGGAATGTCTTTAGACAAAACCTCAACTGAAACAATGTGATTATTGCCTTGAAGACCTTGTGTCTCCCATTGCAGAAATGCGTGTAGTCTGACACCTATGTGTGTGGGCAATATTTTCATGCAGCCATGTCATAATTAATGACAACATATGGACACCCCCCCCCCCCCCCCCCCCCCCGCATGAGAAGCTACATCATGTAGCTGCATGATGTACATGATTCTATCTACACTAATCTCAAATAAGGGACAGGCAGGTTATAAGCTTATGATTTTGACTCTGACCTTCAAAACTAGGTCAATATCACCTGTCATCAAGCTAGGTGAAGGCCATACATCATCAAACGTGGCTGAGAGCTTCAAGAGATGTATCCTTGCTCCCAATTTGGTAAACCTGTTGTTCTTTGAAAAGTAATGGGAGTACAACCTTCTGGATATTTCTGGACCTGTGACCCTCAACATTAGGTCAAGGTCACTCATCATGGAACTTGGCCTCGACCTTCAAGGGACATATCTTTGCTGCAGATTTTGATAAACCTTTAAAAGTTATTGAGTACACTGTTACAGACACATAGACGGACTATGTCCCTCTGTGGGAGTGACGGGGAACAAAGAAAACCTTGGCACAGAAATGCATGTTGATAAAACTTGCACTGAAAAAAGAAAACAATTAAAAACATATTTAATTTAGATTCTCCCACCCCCAATTCTGATGAGTTGTGTGTACATGAAGAGGAAGTAAATTCACACACAGTAAATAAAAAGTTTCAGTGGATTTCATCATCATACGAGTTTAAGAAAAATAATCCACACAAAGCCTCCAGAGTTTGGAAAACATCTGAAAATACATTATTTCCTCGTGTGGCTGAAAAAAAAAAGTTCCTCTGTGACTTCGGCACTTTGCACCAGTTCCTCTGTCAGAACGCCGATCAGGGTTTCAACCGCAGAGACTGTCCATCAGGTTGGTGAGTTTCAGCCAGTGGTGGGCACACTTCCGATAATCCGATAACAGATAATTATCGAAAATAATGTTTTCATTATCGGATTATCTTTGTGGATAAATTTAAAAACCATCATCGGACTAATTATCTTCCGATGAATTACCGTCCGATAATTTTTAGACCGATAACGTACTAAACTAAGCTGAACAGTGAAAAACACTTTTAAAACTGTTAAAGTTGTTGAGACCTACTTGTTAAAAGTTTCCTAATAGGCATGTTGTTCTACCCTCTGCAAACAGAAACCACTCTATCGTCTGTAAGCAAATGAGAAGTGGTGACCAAAAAAAAAGTAATTTCCTTTAACACCATACTAATATAATCACAATGTCACCAAGTCATCCAGAAGCATACATGTTTAGCTTACGGTTAAAATTTTACCCACTCATTTTAGACAAGTTATTTAAAATTATTGTCATGTCTGAAGTTTATAAAGTGAAAATATCAGATATATGTTTTCGTTTTAAAGTAACGTGCTAATTTTTAAGGTTTTGTGAGCACATGCTGTGCCAGGCAGCAATGCATTATGGGTAGCATAAGGTAATCTCAGACATTTACGACAGGACAAATGCATTTCAGACACTCTGTTCAGGGTTCACAGATAACAGCATTAAACTCTAGTGCCTAAACCTCTCGTGAATATATTCTCTGGGTTTATAGACGTTAGTGTATTTGCGTTTGTTAAATTCCACGCATTTTAAATGTAGCAGACACGGATTATCTGGAATTTTGTTTGACATTTTTTCAAGGCCGCTACTGCCATCTACTGGCCAGGAGTGTTCATGGCAGTATTAAACGTCTGGGTACATGGCTGCTCTCAAAGTGTTGATATTGTCCATTGTCCAGGCGCTTTTTGTGTGCATATATTTGTTAACTTTGTATTCTAAAACTACGGTTAGAAGTAATTCCGACTCCTTATCGGTCCACACGAACGAGGTTGGTGCCATGTTTTTAGTTTTTGTGGAAGTGACGACAAGAGAATAAGGCTCCTGATTGGATAGAATTTTAATCAGTACCGCCACCCAAAGGTTTGGTAGACTAATTACAACACATTTATACGGTTTGATGTGGATGGATTTTTTTTTTTAAACAACGTAGTGTGGATGAAGTTTTTTCCCCAAACTGAAAGGGTAAGATATTCGGTTTTACAAATACCCGACAACGTGTGTACATGGCCTTATGTCTGTGAAAGGCACTATATAAATAAATTTACTTACTTACTTACTAATATTGAGTGCACGTTTTACATCATAAAAGTTTTAAAACATGCAACTGCGATGACACTTCCAGGGCTCTGTAAAAATGCCTGTTTTTACAAATAAAAATGGAATATTTTAGAAAAGCACATTTATCTTTAAACCAACACACGACACACGTCACATTAACGTGTTGGTTTACATAATGGATTACTGAACCAATCACTGTTTAGCACTTTTACCCAGAATGCTTTGTGGTCTGTTTGTTACAAAACCTGAGAATTAGTGCCTTATTCAACATTAAAAGATATGTTATATTTTAACTTTGTACAAATGACAGAATTGACATTAATGGAGTTATTCTATCAGTATTTTCAAAAAACCATAAGTTAGTATGACTTTATTTTTCAAGACCTCCGCCTGACTGGAGTGTTGAAATTGATAGGCAACTGGCCTTATGGCTGCTCTCGGTGTGCCTCTGTGGTGGGAGTGTTGTTGTAAACAAGAGCTTCCAGCAGGGGCAGAATGTTGAAAGAAAAATGATTATGATTATGATTAGTAGAGTTGATTTTGTGGGTGCTCTCAGGATTTATCTATGCTGCTTCCTGCAGGGGGCAGGCATGGTCAAACATTCTTGCTTATTCTTTAGGTCTTTTACCGCTTTTGATGCTTTCAAAAGCGATCGTGTTAAAAATCAATTTTAGCTCTTTAGTAACTGCAAATGTCCCATAGACAACACCGGAATTTATCGATTATCTGTAAGTTCTGATACATTTTTCAAGGATTCAAGGATTCCAAGGAATTTTATTGTCATATGCACAGAAGAACACAATGAAATGTGTCTACTGCATTTAACCCATCCTAATTGCCAGTAGGAGCAGAAGTCGCCATTAGGCGCCCGGGGATTTTTTTTGGGTGGTTTATCGATTTATCTTTATCAAAGATAACTTTTCAGTTATCTTATTATCTGTTATCGTTGTTCATTTTTTGGTTATCTGTGCCCACCACTGGTTTCAGCCCTTGTTGTTGGTGTTCAGGCCGACGGGAGACCGGCTCGATCCGCAACAGGTGTGTAATCCATTTGCGGAATGTCCCTGGAGGAGCGTTCAGAACCTCCGCTCGCTTCCACAAGCTGCAGTTTGGGCAAGTCGAGTTGCTGGACCTCGTTAACGGCTCAATTACCACAGGCTTCACCTTATTAGGAAATTATCCCATGATCCACAAAAAAAATAAAATAATGTTAAAATTACTCCATTTTGCCTCCATGAGCCACGTAGATGCCAAGCAACAGTGCATGTGTGTGTGTACGCCGTGCTCATCAATATTACATGTTCTACCTTTCGGAAAAAAAAGTTTATGGTTTTATTTGTGTATGTTACCATTATGTATTTAATTAAAAGTTAAAATAGTGTGGAGGGTGAAAGGCTGTTTAGCTCAGGGTCTCACATTGTAGATAAAATGAGCTGATAATATTGTATGGCCTTGCCTTACAATATAAAGCGCCTTGGGGCAACTGTTTGTTGTGATTTGGCGCTATATAAAAAAATTGATTGATTGATTGATAACACAGAGAAGCTTCTTTTTATCAAAATGAATCTGTCCCTCACATTTTCAGAAAAGGCTTTTAGTCCTCACAGAGATAAATAGTTAGTGATGGACAGTTATAGTTCTGTTGCTGTATATTTTACAGGTTACATTTAAGTGAGATATCTGGCAGTGTCATGTTTGTTAAGAAACACACAGTTAATGTTAAGGGACAATTTATTGTAGTCAAAAACTAATGCTACATGATTTAAGTGAAATGTTTGTAAATAAAAACAAAGCTAATGATATTGGTAGAAGTTACAGTCAAAAAGTAAGGAAAGTCATCATAAAATTGTTACGGTATCATTAAGTATTCGTATTGGTACTCGGTATCGACGAGTTCCAAAATGTATGTACTCATACTCTGTCTGGAAAAAAGTGGTATCAGTGCATCCCTAAAAAACAGAATAGAAGTACATATGTATAGATATAGTAAAAGTATTGCACAGATGTGCATGTAATAAAGTACAACAATGCGGTGGTAGGTGTGGTGAATAGTGCAAAATGAACAAATCAAATCAATTTTATTTATATAGCGCCAAATCACAACAAACAGTTGCCCCAAGGCGCTTTATATTGTAAGGCAAAAGCCCTACAAGAATTACAGAAAAACCCCAACGGTCAAAACGACCCCCTTTGAGCAAGCACTTGGTGACAGTGGGAAGGAAAAACTCCCTTTTAACAGGAAGAAACCTCCAGCAGAACCAGGCTCAGGGAGGGGCAGTCTTCTGTTGGGACTGGTTGCGGCTGAGGGGAGAGAGTCAGGAAAAAGACATGTTGTGGAAGAGAGCATAGATCAATCACTAATGATTAAATGCAGAGTGGAGCATACAGAGCAAAAAGAGGTGAATAAAAAGAAACACTCAGTGCATCATGGGAACCCCCCAGCAGTCTAAGTCTATAGCAGCATAACTAAGGGATGGTTCAGGGTCACCTGATCCAGCCCTAACTATAAGCTTTAGCAAAAAGGAAAGTTTTAAGCCTAATCTTAAAAGTAGAGAGGATGTCTGTCTCCTTAATCTGAACTGGGAGCTGGTTCCACAGGAGAGGAGCCTGAAAGCTGAAGGCTCTGCCTCCCATTCTACTCTTACAAACCCTAGGAACTACAAGTAAGCCTGCAGTCTGAGAGTGAAGCGCTCTATTGGGATGATATGGTACTATGAGGTCCCTAAGAAGATGGGACCTGATTATTCAAAACCTTTTAAGTAAGAAGAAGAATTTTAAATTCTATTCTGGAATTAACAGGGAGCCAAGGAAGAGACCAATATGGGTGAAATATGCTCTCTCCTTCTAGTCTCTGTCAGTACTCTAGCTGCAGCATTTTGAATTAACTGAAGGCTTTTCAGGGAACTTTTAGGACAACCTGATAATAATGAATTACAATAGTCCAGCCTAGAAGAAATAAATGCATGAATTAGCTTTTCAGCATCACTCTGAGACAAGACCTTTCTAATTTTAGAGATATTGCGCAAATGCAAAAAAGCAGTTCTACATATTTGCTTAATATGCGCATTGAAGGACATATCCTGATCAAAATGACTCCAAGATTTCTCACAGTATTACTGGAGGTCAGGGTAATGCCATCCAGAGTAAGGATCTGGTTAGACACCATGTTTCTAAGATTTGTGGGGCCAAGTACAATAACATCAGTTTTATCTGAATTTAAAAGCAGGAAATTAGAGGTCATCCATGTCTTTAAGTCTGAAAGACATTCCTGCAGTTTAACTAATTGGTGTGTGTCCTCTGGCTTCATGGATAGATAAAGCTGGGTATCATCTGCGTAACAATGAAAATTTAAGCAATGCTTTCAAATAATACTACCTAAGGGAAGCATGTATAAAGTGAATAAAATTGGTCCTAACACAGAACCTTGTGGAACTCCATACTTAACCTTAGTCCATGAAGAAGACTCCCCATTTACATGAACAAATTGTAATCTATTAGATAAATATGATTCAAACCACTGCAGCGCAGTGCCTTTAATACCTATGGCATGCTCTAATCTCTGTAATAAAATTTTATGGTCAACAGTATCAAAAGCTGCACTGAGGTCTAACAGGACGAGCACAGAGATGAGTCCACTGTCTGAGGCCATAAGAAGATCATTTGTAACCTTCACTAATGCTGTTTCTGTACTATGATGAATTCTGAAACCTGAATGAAACTCTTCAAATAGACCATTCCTCTGCAGATGATCAGTTAGCTGTTTTACAACTACCCTTTCAAGAATTTTTGAGAGAAAAGGAAGGTTGGAGATTGGCCTATAATTAGCTAAGATAGCTGGGTCAAGTGATGGCTTTTTAAGTAATCGTTTAATTACTGCCACCTTAAAAGCCTGTGGTACATAGCCAACTAATAAAGATAGACTGATCATATTTAAGATCGAAGCATTAATTAATGGTAGGGCTTCCTTGAGCAGCCTGGTAGGAATGGGCTCTAATAGACATGTTGATGGTTTGGAGGAAGTGACTAATGAAAGTAACTCAGACAGAACAATCGGAGAGAAAGAGTCTAACCAAATACCAGCATTACTGAAAGCAGCCGAACATAAAGATATGTCTTTGGGATGGTTATGAATAATTTTTTTCTCTAATAGTTAAAATTTTATTTGCAAAGAAAGTCATGAATGTTGGGAAGGTGTCGTAGCACGGACCCACAACAGGGGGCGCAAATGAACGGACAATGAGTAAGCCAAAAGGTAACAATTTAATGTTGTGACAATACACAACTAAATATACAGAAATTGCAAAGTCAATTAACACCAGGTGACGTGTGGGCAGGCTCGAAGATAGAAGACCCCGACGAGAGAGAGGCCGCGTCCCACACGGCCTCCACCACCAACGGTCTGAAGAACACCGGAGCCGCCAAGTCCCGAGTCCCCAGGTGACCTCTGTCTTCGGCTGTCGAACCTGGTACTGCTGGCAAAAGCAGAGACAAGATGAATGAGTGTAAGTCCTTACACTCAGTGGTCTATAGTCTGTACACAGTCAGGAGGAGGACCTCCACCTCCGAATCACACACTCGTGCAGCTCCTTGTGTAACCACTTATCTGTAGCGCAGTCGTCGTCGTCACGCCACACGCCAATTCCCCAGATAAGGGCGAACACCACAGGATACCGGCTGCAACAGAAGTTCAGAATCCACTCAATGATATGAGTCAGCAGAGAAGTTACCTCTCGGTAGTCGCTTTCCTCGGCGGGGAAGGTGGAGTTGCAGTCCGGCTTAAGTAATTGGTGTAGATGAGTGACAGCTGGTGTGATGAGTGACAGCTGTCACTTCCTCTGGGTCTGGCGCCCTCTCGTGCTTGGAGCCCGCACTCCAAGCAGGGCGCCCTCTGGTGGTGGTGGGCCAGCAGTACCTCCTCTTCAGTGGCCCACAAACAATGAAGTCATTACTAGTTAAAGTTAAAGGAATACTCAGCTCAATAGAGCTCTGACTCTTTGGCAGATACAGTGCTGAAAAGAAACCTGGGGTTGTTCTTATTTTCTTCAATTAGTGATGAGTGGTAAGCTGTCCTAGCTTTACGGAGGGCTTTTTTTTTATAGAGCAACAGACTTTTTCCAGACTAAATGAAGATCTTCTAAATAAGTGAGACGCCATTTCCTCTCCAGCTTACGGGTTATCTGCTTTAAGCTGCGAGTTTATGGGTTATACCACGGAGTCAGGCACTTCTGATTTAAGGCTCTCTTTTTCAGAGGAGCTACAGCATCCAAAGTTGTGCTCAATGACGATGTAAAGCTATTGAAGAGATAATCTATCTCACTCACAGAGTTAGGTAGCTACTCTGCACTATGTTGGTATATGGCATTGAAGAACATAACAAAGAAGGAATCATATTCATAAACCTAGTTACAGCATTTTCAGAAAGACTTCTACTGTAATGAAACTTATTCCCCACTGCTGGGTAGTCCATTAAAGTAAATGTAAATGTTATTAAGAAATGATCAGACAAAAAGGGGTTTTCAAGGAATACTGTTAAGTCTTCAATTTCTATGCCATAGTCAGAACAAGATTCTAAAGTGTGGTTAAAGTGGTGGGTGGGCTCATTTACCTTTGAGCGAAGACAACTGAGTCTAATAATAGATTAAATGCAGTGTTGAGGCTGTCATCTCAGCATCTATGTGGATGTTAAAATCACCCACTATAATTATCTTATCTGAGCTAAGCACTAAGTCAGACAAAAGGTCTGAAAATCACAAAGAAACTCACACTAACGACCAGATGGACGATAGATAATACAAATAAAACTGGTTTTTGAGACTTCAATTAGGATGACAAGACTAAGAGTCGAGCTTTCAAATGAATTAAAGCTCTGTCTGGGTGTTTGATTAATTAATAAGCTGGAGTGGAAGATTGCTGCTAATCTCCTCCTCGACCAGGCTTCGAGCATTCTGACAGTTAGTGTGACTCGGGGGTGTTGACTCATTTAAACTAACATATTCATCCTGCTGTAACCAGGTTTCTGTAAGGCAGAATAAAGCAATATGTTGATCAATTATTATATCATTTACTAACAGGGACTTAGAAGAGAGAGACCTAATAGTTAATGTTTAGTCTGTGGTGCAGTTGAAGGTGCTATATTATTTTTTTCTTTTTGAATTTTATGCTTAAATAGATTTTACTGGTTATGGTGGTCTGGGAGCAGGCACCGTCTCTACGGGATGGGGTATTGGGGGGATGGCAGGGGGAGAGAAGCTGTAGAGAGGTATGTAAGACTACAACTCTGCTTCCTGGTCTCAACCCAGGATAGTCACGATTTGGAGGGGGTTAATAAAATTGGCCAGATTTCTAGAGATGAGAGCTGCTCCATCCAAAGTGGGATGGATGCCATCTCTCCTAACAAGATCAGGTTTTCCCCAGAAGCTTTGCCAATTATCTATGAAGCCCACCTCATTTTTTGGACACCACTCAGACAGACAGCAATTCAAGGAGAACATGCGGCTAAACATGTCAGCAGGTGGTTATGGTGCTAAAAACATTTGAGGTATTATACAGTCTGACTGCAGTTGGAATAAATGACCTACAGAGGCGTTCTGTTTTGCACCGAGGGTGCAGCAGTCTATTATTGAAGGAGCTGCTTAAAGCATGGTGTACACATAGACGGTTTTGTCGGCGGGTAGTACATAGGCCGAAGTTCACGGTAGTTCCGGCTGTTTTCGCATTGGAAAGGGGCGGAGCATTTCGCCAGTGTTTTGACCACCGTACTAGCCGCAAATACGCGGATAAAACGCAGCTAAATCCGCCAAATAAAGCAGCGTTTTGACGCCGTAGCATCCGGCACATGTCAGGCAACGGGGGTTAATACCCAGTTCTATCCTTTACAATCGCAGGTTAAGATGCGCGTGAGAACGGCAGTGTTCTGCTGCTGCCGATAATGCCCTGTGTACCGCTGGATTTATCCAGGCAAATCCTGCATTACTCCAGGAACTTTTGCATATAGGCACCGCCCCCAGAGTACAATAGACTGAAGCAGCAGGAATACATGCCTCTGTCACTGCAGAGGGAGGGAGATCATACTCAGCGTTTTCTTCTCTTTCCTTTTCCCCTCCTCAACGTGTTGCTCCGTCTCCACCACAGGGCTACCCTCTGCTTCTGAACCAGACCTCTTGGTAAGTCCTTGCCGCTGCCAATTTCTTTTAGGAGGCATACTGGAGCTTCTCTGCAAAAATATCTGGAGCTGGCCGCGAGTGAGAGGCCTGCATGCAGCGCGCTAGCGTTTTTATATTAACCGCCGCCTATCGGCCGTTTGGAACGCCATTAACTGGGAGGTGGTGTTAGAACGGCGTACTGTCTGCTAGCGCTGCCATTTTGTCTGCCTCTGTCGCCGGTTAAAACGCCCTTGAGGATGCCGATGTGGGCTCTATCGCTGTTTTACACGCCGTTGATTAGGGATACAACGAGGCCGCCAATTACGGCGGTGTAAACTGCGGCACTACAGGACGGGGCAGGATGAAACGGCGATTAAAAAGTATCAAACGCCGTTGTTCGCGTCGTCTCCGTTGTCACGCGAATTCTCCAGGAGCACTCCTGGAATTATTCGACATGTTGAATAATTTTTTCGACGACTCCCGGTAAAGCCGAAACTAAGCCACGCCCCCTAGTGCTGGCGTTAACAATGGCATGTGATCCTTAAGACGGCCAAAAACTCTTCCAGGACGCTTCCGGGAGCTCTTACCGTCTATGTGTAAACGGGGCATAAGGCTCCCACGGTCTCATGTAAGGGGTGAGAGGGGTTGTCCATAATGATGTCAGCTTAGCTAACATCCGCCTCTCACCTACCACCTCTGTGGGGTCCAGACTACATTCCAGGACAGACCTAACCCTTCTGACTAATCTGTTGAGTCTCTTCCTGTCCCTCTCAGAACTTCCACAGCCCCAGCAGACCACAGTGTAAAATATGGCTGATGCCACCACAGAGTCATAAAAAGGTTTCATCAGTGTCCTGCACACAACAAAGGACCCAGACTTCTCAGCAGGTGGGGACAACTTTGGTCCTTATTGTTTAGGATATCTGTGTTGTGTGTCCAGTCCAGTTTGTTGTTAAGGTGAACACCTGGGTATTTCGATATCTATGTCCAAGTCTGGGATGTTCACAGGCACAATCTGAGGAGCCTTCTAAAATATGGCTGATGCCACCACAGAGTCATAAAAAGGTTTCATCAGTGTCCTGCACACAACAAAGGACCCAGACTTCTCAGCAGGTGGGGACAACTTTGGTCCTTATTGTTTAGGATATCTGTGTTGTGTGTCCAGTCCAGTTTGTTGTTAAGGTGAACACCTGGGTATTTCGATCTCTATGTCCAAGCCTGGGATGTTCACAGGCACAATCTGAGGAGCCTTCCCTTTGAAGTCAATCACCACCTCCTTTGTCTTGCAGGCATTGATGTTCAGGTGGTTCAGTTCACATCAGGCCACAAAGTTGGTGATGACCTTCCTGTACTCCAGATTGTTCCCCTCAGACACACGTCTGACGATGGCTGTGTCATCGGAAAACTTGTGGAGATGACAACTGTCCATGTTGTATTTGAAGTCTGATGTGTACAGCGTGAAGAGGAAAGGAGAGAGCAGAGAGCACGGTACCCTGTAGGGCCCCATGCTGCAGACTACCACATCAGACACACAGTCACGAAGCCTCACATACTGTGGCCTGTTAGTGAGGTAGTCGATGGTTCATGCAGCCAGGTTACAGTCAACTCCAGCTCCAGCTTCTCCCCGAGTAGGAATGGCTGAATTGTGTTGAAGGCACTGAAGAAGTTTAAAAAAAAAAAAAAAAAAAAAAAAAAAAAAACATGACTCTCACAGCTCTCTCATTGCTCTCCAGATGTGACAGCGACATGAAAAATGACAGCGCCTTCCACACCGATGCTAGTTTAATGCGTAAACTGCAGGGGGTCCATCTTGCTGTTCACCAGGTGTCAAGTGTTTGAGAATAATCCTCTCCAAGATCATCATGTGAGAGGTTAAAGCCATTGGCCTGAAGTGGATGGCCTCACTAGGGTGTGCAGTCTTTGGAACTGTTACCACACATGATACTTTCCACAGGAATGGAATAAAAAACATTATTTGCAATGTGAATGGCTCTGATTTGACAGGCTGAGGAAAACTGCACTAAAACTACAAAAATTGTGAATATTGCATTTCTGTGCAGCATTAAATGTGATCTCATGATATAGCCTAGAATCTCTGTCAGCACCCCCAGCTCTGACTGGCTTCCAGCTTCCCTGTCCAGGGTTCTCAGCAGGATTTTTTTCTTAGCATAATGGGATGGAAACATCACCTTAAAACACCGGGGGTTCGGGGGATGCTTAGGCTTCGCCCCCACGGAGCTTTTGCATTATGGGCTTATAAAAGGGCCTTCTTTGTTAGTCTACATAAATATACCAAAATCTGATGTCCAGACAGAAGAGAACATCTCTGTGTTTCAAAATGTGAGGAAAGGGTTCCAAAAATGCCACCAATTTGAAGTTGAAGCTGCAGAGGAGACCTTCCTCTGATTAAATGTGCTGAAAGTACAGCTCACCTGTCATCTCTGCAAAGTCACACCTGCTGCTATGCTTATAAATAAAATAAAGCCTCTTTAAACAGCAGCTATTTTATTATTTCGTACTCGTAGCGTCAATAAAAAGCACAACCTGTTTATTCGATCCCATACCAACAAAACTGTTTAAGGACGTGGCCCGCTCTTGGGCCGACTGTGCTGGAAATGATTAATCTTTCTTTAACTTCTGGATCTGTTCCTTAATGTTTCAAATCTGCAGTGATTAAACCATTAGTTAAGAAACCTAATCTTGACTCTAGTATATTAAAAAACTATCAACCGATATCATTTTGCTCTAAAATTATGGAAAAAGTGGTTTCACGGCTATTTATCTTACTGAGAATAATCTCTTTGAGCCACTGCAGTCTGCTTTTAAAAAATATCATTCCACAGAGACGGCTCTCACTAAAGTAGTGAATGATCTTCTGCTTGCAATGGATTCAGACACCACTACGGTTCTTGTGCTGTTAGATCTCAGTGCTGCATTTGATACTGTGGATCATCATATTCTACTTGATAGGCTGGAAAATCATTCTGGGATTACTGGGAGTGCTGTTGCATGGTTGATGTCATACTTGTCTAGTCGTTCCACCCTGTGTTTTGTATGTTTTGTACAGTAACACTACCTCAAACCTTAGTGACATAAAATTTGGGGTTCCACAGGGGTCCGTCTTAGGCCCCCTGCTTTTCTCCCTTTATATAGCATTCCTTGGGAACATATTTCAGCACTTTGGGATTACCTTTCACTGCTATGCTGATGATACTCAGTTATACATGTCAATAACTGCTGGTAATCTCATTCACATAAAATCCTTAGAAGATTACCTTGCATCAGTGAGAAGCTGGATGTGTAGAAACTTCCTACTTTTAAACACCACCAAGACTGAAATGACGGTTCTTGGTCCAGTGAGACATTGGCATCAATTTGACCAGTTAACGCTTAGCCTACGCTCATGTGTCATACATCACACTAACAAAGTGAGGAACTGTGGGGTAATTTTTGATCCTACATTGTCCTTTGACCTCCACATTAGAAATATTACGAGGACTGCTTTCTTCCACCTGCAAAATATAGCAAAGATTCGTCCCATCCTGTCTATGGCTGATGCTGAGACCCTGATCCATGCATTTATCTCTTCTAGATTGGACTACTGCAATGTTCTATTTTCTGGTTTACCGCAGTCCAGCATTAGGGCTCTCCAACTGGTTCAAAATGCTGCAGCCAGACTTTTGACATGAAGTCCCAGTGAGATCAGATTTTAAGGTTCTGCTACTAGTCTATAAAACTGTTCACGGACGGGCACCTCCCTACCTAGCTGACCTAATTAAACCTTACGTACCGGCCCAGGCTTTGCATTCTCAGGGTGCAGGACTACTTTGTGTCTCGAGGGTGAATAAGAAGTCTGTGGGTCATAGATATGTCCCTGTTCTGTGGAATGATCTCCCTGCTTCAATAAAACAGTCGGATTCTGTGGAGACTTTCAAGTCCAGACTTAAGACGCACTTTTTTAAATTCATTTTATTAGGAAGCAGAGCTTGCCGAGGCCTCAACTTTACCTAAATTCTGGGTCTTTTAGTGAAGCTTAGGGCTAGTGGCCGGCAATCACCTTAGTATTTCCTGTTTTTCTTGTTGTTTAATGCTGACAAATTATACTGTATTTCTTGTCTTTCTGATGCCTGATTCTGTTTTTTCCTCTCTGTTTAAGGTGCAGCTCCATGCAGAGATGGGAGTTGTATTTGTGCTGGAGACCCTCCTGTCCTGTGCACCAACAGCATTTCCTGTATATTTGTTTTTTGGATTGTTCTGTAATTTATGTCTGTAGCATGGCCCAAGTAGAGGGTCACCCCTTTGAGTGTGGTCTGCTTGAGGTTTCTTCCTCAGAGGGAGTTTTTCCTTACCACTGCTGCTCAAGGTTAGACCTTACTTGTGTGAAGCGCTTTGAGGCAACTCTGTTGTGATTTGGTGCTATATAAATGAAATAAATAGAAATTGAAATGATTAAAAAAAAAAACATTTCCTTATTTTAACATTAAATGAAGGAATCAATCATCATGGTTTTAATTTACAGACAAATATCAAGTACTTCTAAAAATCTTTTTTTTTTTACTTAAAATTACTTTAATTACAAGTTATTTAATGTAAGAAAAAACACAAGGATTTTCTTGAATAAACTGCTGTTTAGCAGTTTTGATGTTCCTGACACGTTCTGTGTTTTGGCCTGATGCCTTGTTTCTTTTGGCTTTAAAGTATGGCTGTAACAAAGATTGAAAAAAAAAATAAAAACTATGGCCTTACCTCACACAATTTAGCACTCAAAATGCAGGCAATAGTGTTTCAGAGCATTATAAATTTAAAAATCTAGCGTGGGAAGCTGGCCTTGGTCTCCCCTATCCTGCAGCACTTGGCGTGCAGCTCGCTGCAAGAACTTTAACGGCTGTGAGAGAAGTTCCCCCCCAGTGCTCGGTGCGATGCACATTACAGGAGAGCTTCAGCGACTGTAAGAGAACTTTCCCCCAGTGTTCGGTGCAATGCACATTACAGAAGAACTTCAGGGACTGCAAGAGAACTTTTCCCCAGCACTTGGTGCGATGCACATTGCAGGAGAACTTCAGCAGCTATAACAGAACTTTCCCCCAGTGCTCAGTGCGATGCACATTGTAGGAGAACTTCAGCAGCTGATAACAGAACTTCCCCTAGTGGTCGGTGCGATGCACATTGCAGGAGAACTTTAGCGACTGTAAGAGAACTTTCCCCCAGCGCTCGGTGCGATGCACATTGCAGGAGAACTTTAGCGACTGTAAGAGAACTTTCCCCCAGCGCTCGGTGCGATGCACATTGCAGGAGAACTTTAGCGACTGTAAGAGAACTTTCCCCCAGCGCTCGGTGCGATGCACATTGCAGGAGAACTTTAGCGACTAAGAGAACTTCCCCCACGCGCTCGGTGCGATGCACATTGCAGGAGAACTTTAGCGACTAAGAGAACTTCCCCCAGCGCTCGGTGCGATGCACATTGCAGGAGAACTTTAGCGATTGTAAGAGAACTTTCCCCCAGCACTCGGTGCGATGCACATTGCAGGAGAACTTTAGCGGACTGTAAGAGAACTTTCCCCCAGCGCTCGGTGCGATGCACATTGCAGGAGAACTTTAGCGACTGTAAGAGAACTTTCCCCCAGCGCTCGGTGCGATGCCATGCAGGAGAACTTTAGCGACTGTAAGAGAACTTTCCCCCAGCGCTCGGTGCGATGCACATTGCAGGAGAACTTTAGCGACTGTAAGAGAACTTTCCCAGCGCTCGGTGCGATGCACATTGCAGGAGAACTTAGCGACTGTAAGAGAACTTTCCCCCAGCGCTCGGTGCGATGCCATTGCAGGAGAACTTTAGCGACTTAAGAGAACTTTCCCCCAAGCCCTCGGTGTGCGGCACACTGCAGAAGAACTTTCATGGTTGTACAAGAACTTTTCCACCAAGAATTTTTCCCATACACGCAATGATCCACACAAGAGAACCTTTGTGCGCTGTCCCATGGAAATGCATGTCATGAGGAAAAAAAAAAAAAACTGGGTGTGAAATGGTGGCCGTTTTTTTTTTCTTGCCCGCAATAACAGATAATAGTCCGGGTAGCAACTTTAGTCAGCAGGAAAGTGAGTCATGATTGACATCTTTAAATGGGCTTGGCTGAGGTTGATAAAAAAAAAAGATCATTTCTGTAGGTTGATTTTGGACCCGCTGCAGGTGCACAATCAGAAATGATCATCATTTCTGATCATCAGAATGATCATTTTCCCATTACACGACCTTGGAAACAGCGTAATAGCGGGATGGGTATTGATAAGATTTTATCGATATCAATGCCATTATCGATTCCGCTTATCAATCCAATTCCTTATCGATTCCCTTTTCGATGCTCTTCTGAATTTTCTGTGTACTAAAACTAGGCTTTACAGGTTTTCTATGTCAACAACATTTTAAATTGGTCATTGAATCCTTGATCTCTGTACATAAATAAAAATAAATAAAATCTGTAGTTTTTATCAAAAGCATTTCGTTTCAGACATTTTGGCATGAATGTCTCTTCATACCTCTGAGCTGAGCTCAGCCGGCTGCTGCACGTCAGTGCAGGATGTCTCATTTTGGGAGGAAAAAAAAAAAACGTTTTGATCGATTGCAGTTTGTTTGTACACTCAACAAAAATATAAACGCAACACTTTTGGTTTTGCTCACATTTTGTATGAGATGAACTCAAAGATCTAAAACTTTTTCCACATACACAATATCACCATTTCCCTCAATATTGTTCACAAACCAGTCTAAATCTGTGATAGTGAGCACTTCTCCTTTGCTGAGATAATCCATCCCACCTCACAGGTGTGCCATATCAAGATGCTGATTAGACACCATGATTAGTGCACAGGTGTGCCTTAGACTGCCCACAATAAAAGGCCACTCTGAAAGGTGCAGTTTTATCACACAGCACAATGCCACAGATGTCGCAAGATTTCAGGGAGCGTGCAATTGGCATGCTGACAGCAGAAATGTCAACCAGAGCTGTTGCTTGTGTACTGAATGTTCATTTCTCTAACCATAAGCCATCTCCAAAGGCATTTCAGAGAATTTGGCAGTACATCCAACCAGCCTCACAACCGCAGACCACGTGTAACCACACCAGCCCAGGACCTCCACATCCAGCATGTTCACCTCCAAGATCATCTGAGACCAGCCACTCGGACAGCTGCTGAAACAATCAGTTTGCATAACCAAAGAATTTCTGCACAAACTGTCAGAAACCGTCTCAGGGAAGCTCATCTGCATGCTCGTCGTCCTCATCGGGGTCTCGACCTGACTCCAGTTCGTCGTCGTAACCGACTTGAGTGGGAAAATGTTCACATTCGCTGGCGTTTGGCACGTTGGAGAGGAGTTCTCTTCACGGATGAATCCCGGTTCACACTGTCCAGGGCAGATGGCAGACAGCGTGTGTGGCGTCGTGTGGGTGACCGGTTTTCTGATGTCAATGTTGTGGATCAAGTGGCCCATGGTGGTGGTGGGGTTATGGTATGGGCAGGCGTCTGTTATGGACGAAGAACACAGGTGCATTTTATTGATGGCATTTTGAATGCACAGAGATACCGTGACGAGATCCTGAGGCCCACTGTTATGCCATACATCCAAGAACATCACCTGATGTTGCAGCAGGATAATGCACGGCCCCATGTTGCAAGGATCTGTACACAATTCTTGGAAGCTGCTAGTATTATTATTAACATATGAATAAAAATAAATTTTAAAAAAATTACTATTTGACTCTTTTACGACAACGAACGCTGAGCCATCAATTATTATACAGAAAACAAATGCACACAGACGTGCTGAGATGCGAACAGCTTAATGCGAACTTTAAAATTGAAAACACCATAGACATGCTAACGCGTTAGCATCGGTCCCGTTTTTAAGTTATACAATACAGCTATCAACTGTTTCAGAAGACCATAACAGGTTGGTTTAACATAAAAAAGGTAAATATTACTCACAGACATATGCTCTTTAGGGTTTTAGCGGGGGAAAATTAAGATAAACCGAAATAAAACAATGAGTCAACGAAGTGAATTACTGCTTCGATTGGTTCAAGGTTCAAAGCAAAGACACGCTGCAGCGAGGGTCTATAATCAATGTAGAGAAATTATCATTTTCCTGACAAACGCCCCCAAAACAACAGTCACTCTGAAGCGCCGATAAGGGAATTGTTAAGCAAAAAGGTTATTGATGCCTGTGGATCGAATCATTTCTTAACGATACTCGAAAGAAAACGGGTTCCCGATACCCATCCCTAAGTGTAACAGCCCAGCTGCAGCATAATTTTTTTCATGCAGCAGCATAATGGGCCGTTAAAAGGTTATAATGCTGGTGAGAACCCTGCTGTCCCCTCTTCACTTCCTTGTATATGCACCGAATAATGTCTTAGGGCATCATCATGCTATTATTGCAGCACCATCATGCAGATTTTCAAATTCAGGGTGTTTCCTCTCTATTTTCAAAGTAATTATTTATTTTTCATGTCGTTATGAGTTTCTGAGCCTGTGAAATACTGACGAATGTGCTGTGCATCCTGTTGATGAACAGATGAAAACGCTGATCGAATCTAATAAGAATCAAACCAATAAAGGTATTTTTGTTTTTTGAATAGTTAAACGTAACTTTGATTGCACATCCCACTGCAGGGTCTGTAATCAATGTAGAGAAATGATCATTTTCCCGACAAACACCCTCAAAACAATCAATCAATCAATCAACTTTTTTCTTGTATAGCGCCAAATCACAACAAACAGTTGCCCCAAGGCGCTCCACATTGCAAGGCAAGGCCATACAATAATTATGAAACACAGTCTACGTCTAAAGCAACATAACCAAGGGATGGTCCAGGGTCACCCGATCCAGCCCTAACTATAAGCCTTAGCGAAAAGGAAAGTTTTAAGCCTAATCTTAAAGTAGAGAGGGTATCTGTCTCCCTGATCTGAATTGGGAGCTGGTTCCACAGGAGAGGAGCCTGAAAGCTGAAGGCTCTGCCTCCCATTCTACTCTTACAAACCCTAGGAACTACAAGTAAGCCCGCAGTCTGAGAGCGAAGCGCTCTAATGGGGTAATATGGTACTATGAGGTCCCTAAGATAAGATGGGACCTGATTATTCAAAACCTTATAAGTAAGAAGAAGAATTTTAAATTCCATTCTAGCATTAACAGGAAGCCAATGAAGGGAGGCCAACACGGGTGAGATATGCTCTCTCCTGCTAGTCCCCGTCAGTACTCTAGCTGCAGCATTCTGAACCAACTGAAGGCTTTTTAGGGAACTTTTAGGACAACCTGATAATAATGAATTACATAGTCCAGCCTAGAGGAAACAAATGCATGAATTAGTTTTTCAGCATCACTCTGAGACAAGCCCTTTCTGATTTTAGAGATATTGCGTAAATGCAAAAAGGCAGTCCTACATATTTGTTTAATATGCGCTTTGAATGACATATCCTGATCAAAAATAACTCCAAGATTTCTCACAGTATTACTAGAGATCAGGGAAATGCCCTGAACAGCTGCTCTGAAGGACCAATAAGGGAATCATTAAGCAAAAAGGCTATCGATGTCGGTGGATTGAATCATTTCTTAATGATACCCGAAAAGAACCGGTTCCCGATACCCATCCCTAGACACAAGGTACATGTTGAAGATCACAGGGGCAAGGACACAACCTTGCTTGACGGTGACATCAACACTGAAGCTGGAGGACTGTACCTTACCAATGATAACACTGGCAGACATCCCTGTGTGGAAATCTTTTAGCATAGCCAGAAACGTGGAAGGACAACCAAACTTACGCAGAATGCTCCATGGGAGGTCATGGTTGACAGTGTCAAAGGCCTTGGTGAGGCCAATGAAGACCAAGTAGAGAGCTTGATGATGTTCTCTACATTTTTCTTGAAGCAGTCGAGTGACAAAAATCATGTCAATAGTGCTTCACTCCTGCCGAAACCCACATTAAGACTCAGGGAGAACGGTGTCGAGAACACTGTCAAGAAGACGGGCAAGCATGATGCTGTAGACAACTATTGTCACAGCCAGCCTTGTCACCTTTACGCTTATAGATGTTGACAATGTTGGCATCTTTCCATTGCTATGAGAGACAGCTGCAGGACCAGACATCTGTAATGAAACAATGCAGATGCTGCAGGAGGGGTCCAGGGCCTGTTAGCCTAAGTCAGCAACCTACAACCCCAATTCCAATGAAGTTGGGACATTGAGTAAAATGTAAATAAAAGCAGAATACAATGATTTACAAATTCTCTTCAACCTATATTCAACTGAATACACCACAAAGACAAGATATTTAATGTTCAAACTGATAAACTTTATTGTTTTTGTGCAAATATTTGCTCATTTTGCAATGGATGTCTCCAACACATTTTAAAAAAAGTTGGGACGGGGCAACAAAAGACTGGGAAAGTTGATGAATGCTCAAAGAACACCTAATTGGAAACAAGTGAGTGTCATGATTGGGTATAAAAGGAACATCCCCAAAAGGCTCAGCTGTTAACAAGCAAAGATAGGGTGAGGATCACTACTTTGTGAACTGCATGAAAAAATAGTCCAACAGTTTAAGAACAATGTTTCTCAACTTTCAGTTGCAAGGAATTTAGAGATTCCATCATCTACAGTCCATAATATAATCAGAAGATTCAGAAAATCTGAGACTTTCTACACATAAGCGGCAAGGCTGAAAACCAACATTGAATGCCCGTGACCTTTGATCCCTCAGGCAGCACTGCATTAAAAACCAACATCATTGTGTAAAGGATCTTACCGTGTGGGCTCAGGAACACTTCAGAAAACCATGTATTGAGTGTTGTTAGAAGGAAGGTAATGTAACACAGTGGTAAACATACCACTGTCCCAGCATTTCTGAAACGAATTGTAGGCATCCATTTCAAAAATGAGCAAAAACAATAAAGTTTATCAGTTTGAACATTAAATATCTTGCCTTTGTGTTGTATTCAATGAATATAGGTTGAAGAGGATTTGCAAAGTATTGTACTGTTTTTATTTACATTTTTCACAATGTCCCACTTCAATGGAATTGGGGTTGTATCAAAATAAACATAAAAATAATTAAGCTATCAAATTTACAATTTATGATTTATTTAATTAATTTAAAGCCTGATTTATGCAGCTGCAACAGCTCTAACGTGTCATGCAATGACGTTCGTGACAGGTTTCAAGTTCTCGGTCTCTGGATTATGCTTATTCTGGACTAATTGACCCTCAACAAGCTTTTCTTTCTACAATCATCACCTCCAAATCAAAGGTAAGCTGTACATTTTCCTCTTTACCGACTTCGTGCTGTAAATGTGCAGCTTTTTCTGATCCATTTATCAGCGTGCGCACTATATAATACGATGGAAGACAAAGGATTAAAAGCAGAAAAGTATCAAACCACAGCCTTTTGTGTCTGATTTAAAAGCTGCACATCCAGGCTGCGGCTCTGAGTCTGAGCACGGTGTGAAAAACTAAATAGTCGGACTTTTAATCACAGAAATGATTCCTCTCCCACTTTCCACAAATCAGCGAGTGTCAGAGCTGAACTTTAATTTGTACCTCTGCACGTCCAGACTGCTCGGGGTTTTTAATGGAAATAATTGCGATCTGACGGGACATTTATCCGATGTGAGCCATATCTATGGGGAATCCTGCATTGGAACCTGCGCCTCATTAATGACCGGGTCAAAATTTCCTCTGATTTTTTTTTTTCTGCCAAATGTATTTGATCCATTATCACAATGTTATCTGTGCACTGTAAAAACTATTAAAATATCAATCAATCAATCAATTTTTTTTTATATAGCGCCAAATCACAACAAACAGTTGCCCCAAGGCGCTTTATATTGTAAGGCAAGGCCATACCATAATTATGTAAAACCCCAACGGTCAAAACGACCCCCTGTGAGTAAGCTCATGGCTACAGTGGGAAGGAAAACTCCCTTTTAACAGGAAGAAACCTCCAGCAGAACCAGGCCTCAGGGAGGGGCAGTCTTCTGCTGGGACTGGTTGGGGCTGAGGGAGAGAACCAGGAAAAAGACATGCTGTGGAGGGGAGCAGAGATCGATCACTAATGATTAAATGCAGAGTGGTGCATACAGAGCAAAAAGAGAAAGAAACAGTGCATCATGGGAACCCCCCAGCAGTCTACGTCTATAGCAGCATAACTAAGGGATGGTTCAGGGTCACCTGATCCAGCCATAACTATAAGCTTTAGCAAAAAGGAAAGTTTTTAAGCCTAATCTTAAAAGTAGAGAGGGTGTCTGTCTCCCTGATCTGAATTGGGGGCTGGTTCCCACAGGAGAGGAGCCTGAAAGCTGAAGGCTCTGCCTCCCATTCTACTCTTACAAACCCTAGGAACTACAAGTAAGCCTGCAGTCTGAGAGCGAAGCGCTCTATTGGGGTGACATGGTACTACGAGGTCCCTAAGATAAGATGGGACCTGATTATTCAAACCTTATAAGTAAGAAGAAGAATTTTAAATTTCTATTCTAGAATTAACAGGAAGCCAATGAAGAGAGGCCAATATGGGGTGAGATATGCTTCTCCTTCTAGTCCCCGTCAGTACTCTAGCTGCAGCATTTTGAATTAACTGAAGGCTTTTTAGGGAACTTTTACGACAACCTGATAATAATGAATTACAATAGTCCAGCCTAGAGGAAATAATGCATGAATTAGTTTTTCAGCATCACTCTGAGACAAGCCTTTCTGATTTTAGAGATATTGCGTAAATGCAAAAAGCAGTCCTACATATTTGTTTAATATGCGCTTTGAATGACATATCCTGATCAAAAATGACTCCAAGATTTCTCACAGTATTACTAGAGGTCAGGGTAATGCCATCCAGAGTAAGGATCTGGTTAGACACCAGTTTTCTAAGATTTGTGGGGCCTAATAATACTGCCTAAGGAAGCATGTATAAAGTGAATAAAATTGGTCCTAGCACAGAACCTTGTGGAACTCCATAATTAACTTTAGTCTGTGAAGAAGATTACCCATTTACATGAACAAATTGTAATCTATTAGACAAATATGATTCAAACCACCGCAGCGCAGTGCCTTTATACCTATGGCATGCTCTAATCTCTGTAATAAAATTTTATGGTCAACAGTATCAAAAGCAGCACTGAGGTCTAACAGAACAAGCACAGAGATGAGTCCACTGTCCGAAGCCATAAGAAGATCATTTGTAACCTTCACTAATGCTGTTTCTGTACTATGATGAATTCAAAACCTGACTGAAACTCTTCAAATAGACCATTCCTCTGCAGATGATCAGTTAGCTGTTTTACAACTACCCTTTCAAGAATTTTTGAGGAGAAAAGGAAGGTTGGAGATTGGCCTATAATTAGCTAAGATAGCTGGGTCAAGTGATGGCTTTTTAAGTAATGGTTTAATTACTGCCACCTTAAAAGCCTGTGGTACATAGACAACTAACAAAGATAGATTGATCATATTAAGATCGAAGCATTAATTAATGGTAGGGCTTCCTTGAGCAGCCTGGTAGGAATGGGGTCTAATAAACATGTTGATGGTTTGGATGAAGTAACTAATGAAAATAACTCAGACAGAACAATCGGAAGAGAAAGAGTCTAACCAAATACCGGCATCACTGAAAGCAGCCAAAGATAACGATACGTCTTTGGGATGGTTATGAGTAATTTTTTCTCTAATAGTTAAAATTTTGTTAGCAAAGAAAGTCATGAAGTCATTACTAGTTAAAGTTAATGGAATACTCAGCTCAATAGAGCTCTGACTCTTTGTCAGCCTGGCTACAGTGCTGAAAAGAAACCTGGGGTTGTTCTTATTTTCTTCAATTAGTGATGAGTAGAAAGATGTCCTAGCTTTACGGAGGGCTTTTTTATAGAGCAACAGACTCTTTTTCCAGGCTAAGTGAAGATCTTCTAAATTAGTGAGACGCCATTTCCTCTCCAACTTACAGGTTATCTGCTTTAAGCTACGAGTTTGTGAGTTATACCACGGAGTCAGACACTTCTGATTTAAAGCTCTCGTTTTCAGAGGAGCGACAGCATCCAAAGTTGTCTTCAATGAGGATGTAAAACTACTGACGAGATACTCTATCTCCCTTACAGAGTTTAGGTAGCTACTCTGCACTGTGTTGGTATATGGCATTAGAGAACATAAAGAAGGAATCATATCCTTAAACCTAGTTACAGCGCTTTCTGAAAGACTTCTAGTGTAATGAAACTTATTCCCTACTGCTGGGTAGTCCATCAGAGTAAATGTAAATGTTATTAAGAAATGATCAGACAGAAGAGAGTTTTCAGGGAATACTGTTAAGTCTTCTATTTCCATACCATAAGTCAGAACAAGATCTAAGATATGATTAAAGTGGTGGGTGGACTCATTTACTTTTTGAGCAAAGCCAATAGAGTCTAATAATAGATTAAATGCAGTGTTGAGGCTGTCATTCTCAGCATCTGTGTGGATGTTAAAATCGCCTACTATAATTATCTTATCTGAGCTAAGCACTAAGTCAGACAAAAGGTCTGAAAATTCACAGAGAAAACTCACAGTAACGACCAGGTGGACGATAGATAATAACAAATAAAACTGTTTTTTGGGACTTCCAATTTGGATGGACAAGACTAAGAGACAAGCTTTCAAATGAATTAAAGCTCTGTCTGGGTTTTTTGATTAATTAATAAGCTGGAATGGAAGATTGCTGCTAATCCTCCGCCCCGGCCCGTGCTACGAGCATTCTGACAGTTAGTGTGACTCAGGGGTGTTGACTCATTTAAACTAACATATTCATCCTGCTGTAACCAGGTTTCTGTTAGGCAGAATAAATCAATATGTTGATCAATTATTATATCATTTACCAACAGGGACTTAGAAGAGAGAGACCTAATGTTTAATAGACCACATTTAACTGTTTTAGTCTGTGGTGCAGTTGAAGGTGCTATATTATTTTTTCTTTTGAATTTTTATGCTTAAATAGATTTTTGCTGGTTATTGGTAGTCTGGGAGCAGGCACCGTCTCTACGGGGATGGGGTAATGAGGGGATGGCAGGGGGAGAGAAGCTGCAGAGAGGTGTGTAAGACTACAACTCTGCTTCCTGGTCCCAACCCTGGATAGTCACGGTTTGGAGGATTTAAGAAAATTGGCCAGATTTCTAGAAATGAGAGCTGCTCCATCCAAAGTGGGATGGATGCCGTCTCTCCTAACAAGACCAGGTTTTCCCCAGAAGCTTTGCCAATTATCTATGAAGCCCACCTCATTTTTTGGACACCACTCAGACAGCCAGCAATTCAAGGAGAACATGCGGCTAAACATGTCACTCCCGGTCCGATTGGGGAGGGGCCCAGAGAAAACTACAGAGTCCGACATTGTTTTTTGCAAAGTTACACACCGATTTAATGTTAATTTAGTGACCTCCGATTGGCGTAACCGGGTGTCATTACTGCCGACGTGAATTACAATCTTACCAAATTTACGCTTAGCCTAGCCAGCAGTTTCAAATTTCCTTCAATGTCGCCTGCTCTGGCCCCCGGAAGACAACTGACTATGGTTGCTGGTGTCGCTAACTTCACATTTCTCAAAACAGAGTCGCCAATAACCAGAGTTTGATCCTCGGCGGGTGTGTCGTCGAGTGGGGATAAACGGTTAGAGATGTGAACGGGTTGGCGGTGTACATGGGGCTTCTGTTTAGGGCTACGCTTCCTCCTCACAGTCACCCAGTCGGCCTGCTTTCCCGGCTGCTCGGGATCTGCCAGGGGGTAACTAACGGCGGCTAAGCTACCTTGGTCCGCACCGACTACAGGGGCTTGGCTAGCTGTAGAATTTTCCACGGTGCGGAGCCGAGTCTCCAATTCGCCCAGCCTGGCCTCCAAAGCTACGAATAAGCTACATGTATTACAAGTACCATTACTGCTAAAGGAGGCCGAAGAATAACTAAACATTTCACACCCAGAGCAGAAAAGTGCGGGAGAGACAGGAGAAGCCGCCATGCTAAATCGGCTAAGAGCTAGTAGCTACGCTAAGCTAGCGGATTCCTAAAAACACGCAAAGTGAATAATATGTAAATAATTTAGAGGTGATTCAGCAGAAGGAGTGCTTTAGTTAAGGCACGTAAAGATTACACTGGGAAACAAATCGTAATCTAGATAACTAGATCAATCTAACTGCGCAGATTAAACAGCTAACAGATACAGCAAAACACCGCTGTGCTCCGGAACAGGAAGTGATACAATACCGCAGTGAGAGCCAACCACCAGTAGAGGCAAGCAAGATGAGAGACGAAGGATTGAAAGCAGCAAAGTATGAAATAACAGCCTTTTGCTGTGTCTGAGGATTTAACAGGTGCACGTCAGGCTGCAGTTCCGAGTCTGAGCAAGGTGTGAAAAAAATAAACGGTTGGACTTTAATCACGTAAATGTCTCCTGTCCGACATCCGAGAGGTTTAATGGAAATACAACCCCAATCCCCCCAAAAAAGAAGATCTGAAAGTTCAACTACATTTTACCAGAAGGTATATCTGAGATGCAAGCGTAGATTTGATGTTTTGGTAAAAGAAAACCCTCCTCTACATCACTTCATCTGTTGTGTGGGCCGCTGAAGAGGAGGTACTGCTGGCCCACCACCACAAGATGGCGCCCTGCTTGAAGTGCGGGCTTCAAGCACGAGAGGGCGTCGGAGCGACCAGGAGTGACAGCTGTCACTCATCATCCGTACCAGCTGTCACTCATCCACTACTCATCACCACCACCATAAAGGCCGGACTGCAACTCCACCTCCCCGCCGAGAAATCAGCTACCATTCAGGTAATATTCTCTGCTGCACTTAACACTGACTGTGAGTGTTGCCTTATCTGTGGGATTGGCGTTTGGTGTGATCAGCGACGGCTTCGCTTCACACCCCAACCAGATAAGTGGTTAGACAGGAGCTGCACGAGTGTGTGATTGGAGGTGGAGGTTTTCCCTCCTAACTGTATACACTCATCAGGACTGTCTCTGTTCTCTGCCAGCAGTACCGGGTCTGACTGCTGAAGACAGTGGCCACCTGGGGCGCAGGGCTTGGCGGCTCCGGTGTTCTTCAGCTCCGTTGGTGGTGGAAGCTGTGTGGGATCCGGCTCTTCTCTCACCAGGCGTCTTCTATCGTCGAGCCTGCCCACACGTCACCTGGTGTATAATTGACAGTCCACCATATTGTTATTGTCTGTACGTCGTTGTGCGATTCACAACATTAAATTGTTACTTTTGGCTTATCCATTGTCCGTTCATTAACGCCCCCTGTTGTGGGTCCGTGTCACGACACTTTCACAACATCATCTGCCTCATTGAATGGAACATTCCATCTTTCACCTGATGAAATATTCTTACCATTGCACTCGAACATTCATTATTTGTATACTAACCTATAGGAAGCTTCATTAAAGCCTAGCTGGCTTCCCTTTGTGTTAGCCTTACGATTTCATCATGATTCATAAAATATAACTCACTAACCCAGAGTTGCCAACTCTCACCAATCTGGCGTGAGAGTCACGCTTTTAGCATCAATCTCACGCCCTCACGCACAAGCAACAAATGTCACACCAAAATAAAAATTTCTCCTGTTTATTTTCTGTTTGATGACTAGACTAGACCAGACCACAGCGCATTGTTTCTTAATGAAAGGAGATGAGTTTTAAGACATGCACCCAAAAACAGCTGTTAACATCTACTTACAGTGTTCTCACTGCAGTATTCTCTGATCGCTGATTTGCTGAAAACTTGTCTCCTGATACACAGTATCACAGTAATCTAACGCGTTAATCTTTCCAAACAGTAGTCAGATTAAAGTTACTTCTTCAAGTCACTGTGCATTATTATTATCTTTGTATTGTGGGTCCATCGCAATATTAAAACTAGCCCATGAGCAGGGAGGTTGAGGTTCGGCTGAACGTTTCATGAAGTGTGAAGATGCCACCTTTTCATTCGCTGTTCAGCAGCTAAGCAGTTGTCTCTCAAAGTGCGATGACGCTCAGAGCTACGGTTTTACAAAGACATTTTTTATGCTTTTTTCTTCATTAAAACTCTGCTGCTGTGTGTCTCCTCTCTAAAAACAGCTGATCCATGATGCGTAATAAATACTAAAGCATTTTTTCCACCCAAATGTGCCTAAAGTCTCTTTCTGAGGACGACATGATGTAAAAAAAAAAAAAAAAAATGCTAATTAAACTTTACCTGTCAATCTGGTCCTGTTTTCTGCATAAATGAGTGTTATGGATTCATCCTTATCAGACAACAAACCAGGGCAAATCTAGGTGGAAAGGGGGCATGGGGGGTAGGGGTTTCCTCACAACGGCCATAAATTAAAGGTCTACTTTTGAAGACATTTTTTCATACTATTAGTAAGTCCCTTCGGCCCTTCGTTATCTGAAAAGATAATCCGATAATGAAAACATTATCTTCGGTAATTACCAGTTATCGGACTATCGGAACAGTGCACCTTCAGCGTGCACTGGGGTGGTTTGCAGCCGAGTGTGAAGCGTCCGGGATGAAAATCCGCACCTCCAAATCCAAGGCCATGGTTCTCGACCGGAAAAAGGTGCTTTGCCCTCTTCAGATCGGTGGAGTGTCCTTACTTCAAGTGGAGGAGTTTAAGTATAAGTTAGGGCTGGATCAGGTGACCCTGAACCATCCCTTAGTTATGCTGCTATAGACGTAGACTGCTGGGGGGTTCCCATGATGCACTGAGTGTTTCTTTCTCTTTTTGCTCTGTATGCACCACTCTGCATTTAATCATTAGTGACTGATCTCTGCTCCCCTCCACAGCATGTCTTTTTCCTGGTTCTCTCCCTCAGCCCCAACCAGTCCCAGCAGAAGACTGCCCCTCCCTGAGCCTGGTTCTGCTGGAGGTTTCTTCCTGTTAAAAGGGAGTTTTTCCTTCCCACTGTCGCCAAGTGCTTGCTCACAGGGGGTCGTTTTGACCGTTGGGTTTTACGTAATTATTGTATGGCCTTGCCTTACAATATAAAGCGCCTTGGGGCAACTGTTTGTTGTGATTTGGCGCTATATAAATAAAATTGATTGAATTGATTGAAGTATCTCGGGGTTTTGTTCACGAGTGAGGGACGGATGGAGCGTGAGATCGATAGACGGATCGGTGCAGCATCTGCAGTGATGCGGTCGCTGTATCGGACACTCGTGGTGAAGAGAGAGCTGAGTAGGGGGGCAAAGCTCTGGATTTACCGATCAATCTACATTCCGATCCTCACCTATGGTCATGAGATTTGGCTCATGACTGAAAGAACGAGATCGCGAGTACAAGCGGCCGAGATGAGTTTCCTCCGCAGGGTGGCTGGGTGCTCCCTTAGAGAAAGGGTGAGGAGCTCGGTCACTCGGAGTCGAGCCGCTGCTCCTCCACATCGAAAGGAGTCAGTTGAGGTGGCTCGGGCATCTTTTCCGGATGCCCCCCCGGATGCCTCGCTGGAGAGGTGTTCCGGGCACGTCCCATTGGAAGGAGGCCCCCGGGGAAGACTCAGGACACGCTGGAGGGACTACATCTCTCGGCTGGCTTGGGAACGCCTTGGGGTTCCCCCGGAGGAGCTGGGGGAGGTGTGTGTAGATCGGGAGGTCTGGGCGGCTTTGCTTGAGCTGCTGCCCCCACGACCCGACTCCAGATAAAGCGGAAGAAAATGGATGGATGGATGGATTATCGGAACTGTGCCCACCACTGGTAAGAGCTAATCAATGTAGCACCAAAAGCTACAGTTTTCCAACACAACACACATAAAGCCTTTTAAGAGAAAGATGGTCCACGCTGATCATCTGAAATAGACTTACTGTGCATTTAAAGGGAAGCAGTGTGTTTGTCTATTTTTAAAATGGTACAGTGGTAAATTAGACAGCAAATAAATAAGTACAGTACAGTAAATAAATACAGGAAATAAGGCAGTCAAACCACAGAAAGACTTCACTGATGCGCTGTCAGGGGAATGCACGTGTCTCCTACATTAAAGCTAGGGATGCACCGATACCACTTTTTTCCAGACTGAGTACAAGTACATACATTTTGGTACTCGTCGATACCGAGTACCGATATGAATACTTAAATGATACCATTACAGTTTTATGATGACTTTGAAAATATGTTTTATTCATCAGTTGTTCCTTACTTTTTGACTATAACTTCTACCAATATCACTAGCTTTGTTTTTATTGACAAACATTTCACTTACATCATGTAACTTCACTTTTTGACTACAACAAATTGTACTTTAACATTAACCATGTGTTTCTTAACAAACATGACACCACCAGACATCTCACTGAAATGTAACCTGTGGACTTCAGCACTACAAAATATACAACATCAGTAAAACTATAACTGTCCATCAATAACTTTATTTATGTCTGTGAGGACTAAAAGCCTTTTTTTACAAAATGTGAGGGACAGATTCATTTTGATGAAAAAAAAACTTCTCTGTGTTATCAGGTCTTGTTTTTAATCTACAACAGCCTTTCACCCTTCACTTATTTTTTAAACTTAATCAAATATGTACAGGTAATATACACAAATACAAACCGTAAATGTTTTTTTCCCCCAAAGGTGGAACATGTAATATTGGCGTGCACACACACACACACACACACACACACACACACACACACACACACACACACACACACACACACACACACACACACACGAAGTGTTGCACGGCATCTCTGAAACACGCTGAAGCAAAACAGAGTAATTTTAACATTTTATTTTTTATTTGCGGATCATGGGATAATTTCCTCACGTTCAGACAGAATGGCCCGTTACCTGTGGTAAATGAGCCGTTAATGAGGAGTAGTGACTTCTGACCCAAATTGTGGTTTGTGGAGGTGAGCAGAGGGTCCGAACGCAGCACCACAGACATTATGCAAAGGGATTCACCTGTCGTGGACCAAACCGGTCTACCATCAGCCTGAAACTCACCAACCTGATGGACAATCTCCGCCGCTGAAACCCTGATCTGAGTTCTGACGGAGGAACTGGCACAAAATGCAGCATCATGGAGGAACTTTTTTCAGCCACACGAGGAATTAAAGTATTTTCAGATGTTGTTTTCCAAACTCAGGAGGCTTTGTGAAACTGAATTCCGCTGAAACAAACAGGTAAAACTTTTTATTTAGAGTGTGTGTGAATTTACTCCACATGATGGACAGCGGCTTTCAGCCAATTAATGGACAACATTGATGGACATATTTGACTTATGAGTACATTACGTGAAAGCCTGTAAAAATCCATAAATTAGCCGCATCATTGTTAAAGCCAAAGCGTTCAAAACGTATGAAAAAAGTAGAGGTTATAGTCCGGAAATTTCAGAGTATGAGCATGAAAATCCCACATTGAGAAGTTGACTTCACGCTGCTGTAAAGCAGTATTGACGGAGTATCAGACATTTTATGATTACAAGTACAAGTAAATGAATACTGGATCGATACCCAATACTGGTATTGGAATCGATGCATCCCTAATTAAAACTGTTATCCATTTGTTTAAAACTAGTTTTCTGCAGCCTGAGGAAGACGACAGAGAGCTTACTAAAACAATAAAAATGAACATACTGGGATACCTTGATGAAAAATACAGTGACCCTGTAAAGGAAGAACGTTTGGCAAAGGTGTCAACCTGACTCCAGAAAGGACAAAGAGGGTACAGGTTTCTCTGTAACCACCACCTCCACCAGATGATTATACTGATTAACAGGAGATGATATGAGTTCATCAATCAACTTATCTCTCAAATTCTGAAGACGGTGTGTGTGTGTGTGTGTGTGTGTGTGTGTGTGGATACAACCCCTGGCAAAAATTATGGAATCACCAGCCTCGGAGGATGTTCATTCAGTTGTTTAATTTTGTAGAAAAAAAGCAGATCACAGACATGACACAAAACTAAAGTCATTTCAAATGGCAACTTTCTGGCTTTAAGAAACACTATAAGAAATCAAGAAAAAAAGATTGTGGCAGTCAGTAACGGTTACTTTTTTAGACCAAGCAGAGGAAAAAAATATGGAATCACTCAATTCTGAGGGAAAAATTATGGAATCACCCTGTAAATTTTCATCCCCAAAACTAACACCTGAATCATATCAGATCTGCTTGTTAGTCTGCATCTAAAAAGGAGTGATCACACCTTGGAGAGCTGTTGCACCAAGTGGACTGACATGAATCACGGCTACAACACGAGAGATGTCAATTGAAACAAAGGAGAGGATTATCAAACTCTTAAAAGAGGGTAAATCATCACGCAATGTTGCAAAAGATGTTGGTTGTTCACAGTCAGCTGTGTCTAAACTCTGGACCAAATACAAACAACATGGGAAGGTTGTTAAAGGCAAACATACTGGTAGACCAAGGAAGACATCAAAGCGTCAAGACAGAAAACTTAAAGCAATATGTCTCAAAAATCGAAAAATGCACAACAAAACAAATGAGGAACGAATGGGAGGAAACTGGAGTCAACGTCTGTGACAGAACTGTAAGAAACTCCCTAAAGGAAATGGGATTTACATACAGAAAAGCTAAACAAAAGCCATCATTAACACCTAAACAGAAAAAAAACAAGGTTACAATGGGCTAAGGAAAAGCAATTGTGGACTGTGGATGACTGGATGAAAGTCATATTCAGTGATGAATCTCGAATCTGCATTGGGCAAGGTGATGATGCTGGAACTTTTGTTCGGTGCCGTTCCAATGAGATTTATAAAGATGACTGCCTGAAGAGAACATGTAAATTTCCACAGTCATTGATGATATGGGGCTGCATGTCAGGTAAAGGCACTGGGGAGATGGCTGTCATTACATCATCAATAAATGCACAAGTTTACGTTGATATTTTGGACAATTGAAAGGATGTTTGGGGATGATTAAATCATTTTTCAAGATGAAAATGCATCTTGCCATAGAGCAAAAACTGTGAAAACATTCCTTGCAAAAAGACACATAGGGTCAATGTCAACGAGCAGATCTGATTTGATGCAGGTGTTAGTTTGGGGGATGAAAATTTACAGGGTGATTCCATAATTTATTCCTCAGAATTGAGTGATTCCATATTTTTTCCTCTTCTTGGTCTAAAAAAGTAACCGTTACTGACTGTCACAATCTTTTTTTCTTGATTTCTTATAGTGTTTCTTAAAGCCAGAAAGTTGCCATTTGAAATGACTTTAGTTTTGTGTCATGTCTGTGATCTGCTTTTTTTCTACAAAATTAAACAACTGAATGAACATCATCCGAGGCCAGTGATTCCATAATTTTTGCCAGGGGTTGTATAAAATTTACTTTTTCAGGCAATAAAAATCTGCATCTCATACAGAGACAGGCAACATCAACCGAGCTTGCCACAAATGAATGATAAATATGTTGCACATCACCATCATCTTGGTGCTGCAGCAGAATGCAATGTCAAAACATTCACCAGTGAATCTTCTGGGAGATGAAAAACACGGACCTCATCTCTCAGAGTTCAAGCTCTCAGCACCATTTTACATGATATTCCTGCTGACCATTCTGATGCCAAACCGCTCTTCAGGGGTGGAGTGACGCCTTTAGTGCACATGAAAAAGAGCGGTTTCAGACTGAGGAGTGCCAGCATCACTGCACCCACCGCGTTCTGGACAAGACTCCAATGTTGATGATACACCTGATGCGGGGCATACACCTGGTCATGTAGTCCCAAAGAGAAGAGATCAGTGTCACAAACCTTTGAACACACAAGTGGGTGATGATAACTGTAGTTGCCCGTCCTAATATATCAGAAAATAGATACAAGCATTCAAGGCTTCTTTGGACAAAAAAAGAACAAGTAGTAACAAAAAAGATCCTAGTCATGACAAAATCTGCAAAGAAAGAAAAGTATCAAACTTATTCATGACACAGGGTTCAAGGAGTATCCACTGTTATGACGAAAAGCATGAGGACGGGAACGCTGACCTATGCACCAGTTGTGTTTTGCTGTGGTGCCCTGTGGCAGCTGGGAAACTTGCATCTAAATCATCCCCGCAGCATTTAAACCCTTCATCCTTACCAAAGCAGCTACGTAATGTTGAAACGTATTTCAGAAGGACCGCAGATCACAGCGCACACATGAGTGTGCACCTTTATCATGCAGCGAAGGATGGCATATGTGCGCTCTCTGTCAATTTAAATTTCATTGGAGCTTTACTGACAAAGCAAGTGTTACACAGAGCAAAAAATAAAAATAAAAATTACGAAGACGCACATACAGTTAATATTGTACAATAAATAAACGTGTCAACAGGAGTTATGGGATTGTAATAATAGTAAAAATTGTACTTTTGGTGTAAAGACTTTATCACCAACAGGACTCAGGGGGTGTTGGTAAATCACATCCTGTCCGACATCTTCTCCACCTCCACCGGTTCTCCGCAGGGTTGTGTCCTCTCCCCACTGATGACTGCAGATCCACCCAGTCACACTGTCATTTTGTGAAATTTGCTGATGACACAGTCCTCCTGTCTCTGCTCTCCAGTAACATTCTGTAGCACGGCTCAGCTAAGCAGGACTTTGTCCTGTGGTGTATAAACTCCTGTCTTGACCTGAACATTAATAAGACCAAGGAGATGATTATAATCTTTTTCATCCAATCAGAGACAGCTGGCTGAGGCTGCCACCACCATCATCCATCAGGAGCCAGTGGAGATAGTGGAGGAATATAAATACCTCAGGACAGTTTTTAACAACTCATTGAGGTTCTCCCCTAACACGGATGAACTGCTCAAGAAATGTCAACGGAGACGGTACCTTCTTAGAAAGTGGAAATCATTCAATGTAAACAAGGACATTCTCACTACATTTTATTATGCATTCATTGAAAATGTAATCACCTTCTCTTTCACTTGCTGGTTCCACTCCATCACCCTGCAAATCAGAAATCATTTGCTGTATGTAGTCAAGGTTTGCTCTAAAATCATTGGGCAACCTGTTTGGTCTCTCACCCCTTTGTGATCAACTGACTGTAAAAACTGCTCACAAAATATTACACGACTCCACCCATGTGCTTTCTTCAGAGTTTGAGTTGCTCCCTGCAGGACGCAGACTTCATTGTCCAGGCTGCCGGCCTCAGAGGAGAAAGACAACCTTCGTCCCCAGGGCTGTCCAGCTCCTTAACGCCGAACTTTAACTCCCTTATGGCTTGAAACTGATGTTTGAAGCACATTTTATAGCACTTTATCATCCAGCACTTACAATCTTTTTAGCTGTTGAATAAGGTTGCATGGCCTGTGTATTGATGGTTGTCTATGTTATCTATTTATTTTTAAAAGTTTTCTAAGCTACTGTCGTACCTCTTGGGGCCTCTTGGGGATAAATAAAGTGATTTGTTTGACTGATTGATTGAATGATTGATTGTAGAGTTTGTTGGAGTAGGGGTCTCTTGTGTTTGTGCTTCTTGGCTTAGCACCTCTGCTGATTGGCTGGGATTGTGGTCTGGGTCCTGTTGTTCTGTAGACTCCTTGTTCGCTCCTTGTTGGCTGCTGTTGCTGCAACTACTCGCTATTAAATTCTGTCACAACTGTGTTTACATAAAGTCCATAAAAGTCCTGCTCACAGACTGATTGCCAGAGACAGGACGTGTCCACATCAAGTATAACTCCAGGCATCTCCACATTTACTCACGGAGGGTTCGTTCACGCGCGCACGCAGCTCGCAGTCAAAGGAAGAAAGATTAAACTATAACAGAAATCAGAGCGCAGACCTGCAGCCCTGCACAAGAACAAATAGAACCTAGAAGAGAAATCAGAGTGCACAGTCGGGCTGCAGATCCTCCTCTGCATTCTCACCTCCTGTCTGCCCCCCTGCTGCGCGCACCTGACGCAGACATTCCTGTGTCATCATGACGCCACATGAAGCAACTCGAAGAAGGCCGGTGTGAAAGGGGCTTGAGTGAATTTGTTTCTCAACTCAGACAGCAGGAGGGCCTCTGTGGTGGGGGGTTAGTTTTGTAGTTCTTCTGTTACATTGTCAGTTCAAGATCGGATGTCCCCTTGGTCATGGTGGGTTTTCTTCTCTTGTGCCTTCTCTTTGATTTTGGACAAGTCTTCCTCAATCAACGTTCCCTTCAATCATCAGCGTTCCATTCTTGTAGAAGTGGATGACGGTATGTTCATCGTCTGGGTTTACTTTCAGTGTCCACCCTCCACTGAAATCGTAATTCTGAGCAGGTTTCTGAACAGAGGACTAGTGATCTTTTGTTGCAGCGTGCCATGCCTGGGGGGGGGGGGCATCATTGTGGAAGAGGAGGTTTGAAATGTTTCCATTTTTTGAACAGTCTGCAAATAGAGTCTCTGGACTGTTCTTCAGAAGACCTTCCTTGTATTTCTTTTTTGAAGCTTTGTTTGTGCATTTTGCTGGGTATCTTAAGGCCCCCTGACACTTGCACAACTCTGATGCACACACGTTGTTGTGGCGATCCCACCCGCTGTGTTCCCAGCTGGACGTGGTGCTTTGTTCCACTGGCTGCCATGCGCTGTGCGCTGCTTATATAAAATAATTATTTTGTAGCAGATTAATCATTTTCTCTGCGAGTTATCTGTTGAAAACGGCTTTAATCGCTTCCTGAATCACAGAGGACTGCTCCAGCCAGAGCTGTTCTTGTGGGAGCGCACGCGATGAACGTGCTAGAGAAAGCACTCGGAGCCATCTAAAAAGGTAATTATTTCTCATGTTTACATTGTCATGGCTTGCTAAAACAGTCGCATGTTCTTTCCTTCTTGTCTGCAGCTGTAAAAGTATGTTTGTGATAGATTTAACATCTTGTTATAATCCTTCAGACCAGCTGCACTCTGATGCAGTGTGCTGACGCAACCACTCACATTGTTCACTTCTTTACTGGACTTGATGAGCTGCACACAGTGTTGGTGAGTAGATCGAGCAACAATGCACAACATTTATGCTTGAAAGATTTTTTGAACATTTCAAAATTATCTTTGCGCAATAGCATGTGCCGACGCCCCTCTCACGTTCAGTGTGTGTCTCACCAACAGTGGGTGTGAGGCAGATGTGTCATGGAAAGCTCCAGAGATCAACAGACTGCCAGTGGATTTTATGTTCAGTTCTGGGGCTCTCTGTGCTGATCTTCTGGAGGTGCTGCTGGAGAGCACTGCAGTGGGCCATTACCCACCTCTTCTCGCCATGCTATTCTGTCCTTCTGCCAAAGAAAGAGGATCTCACTGTTGAGGAACTGGAGACAAGCTGGACTTCTTTGACTATAATTTTTTTTCTAGAGTGCTGGCAAACAGATTGAAAGGTGTCCTGGACCTTGTAGTTCATAAAGACCAGTCCTATTGTGTACCTGATAGAACTATTATGGACCACCTTTTTCTGATGAGTGATTTGTTTGATTTGTCTAACACTGGGGAGTTGGTTTTTGTGTTTGTGTCACTTGATCAGGAAAAAGCTTATGACCAGGGTCGATCATGGGTTTTTGTTTCACACTCTGAGGGTGTTTGGTTTTAGTGAAGGGTTTATTTCATTTGTTGGGGTTTTGTAGAACAGGGCTTGTTTGGTTATGGTTGGTTAGGTCTGAGATGCCCAATCCCAGTAATGCGGGGCATAAGACGGGGATGTCCCATCTCGAGTCTGCTGTACTCCTTAGCCATAGAGCTGCTCTTATGCAGCATTAGGGCAAAGCTCTCTATTACACGTGGGTCAGTGTCACACTTGCGTTCTTTGGCAGGGTTACAGGCATCGAAGTAGTCAGAGTTTTTTGGTCTGGACTTGTCTCCTGTGGGATGCTGGCGAAGCCTGTACAAAGCCCTGGTAGACAAATAAATGGCGGACCTCTAGTGGAGGATTGCACATGGGCTCCTGGCTACAAACGAGTATCTGGTGCACCTGGATCCAAGTGTTGATGGGGTCTGTCCATTCTCTCACATAGGAAAACTGTTCACCATGTTTTTGCATGTCACCAGTTGTCAGGGCTGTTTGGGTTGTTGGGGAAGTGGTTTCAAGGGCGTGGTTTAAGTTCACCATGGACCTGTTTATTTTTGTTTTGTCCCAAATATCGTGCACACCAAAGGCCATTACATGTTTTAATCAGTCTGCTCTGTGGACCTGCAAAGCTGGCCATGTGGAAGACTCAAACAAACTGTGTTTTGGCTCAGGGGTCAGTTGACCCCGAGTCGATGCTGAAGGGACTCTTGGTAGCCCGTATTAGAGCGGACTTTCAGTTCTATGATCTTGCTGACAATGTGGACACCTTTAGGGACACATGGTGTGTAAATAATGTTCTATCATCTATACATAATGGGAGCTTGGTGCTCAAATTTTTGATGTCTGTCTGAAGCAGCCATACTGGTGGATACAAAAAAATGGCGGGGATGTAAATAAGTTGTTGTGAATAAAGCTGTGTTTTTAAATTCAAATTCTCTCTCTGGTGTGACAGCTGTGGTGAGGTTTACATTGCGGCACACCAATGTTACGTAGCACAAGCAGCGGACATTTCAGATGTGTTCCGGCAACAACAGACACCAAATAAAAGAAAAAAAAAAAAAACAGGATATTGTTGCTGGAAATTCCAGAAAATCTATGTAGAAATCAGAGGCGTTTGCTCTAAGACTGCAAGGGAAGCTCAGCTTCCCCTAAAATGTCAAAAAATAAGTGATCAAATATATACTGTTGTGTGTACATGTCATTGACTAAATATGCGCTACAACGCGCTCAACTTTTGTTCAGAATCAGCTTCTTATCACTGGTAACGACGCGGCTTTCCTCTCACTCAAACCTGCAGCTTCACAGTGCTTTAAACAGTGTGGACGCTGAGCGTCCACAGAGTTCAATAGCGAAGCAAAGAGTGCAGCGAAACGAGACGAGTCACTGGATAAATGCTGGGCTTTGTCCCGCCCATCAGACGCTCAGCGTCTCTGGGGGTCTATGGGGCTGTGGGCTGGCCTCGGCTGGCCCGGACGCTCAGCTTCTGCATGATGATTGGATGATCTGTCTGAGGCTGAATCCCTTTTTGATTGACAGCGAAATGAGCGAATCAGCGATCTTTTGGTGTAAACATCCGTGGGAGCATTTTTTAATTTTCATTCTGTTCTGAGTTGAACCGGAGACTTTCCTAATCCTCTTAGCGGCATTTCTTTGTTAAAAACGACTAGCGACAAATTGAGCTTCTATTTCTGGTGTTTTGTTTTTGTAGCTGCTTGTGTTTGGAGACTGACTTCTATCACTCTTTCTGACTTCTATCGCAGTTTCTGTCCCTACCGAGCAGCGGGTGCTGCTGAGCTCCTCCACCGTCACAAAGCACTCAAAGGCGGACACACTTCACACTAGCCTCGCGCCAGTCCCAGCTAGCGAGCTAGCTAGGTAGCAAGCTGCACATAATGGCAGACAATTTGAATGATGTGGACCGGATTTTGGCGAAGCCATTTGATAGTCTTCCTTACGAAGAAAAACTTAGAGTTAAACAGCAGGGCAGATCAACTCCTCAGATTAATTTGGTGCAAAAGATCTTTTCAGCTTCGGTCTTTTCAGGTCTTAACAGGTCTTTTCAGCTGTCCTGGTATGACAAAGTGAGCTGGCTGACTGGAAGTGCTGTAACAAATAAAATGTACTGTTGGCCATGCCTCTTGATGAAACCATCTCAGGGATGTGTTGTCTGGTCAAAGGTGGGTTTTGAGGATCTGTCCAACTTTGACAGGGCATACAAAAGGCATGAAAAAAGCAATGAACATGTGAGTGCATGTGCAAGGTTAAGTTGCCTGGGCAGAGTCAGGGTTGAGAATGTAATCAATGAAGGCGCTCGCATTCAAGTGGCAAAACATAATGAAGCAGTTAAACAAAACAGAGCTTTCCTAAACCGCCTTATTGATGTGACTTCCTTGCTTGGCCGTCAGGAGCTGTCATTTAGGGGGCATGATGAGAGTGCTGAATCATCCGACAAGGGGAATTACAGGGAGTTTAATGAAACATTAGCTAAATATGACTCTGTCCTGGCCACACAATTCCAGTCATCAGCTGTGTTTTCTGGTATGTCCCATGCAATCCAAAATGACTTGATCTCTGCTCTTTCAGCCACTGTTTCTGATGAGATCAAGGATGAAATCCAGGCTGCTCCCTTTTTTGCATGGCAGGTGGATGAAACAACTGATATAGCTTGCCATGCTCAACTCTCTGTCATTGTTCGCTATGTGGATAGGGCAGGTAAAATTCAGGAGCACTTTATTGGATTTTTTGATGTTTCTGGGGGAAGAGATGCTCAGTCTTGAAGTCAGTTTTGAAGTCTTGAATGAGAACATGCAGGGATACAATTTCAGGGAGAAACTTGTGGTGCAAACCTATGATGGGGCTGCTGTCATGGCTTCAGTTCTCAGTGGTTTGCAGGCCAAAGTTAAAGCAATAGCCCCCAGTGCAATGTTTGTGCATTGCTATGCACACAGACTGAATCTGGTTCTGTCTCAGGGGCTAAATGCTTATCTAGTAAGTCCCTTCGGCTGCTCCCTTGTTTGCACTCGGGGTCGCCACAGCAAATCCAAGGTGGATCTGTATGTTGAATTGGCACAGGTTTTACGCCGGATGCCCTTCCTGACACAACTCCACATTACATGGAGAAATGTGGCAGGGGTGGGATTTGAACCCGGAGCCTTCTGAACTGAAACCAAGCACATTAACCACTTGGCCACCACCCCTGCTGGGCTAAATGCTTATCTGAGTGCAGAATATTTTTTGCATCACTCTCTGGGTTTGCCACATTTTTCTCAAAATCCACAAAGAGGATGTCTTTTCTTGAGTCTGCAGGCTGCTCAAGGTTGCCCAGAAATGCTCCTACTCGATGGAATTTCACATCATGGATAGTGAGCACTGTGGCAAACAATTATGATGCCCTCCTGCAAACTTTTGAGATGATCATTGCAGATAAGTCCATGGATGATGACACATTAGACTGTGCCAAAGGCCTTCTGATGAAACTGGAGGATTTTGAGTTTGTGTTCATGTTGTACACATGAACAAATCTTCTCTGAGACTGATGTGGTGTTTTACATTGTCCAGCAGAGAGCTATGGATGTTCTGTACTGCAAGAAAAGAATTGAGTCTCTTCTTGCTTTTGTCAAAGAGAAGACGTCAGAGGGGGCTTTCTAAGCTGTTTATGCCAAAGCAGCAGATCTCACATCAGACCCACAAACTGAGCCCATGAGAAAAGACCGTCTGTCACAACTACAGGATCCCAAGGAGCGCTACAGAAATCTGTACATGGCCATCCTAGACAATCTCACAGAGCAGCTACCTCGGCGTTTTGCAAATTTGGAAAGTCTGCGCTTCTTGGAATTGGTCAATCCAGGGAAATTTGATGAGATGAGACAAGTGTTTCCAGAGGAGGCATTTCAGAGTGTCCTGAAAAGTTTTGGCCAGTTCTTTGATTCAGGGAGACTGAGGTCTGAACTTCAAGTCCTATATTCAAACCAGGACTTGCAGGGAAACAGGGGAAAGCTATGTGATTTCTTGCTGTTTCTGAAAGACATGGAGTTGGACAGTGCAATGCCTCAGGTGTACAAACTATTGTCATTAGTGGCAACGATTGGAGCTACATCTGCATCTGTAGAGAGGAGCTTCTCCTGTTTAAAGCGGCTCAAGTCTTACACCCACAACACCATGGGCCAAGGCCGTTTAAGCAGCTCTGCTGGCCATTGAGAGGACACTAGTCAACTAGTCAAGTCCCTGGAAAAGACGCCTTGTTGGTACGACAGGGTCACAGATCATTTTCTTGAAAAGGAACGGAGGGTAGAATTTACATATAAATAAACCGACACATTTTATGAAGTAGGCCAAAATTGAGCTTCCCCTCCTTGAAAGACCAGCATCCGCCACTGGTAGAAATAATTAACAAGAATAAACACATCTGAAGTGACAAGAGGTCGCATGACTGACACAGCGGTCATGCTGCCAGTGTGAAGACTCTTCAGCAGTGATGTCACACATTTTGATACATCAATGACAGGAAAATATTTTGCCTACAAAATGTTAATGGTTTTTTTCTACATTAACATTAAAAACATTTTCTATCATCTTAATGTCAAAGACATTAAACTTCTCATCATTCCATCATCGCCTCTTAAATGTGTAAAAATAAAACATACTTCTCTGACCTCTTTCTGAAATACAGTACTGGATCAGTTCATGGGGATCAAAGGTCAAATGTGGAGATTTCTGGCCATTTCCATGAAAAATGTGTCACTGGGTGAAACAGAGACTTTGACTGTGTCAGTGCTCTGAGGCAGAACCTGCAGTCTGGTCTCCGTGGTTACTGACAGAAGTGGATGAACGGTGTTGTTTTTGGCCATTAGCACCAGTAACACTTTGACAGTGTTCCATTAGAGTCTATAGAACCTTGACTGTTACAATCACAGTGGCATTAAACCTCAGAGGTTATGAGCAGTGGTGGATGACAGCCTTTGTTTGTTCTTCCATTCAGCATGCTGATGGATTATTTGGCTTTACAAGTTTTGAATCAAATGCTTGGGGCTGAAGCGACTCGGGGCCCAGACAGAGGAGATGGGTTCCTCATCCCAACAAGCGCGGCTCTCCTTCTGGAATTTTCCATGGAGCAAGTGGCACAGCACAGTGGCAGACGGGGCATACCCACAATACCTTTCAGCTAACGGGGTTTAAATACTTTCCTCCTCAACTCTTCCAGAAAGGCTCAAGCACCTTCCTGCCATCCCAAATAAGGCTCCCAAAGCCGTGCAGATCTGTGTGCAACCTGCAGTGTGCACACTGGCAGGGACCGGCCCGTCTCAGCCGCCACGATGAATGGGCACAGCGTCTGGCTGTTTATAGCCCGGAAAGGCTTTCTGGACAGCACTTGGCTCCTGTTCATATTCAAGGTATTTACCCTCGAGGCGGAGCCAAGGATAACACGGAGTGCAAAATGCACCTCTAGATGGAGTCTGCCTGCTTTATGCCTGCTGCACAGATTACACTGATGGCTCTGATGTGGGCTGAAGGGCCACTTACACAAAAACAACTTCTGATCTGCACAAACAGATTTTCTCCACACAAGGGGTCAAAAGTCAGGTTTAGCAAATGGTTACAGTTTGAAGGTAACAGAGGCTGAGGGACCTAACACTCAGACTGTAAAAAGTTACACGGTCTGACTCACGTAACCCAGTCGAAAGATCAGGACCCTCTCCCCCGTGAATTTTGACACAGTCTGACCTAGGCCTATCACAATAACTAGTTTTCCTGGACAATATATTCCATAAGAACAAGGGTGATGTGCAGAGCTGCAGTAACTACAGAGGCATAAAGCTGATCAGCCACAGCATAAAGTTATGGGGAAAAGTAGTAGATGCTAGGCTTAGAAAACCAGTGAAGATCTGTGAGCAGCAATATGGCTTCATGCCAAGAAAGAGCACTGCAGATGCAGTGTTTGCTTTGAGAATACTGATGGTTAAGTATAGAGAAGGCCAGAAGGAGTTGCATTGTGCATTTGTGGATTTACAGAAAGCTTATGACAGGATGCCAAGAGAAGAGTTGTGGTATTCTATGAGGAATTCTGGAGTGGCAAGAGAAGAATGTGACAGTAGTGCAGGACATGTATGAGGATAGTGTGACAGTAAAAATGACAGACTCATTCAAGGTGGATGTGGGATTACACCAAGGATCAGCTCTGAGTGCTTTCTTGTTCGCAATGGTGGACAGGCTGACAGATGACATCAGACAGGAGTCTCTATGGAATATGATGTTTGCAGATGACATTGTGATCTGTAGTGAGTGGAGAGCAGGTTGAGTCTAGTGTGTCTTAATTGAGAGAGTAGCGAAATGACGAGTCGGGAAAAAACGGTCACGTGACTCATAGTGCCATCTTGGGTTCAAAATAGCATTCATTGTTAATGTGTCTGCATGGAAGTCCAGCTATGTTATTTATTTATTTGCTGAAAATGCTGGGTTGCTGTGCATTTGGATGCACAAATAGACAACAAGGGCTTCAAGATGTACAGATTCCCTTCAGATCCGAACAGAAGAAAAATTTGGGGAGATAAAGTAAGCCGTGTGGAATGGAAGCTGACATCATCGTCAAAGCTTTGAGAGGTAAATTTACTGTTCAGTCCCATGTACAGTAAAACTAATCTATACGATCATCAACAATATATTTGCAGTCACCGGACAAAAAAAAAATCCCAAAGTTTTTGTACTGTTTTCCATGTAATAAACACTGTATATAAGGGATTTTGTATAACGTATTTTCGGGATAAAATATCTCGTCCTATCACAATGTATTTCCATTAAAAACCCAGAGCAGTGCGGAAGTGCGCAGTAACAGAAGTACAAAATAAAGTTCATATCACGCTTGTCAGACGAGGAAGGCAGGAGACAAATGCAGGACTCACTGGAACAGTTCTGGTTCAGAGAGGCTTTTACTGAGGTGCTTAGCAAGGTTCGGTACACAAGCAGACAGTCCAAGAAGAGCAACCAAAACCGAAACATCAGGCAGAGGCGTAGACAAAAACACAGGCAGGCAGTCAAAACACCAAGAGACAGCTTAACAAAACGTGGTACTGAGCTTGAAGCACTGGCACAGGGCACAACGATCAGGCAACACCCGGTGCAACTAGTGGCGTCTAAATACTCCCGGAACAAGTGTAGAAAGACCCAGAACAGGGCGTGACCCACTCACCGAGCACCGCCCCCACCAAGCACAGTGAAGGCAGCCAAGAGACATACAGACCCAAAAAACCCAAACACAAACCACCCAGCCACAAAAGGGAACAAACAAGAACCCCAACATTAACATGATACATGACAGTTCAGCGCTCTGACATTCGCCGATATGAGGAAAGTGGGACTGGAGTCATTTCTGTGATTAAAAGCCAGACCATTTATTTTTTTGAAACCGTGTTCAGACTCGGCCCCGCAGCCTGGATGTGCACCTATTAAATCAGACACAAAAGGCTGTGATTTGAAACTTTTCTGCTTTTACTCCTTTGTCTGCCATCATATTATAATAGTTTCTGCAGTGCGCACGCTGATTACAAATGGATCACAAAAGTCCACAAATTGTAGTGTGTAGAAAGAAAAGTGTAGAAAGAAAAGCTTGTTGAGGGTCAAATTAGTCCAGAATAAAACATAATCCAGTGATGGAAACATTAAACTGTCATGCATGTCATTGCATGATACAGAGTTACAGAGCTGCAGCTACATAAATCAGGCTTTAAATTAATTAAATAAATCATCATAAATTGTAAATTAATGTAAATTTGATAGCTTTATTTTTATATTTATTTTTATAGCACCTATACCTGGATGTGTTGCTGTATGTGGTTAAATGATTTTAAAAAATGTTGAAAACATTAAAAAGTTCATTCAGTAGTTCAGCGCACCAAAAATGCACCATGTTCTGAGTTGACGTCACTCTCTCAATTAAGGCACACTAGTGAGTCTAGCCTGGAGAGGTGGAGATATGCCCTGGAGAGAAGGGGAATGAAAGTCAGCAGGAGCAAGACTGAGTACATGTGTGTGAATGAGAGGGAGCCCAGTGGAATAGTGCGGTTATACGGAGTAGAAGTGGTGAAAGTAGATGAGTTTAAATACTTGGGATCAACTGTCCAAAGTAATGGAGAGTGTGGTACAGAGGTGAAGAAGGGAGAGCAGGCAGGGTGGAGAAAGGTGGTGGGAGTGATTTGTAACCAAAGAATATCTGCAACAGTGAAGGGGAAAGTCTAAGGCAGTAGTGAGACCAGCTGTGTTGTACCACTTAGAGATGGTGGCACTAAGAAAAAGACAGGAGGCAGAGCTGAAGATGTTGAGATTCTCTTTGGGAGTGATGAGAATGGACAGGATTAGAAATGAACATATCAGAGGGACAGCTCAGGTGTGACGGTTTGGAGACAAAGTCAGAGAGGTGAGATTGAGATGGTTTAGACCAGGGGTGCCCAAGTTCGGTCCTTGAGATGTACTTTTCTGGCACTCTTAGTTGTCTCCCTGCTCCAACACACCTGAATCCAATGAAAGGCTCATTAAAAGACTGCTAACGAGTCTTTCATTGGATTCAGGTGTGTTGGAACAGGGAGACAACTAAGAGTACCAGGAAGGTAGATCTCAAGGCCCGAACTTGGGAACCCGTGGTTTAGACACATGCAGAGGAGGGACTCAGAGTATATAGGGAGAAGGATGCCGAGGATGGAGCCACCAGACAGGAGGAGAAGAGGGAGGCCAAAGAGGAGGTATATGGATGTGCTGAGGGCACACAGGCACAAAAACGTTTATGTGCCTTTTTAATATACAGGACACAAGCTCAGGATATTCCAAAGCCTTTTTGCTTGGAACCAAACAAATGTTTGTTGTTAAAATGCCCTGAACTTTGTTCAAGGACACGTCGGCACAGAAGGGAATCTTCACTGTCTACTGGAACAACACCACACACTGTTGCTTCCTTTAAAGAGGCGAAGCGTGTTTTAGCACTTTATGTGTGTGTATCTTTGAAGCTGCTTTGTTGCGATTTGGCAGTATATAAAACAAACAAAAAAAAAATACATCATTTGTACTGCACATTTTTCTGAATGTGCAAATTATCTACATAATAAACCTCATCAGATTTTTTTTTTCCTGAGATCTTCGTTCACTCAGCATGTGCACAATGCAAACACATCAACATGTGCAGAACAATGCCCAACTTCCCCCAGCTGGAGCTGAGAGGGGTTCACATTCTGGCTGGACACATAGCTTCAGCACCAGATCATTTTTTCCACACCGAGCGCGATATGGGCAACAAAACATGGTGAATATAATGAATTGCACCAACTTTACAATCCTCGGGAATTTGGTCAGTTAGTTGTCAGGGCGAGGAAGCAGCTGTTCAGTCTTTGGACACCAGATCACATCAGATCTCAGACATTAAGCAGAGCAGTTCCCCAATGAGACTACATAGGAACACCAGGACCTGGAGATGTATGAAGAAGGGAATCAGGTGTCAAACCTGTGTCAAATCTGTATGCGGATCTCTACCAGATCCGCTGCATATGAGTTAGATGTTTTCTGATGGTGCTGAAACCAAATTGTGAAGGCATGACATCACCACTGTGGGAAACCCCCTTGGTGTGATGACAACACCAGGATCCCCTGTTGCTATGGGGACATAAAGAAAAGCATGTGGTGGAGGATACCATCTGCTCTTTGCAGAGTTTCATCAACATTAAGCTTGAAAAAGGATTTTTAACAGAGAAAATGTTCTGAATATGGAAAGCAAGAAAAGAGAGTTTGAGAGAGATAAGAACATGATGGCAAAGTTTTGTTGAGGAAAACTAGAAACTAGAGGCGGGTGGAGCACTGGTGTCAGCCATCACTGAGTGACAGTGCGCCATAACACGGATTATGCAGTACACTCAGCAAAATGAGAAATTAAGAATACGAGAAATCTCGCCAGGCCAGATGATGCCACTGAGAAATATTGCAGACAAAATAATGAAAAATAACTGAAATAATCATTTTGACCCATCCGCAGCTCGGATCAACACTGCAGCACTGAGGCTGTAATGATCCCTTTCCTGTTCCGCGTCATCAGCAGAGCGAAGTTCTGTGCACTCTCAGAGAAAAATTACAACTTAACCACGTGTCATTAAATGATGCAAAGTGGGCTGCCTGACCCATCACCCAGTAACACAGAGAAGCACTGACCAAAACCAAAGAAAGCACTGATCAGAACTAGGGGTGCACAGTATATGCAGTAGACTGTATAAATTAGGCCTACGATAGAGATCTTAATTCTATTGGACTATCATGGTAATGCATGTTAATGGGCTGAAGGTGGCAGCAATGCAACAATAAGGATGCCGGCTGCTGTTAAACACCATAGAGGAAGAAGAAAAATGTTGATGACTAGGGTTGCACCAATACCACGTTTTCCCAGACTGAGTACAAGTACGAGAACTTGCATTTGGGTACTTGTCGATACAGAGTACCGATATGAATACTTAATGATGCCATTACAGTTTTATGATGACTTTAAAAACATGTTTTATTCATAAGTTGTTCCTTACTTTTTGACCGTAACTGCTACCAGTATCATTAGCTTTGTTTTTATTTATAAACATTTCACTTAAATCATGTAACTTCACTTTTTGACTACAACAAATTGTCCTTTAACATTAACTGTGTGTTTCTTAACAAACATGACACTGCGAGACATCTCACTGAAATGGTGTGGATTTCAGCACTACAAAATGTACGAGGGCTGTCAATAAAGTAACGGTCCTTTTTATTTTTTTCAAAACTATATGGATTTCATTCATATGTTTTTACGTCAGACATGCTTGAACCCTCGTGCGCATGCGTGAGTTTTTCCACGCCTGTCGGTGACGTCATTCGCCTGTGAGCACTCCTTGTGGGAGGAGTCATCCAGCCCCTCGTCGGAATTCCTTTGTCTGAGAAGTTGCTGAGAGACTGGCGCGTTGTATGATCAAAATTTTTTCTAAACCTGTGAGACACATCGAAGTGGACACGGTTCGAAAAATTAAGCTGGTTTTCAGTGAAAATTTTAACGGCTGATGAGAGATTTTGAGGTGATCCTGTCGCTTTAAGGACTTTTCACGGTGCGAGACGTCGCGCAGCGCTCTCAGACGCCGTCATCAGCCTGTTCAAGCTGAAAACCTCCACATTTCAGGCTCTATTGATCCAGGACGTCGTGAGAGAACAGAGAAGTTTCAGAAGAAGTCGGTTTCAGCATTTTATCCGGATATTCCACTGTTAAAGGAGATTTTTTTAATGAAAGACATGCGGACGGATCCGCGCGTCGGGACGCAGCCGACGCAGTGCGGCGGCACAGAAAAAACACCTCCGTGTTGATAACCATTTGTAAAATCCAGGCGGCTTTTGATGGCTTTCAGTGGAGTGAGTATATGAGAAATTGTTTAACAGGCAGGACATGTTCCAACTTGTCCTTAAGGCTTTCAACAGAGGTGTTTTTCCTGTGGCGGAGCGTCGCGGCAGCTGCGTCCCGACGCGCGGACCCGTCCGCACGTCTTTCATTAAAAAAATCTCCTTTAACAGTGGAATATCCGGATAAAATGCTGAAACCGACTTCTTCTGAAACTTCTCTGTTCTCTCACGACGTCCTGGATCAATAGAGCCTGAAATGTGGAGGTTTTCAGCTTGAACAGGCTGATGACGCCGCCTGAGAGCGCTGCACGACGTCTCGCACCGTGAAAAGTCCTTAAAGCGACAGAATCACCTCAAAATCTCTCATCAGCCGTTAAAATTTTCACTGAAAACCAGCTTTTTCGAACCGTGTCCACTTCGATGTGTCTCACAGGTTTAGAAAAAATTTTGATCAAACAACGCGCCAGTCTCTCAGCAACTTCTCAGACAAAGGAATTCCGACGAGGGGCTGGACGACTCCTCCCACAAGGAGTGCTCACAGGCGAATGACGTCACCGACAGGCGTGGAAAAACTCACGCATGCGCACGAGGGTTCAAGCATGTCTGACGTAAAAACATATGAATGAAATCCATATAGTTTTTGAAAAAAATAAAAAGGACCGTTACTTTATTGACAGCCCTCGTACAACACCAGCAACAGAACGATAACTATCCATCAATAACTTTACTTATGTCTGTGAGCACCAGCGCTGCCACAGTTACTTTGAAAAAGTAATCCAATTACTGATTACTCCGACTTAATTTTAAAAGTAATTACGTTACATTACTAGTTAGTTTCAGCACCTGCCGACAACACCCCCACCTCAACATGAAAATGATAACCAGTTTTGCCAATACTCACTTTATAGTCACCCTTTCGTCACTTCAATAAACATAAATGCTTGTTTTTAAAAAATAAAATAAAGGCATCTTGACCTCATATTTAAATGGTGACAGCACTGTAACTGCAAAACTTACAATTTATAATCTACATTGTTTATAAATGTAACTACTAAATTCTTTCTAATATTTTTCTAACATTTAAATTCTTTCTCAACATTTTAATTGTTAAAATTATTATTATTATTATTATTATTATTATAGTAGTAGTAGTGGTATGAAAAATTGTCTTCAAAAGTGGGCCTTTAATCTCTGGGTGTGGAGGAGGAATCACTTCAGCATTTTTTTACTTCATGTCATCCTCAGAAAGAGATTTTAGGTACTTTTGGGTGAAAAAAACAAGAATTAGCATCTGCTAATGCGTGCGGATCAGCTATTTTTATCAAGATCCCACACGGAGCGGCACAGAGTTTTGAAGAAAAAAAAAATTGTAAAAATGTCTTTGTAAAGCTCAGTGCAGGTGAACTCCCGTCACCGCACTTTCAGAGACAACTGTTCTCAACTCTGAGCTGCGCTGCAGAAAACAGATGAAAAACACGTAGCATCAAACGCTTCGTGGGCAAAGTGGGCAGTTGCGTCAAACCACGACCTCCGCCTGCCCACGAGCTGCACTGAGAGGTTGGCATCATGCTGCTGTAAAGAGGTATCGGGTGTCTAGTATCGCAGCAGTTTTATGATTACAAGTACAAGTAAATACATACGGGATCGGGCCAATACCCGATACTGGTATTGGCATCGGAGCATCCCTATTGATGACCTCTCGTAGCCGGAACTGTTGCTCCACACACTCTACAAAGTTTGCAGCTGCTCATTGGGCAGCTTAAATCCGAACCTGGTCCAAATACTGGATGTAGCACCAGGCTTTTCACCAGCTCCTCTGTTTCGCTTTCAGCCATGTTTCATCAAAATCTTGATTATGTGTTGCAGCTCGTGGCTCTAACTTCCGCGGGTTGGAGAAACCAAAGCTAACCACTGAATCAATATGAAGCAATTGTGTTGAAATGGTTCAGTCCTTCGAAGCATTTGATACAATTAAATATGGCAACATGTGCTGGCCAAACTTCAGCATATGCACTTGCATGGAACAATAAAGGGCAAGATGGCATGAAACAGTAAGGCACTGTTACGCATGTTTAATAACAAAGGATTATTAACAGAGTGTGAGGTCTGTACGGGGAAATATCAGTCCGAGGTGTTGACAGCAAGGAGCAAGCGCAGTGAGGCTAATGCGAAAAACACCAAGGTCTGATATCCCCATACAGACCGAGCAAGCAAGGTTAATAATTTGTTTATTACATGGCTATTATACATGTAAACATGCAAACGTACAGCATCGCCCGAATATGCTGCTGACAGTGTTGGACTCATTCACTTTCTTGACCTCCATGGTGAACGTGCTAACAGATGGTCCGGTCATCAGTGTTTTTTTCCGATGCGGTTTTGAAATTTATGGAGTATGTTTATGTCCGACTTGGTTTTTCTTCTTCGTTTTCTTTCGGCTGCTCCTGTTAGCAATCGCCACAGCAGATCAATCATTTCCATCTCACCCTGTCCTCTGAATCTTCCTCTGTCACACCAACCACCTGCATGTCCTCCCTCAGGACATCCACAAACGTTCTCTTTGGCCTCCCTCTTCTCCTCCTGCCTGGTGGCTCCATCTTCAGCATCCTTCTCCCTATATACTCTGGGTCCCTCCTCTGTACATGTCTAAACCATCTCAATCTCACCTCTCTGAATTTGTCTCCAAACTGTCCCACCTGAGCTGTCCCTCTATGTTCATTCCTAATCCTGTCCATCCTCATCACTCATAAGGATAATCTCAACATCTTTAGCTCTGCCTCCTGTCTTTCCTGTCTCTAAGCCGTACAACATAGCTGGTTTCACTACTGTCTTGTAAACTTTCCCCTTCACTCTTGCTGATATTCTTTGGTCACAAATCACTCCTGCCACCTTTCTCCACCCTGCCTGCACTCTCCTCTTGTTTTGTAAAATGTGTTGTTAGCATGGCCCAAGCAGAGGGTCACCCCTTTGAGTCTGGTCTGCTTGAGGTTTCTCCATCAAATCATCAGAGGTAGTTTTTCATTACCACTGTCACCTGTGTGCTTGCTCCGGGGGTTGGTAAGGTTACACCTTACATGTGTGAAGCGCCTTGAGGTTGTTATGATTTGGCGCTATATAAATTAAAATAAACTGAAATTGAAAGTCTTCACCTCTCTACCACACTCTCCATTACTTTGGACAGATGACCCCAAATATTTAAACTCATCTACTTTCACCACCTCTACTCCTTGAAACCGCACTATTCCACTGGGCTCCCTCTCATTCACACACATGTACTCAGTCTTGCTCCTACTGACTTTCATTCTCCTGCTCTCCACAGCATATCTCCACCCCTGCAGGCTAGACTCAACCTGCTCTCTACTCTCACTACAGATCACAATGTCATCTGCAAACATCCAATAGTCCATGGAGACTCCAGTCTGTTCTCATCAGTCAACCTGTCCATCACCACTGCAAACAAGAAAAGACTCAGAGCTGATCCTTGGTGTAATTCCACCTCCACCTTGAATTAATCTGTCATTCCTACTGCGCATTTCACCACTGTCACACTATTCTTGTACATGTCCTGCACTACTATCACATACTTCTCTGCCACTCCAGACTTCCTCATACAATACCACCAACTCTTCTCGTGGCACCCTATCATAAGCTTTTTCTAAATCCACAAACACACAGTGTAACTCTTTCTGGCCTTCCCTATGCTTCTCCCACAGTATTATCAGAGCAAACATTGCACCTGCGGTGCTTTTTCTTGGCATGAAACCATCTAGCTGGTTGCAGGTCTTCACCTGTTTTCTAAGCCTAGCGTCTACTACTCTTTCCTATAACGTCATGCTGTGGCTGATCAGCTTCATGCCTCTGTAGTTACTGCAGCTCTGCACATCACCCTTGTTCTTAAAAAGAGAAACCAGCACACTTCATCTCCACTCCTCAGGTACTCCTCAGGCATCCTCATAGTTGTGTAAAATGAGGGGATTTGTGGGTTTCAAAGGTTTTTATTTAAACACAAGATCATTTCAGTGGTGTTAGGTTTGAGTCTGTTCCTTTTCTTTACTACCTCTCCAGTTTTGGAGACAACCCTATCACGGGGAACAGAAGATTCTGTCATATGCAGAAAGATTATGTCCAACTTGTAAAAAGTTGGATAAACAGCAATTTGGCTTTCCTTAACATCTATGTAACCTGTTCTGAAGTAGTTCTATTATAATTTATATATAGTGATATATATCGTTATCGCAAGAGGCTGCAATGTATATCGCAACATGGATTTTAGGCCATATTGCCCATCCCTAACCCAAATCAAAGAAAGCACTGACCAAAACCAAAGAGGCACTGACGGCAGAGCGACCGTTGTCTCTTGCTGCTACAAAACACCCACTCTTATTGAAAATGAACAAGTATTTTTGCAACCAATGTGACCATAATTCACAAACATACTTTATGCTTTGTCTTTCTTTTAAAGTCTGTGCACATTCTGTGGCTGTGTTAGCGCAGCTAAAAACACAACAGAACCTGCAGCGTTATAAAAATAAAAACCACTAACATTGCTTTTTTCACATATGTGCCCAAAGCCTGCTTCTGAGGATGGCACAAGATACACACACGGATAAAATCTTCATATTTATCAATCAAGTAGCGCTTTCCACGTAAGTAAACAAGTTTATCCATGTGTGGGTTTTCTACTTTACAGACGATGACCGCCTGTGACATAAGCGTAGGCAGTGAGGCGAGGGTAGGAACAGCCCCCAACCCCCCTTATAAACATCCACTTATAGAACACTTTTCAAGACACTCAAAGCACTTTACAAGTTGCATTATTCATTCACTCGCACATTCACACATTGGTGGTGGCAAGCTAATGGTGTAGCCACAGCTGCCATGGGGCAAACTGACAGACGCGTTGCTGCCATTCTGCACCTACGGTCCCTCCGAATACCACCTCATTCATACACAGGTAAGGTGGGTTGAGTGTCTTGCCCAAGGACACAACGGCAATATGCAGATTTTTTATTGGTTGGGAGCCGGATTCGAACTGCCGATGCTTCGGTCACAAAACGGCTCGCTCTACCAACTGCGTTATTGTTGCCCGTTTGAAGACATTTTACACATACTACTACTAATAATAATAATCATCATCATCTCTACCTGTCTGTATGTTTGTGTAACATTGTGTCTGTATGTTTTTCTGTGTTATTTGTTTTTTCTAATATAGTATAGTACAGTGTGCTCAATGGTATCGGACATAATCTCAGTTTTTAAACAGATTTGAAGATCTGATCGTGGTTAATAATGATATGAAGTGATGAAAGTGGGCCTTGGAAAAAAAACCTGTAAATTTTTGGCAAGAACTGAAGCCCTTGGTGGGGAGTCTGGGGGTTCTCCCCCAGATGCATTCTGTTGCATTTTCAGGTCTATTTACCCACCAAACTTTTTTCCAAAAAATTAATTTTCTGGGTCAGATCAATTTTTCCATACCAGTCTTTTCACAGAACATTACATTTTGGCCCAGAAGATACACAGTAAAGACAAATGACAATTCAAAGAACTTAAAAATAATCATTCTCAGTATCAATTCAAATGGAACAATAGAAGTATTTATGGCACATGAATGCATTTAAGCACACAGATGCATCTCTGAGCACAAAGAGGCATGTCTGTTTTGGATCTGAACAGCTCACATTAAAGTGTCTGTGTCAAAATGTCCTGCAACATCATCTTTGTATACAAACTCTGCACAGACATTCCACTACACATCAAAGTGCCCAGATTTTACACATCAGTTCTTGACCTTAGATGAGGAAAAGCTACCAAATTTCATGAAGAAAAATAAAGGATAAGCAAATGCAACAATCACACATGCAGAAAGCAAACAGTCACATTCTGTCTGGAGAACAGTGACTACATTTACATGCTTAAGCAGACAAAGTTACTCCTGTATACATGGTCATTGGTATCATTTGGAATATCCCCATCTAAACAGCGACGCATGGACAACGTCCAGATGCACAGAGAACGTCATGACACAAATATGCGTCATTTCCGTTTCTTCTTCCTCTTTTATATTCATGTCTTTCACGATATTAATGAAGTATTCGGTTTCCTCCTCGCCAGTGGTGGGCACACTTCCGATAATCCGATAACAGATAATTATCGAAGATAATGTTTTCTTTATCGGATTATCTTTTTAGATAACTTTAAAAACCATTATCTGAACAATTATCTTCCGATTAATCTTTGTTCGATAACTTTTAAACCGATAAACAAAATAAACAAAGCTTAACAGCGACAAGCATTTAGTTTAGCACTCACCTGTTAAAGTTTTGTAACAGATGCACAGCTATAACCTTTGCAAACAGAAGAGAGCCAGTTGTATAAAAAGCATCTCAATCCTCTACAAACAAAGGAGAAACAGCCCAAAAGAAAAAAAAACATTCCTTTAACACCATACCGATATGCTGGCGATAACACCTAAGTCATCCATAGGCATACATTTTTAACTTATGGTTCAAATTTAACCAAACTAATTTGGACAAGTTATTTAAAATTACTGTCATGTCTGAAGTTTTATTAAGTGAAAATATCAGATATATGTTTTAGTTTTAAAGTAATGTGCTAATTTTAAGGTTTTGTGAGCACATCCTGTGACCCGCAATGCATTTTGGGTAGGATGATGTAATCTCAGTACATCACGACAGGACAAATGCATTTCAGACACTCTGTTCAGGCTCCACGGACAACAGCATTAAACTCTAGTGCCTAAAACTCTCTTGAATATATTCTCTGCATTTATAGATGTTGGTTTTATTTGCGTTTGTTAAATTCCATGCATTTTAAATGTAGCAGACAGGGATTACTGTATCTGGAATTTGGTTTTCAAGGTCTCTACTGCCATCTACTGGTCAGTAGTGTTCACTAAGCATGTGGGAACCAGTAGATAGCAGTGTTCTTTTTATTTTGACCCCGGTTATGTCAGATGATTGTCAAATCAACTTTTTGGCTTTGCAGATGGCTTTTTTTGTGTGCAATGAATGTATACATATACAAGTTTCACTTTTTTAATGGAATTACAACCTTATTTATTTTTCAAATTCTCCCATTATTTGCATCCAGCCTTATTTCCTTTAGAAATTCCTTGACAAATAATATCAGTCTATTAGGATGTCAGGTTATGTGTTACACATATACATGTGTGTGTATATATTTTCCAACTTATTCCCATTGATGAAACTTTTCATTTTTCTGCCTGAAAGCTTATTAGATGAGTGTGTTCAGGGCTCCGTTTGTTTACAAATACACGTTACCAGACCTTGAAATCCAACAGCAGGGATTGATATTATCCAAAGATTTATGAACATACAAATTAACGTGCTTACACTTTATCATGATTTTCTCTGTGTGAGGATATATAAAGGTCTTATCGTAGCGTTCGTGTGTATATGCATTATATGCAGCGCACAAGCGACGTACGATATTCTTCAGACGACAACAATACGCAACATGCATCCAGCAGAATACACGTGATGTCATAGGACAACTGCCTGTAAAGTTTTTTGGCAAGTTAAACTTTCTAAACAGCGTAATTTGTAATGAAAGCCACTTCATTTGTGCGGCTCTTTTCGGCACCATGTTTGTTTTTTCCAGAGACAGCAGTAAGCTCCTCCTACCCCCCCAAACGGAGGGATTTGTAGCCCTTCGCCTTCCCTCTGCCTCACTTCAAAAAGAGAGGACTCAGCCAGTGTTTAGCAGAGGCACTTTTACCCAGAATCCTTTGCGATCTGTCTGTTTGTTACAAAACCTCAGAATTAGTGCATTATTCAACATTAAAAGATATATGTTATATTTTAACTTTGTACAAATGACATAATTGACATTAATGGAGTTATTCTATCGGTATTAATGTTATTTATAATCAAAACCATAAGTCAGCATGACTATTTTTCAGGACCTCCGCCTGACCGGAGCGTCGTAATTGATAGAGAGCGGACTTTATGGCTGTTCTCGGGGTGCCTCTGTGCTGGAAGCGCTGTAATAAACAAGAGCTTCCACCAGTGGCAGAATGTTCAAAGAAAGTGTGGTTTCATTGTTGGAGTTTGTTGTTATTTTTAATATTATATAAGCTATTAAATTTGTTTAATTAGTAGTTCTAGATGTGTCAGAGGTAATATTGGAATTTATCTGTAACTCCAATACATTTTTGGGTGGTTTATTGTTTTATCTTTATCGAAGATAACTTTTCAGTTATCTGATTATCTGTTATCGAAGTTAATTTTTTGGTTATCTGTGCCCACCACTGCTCCTCGCGCCAAAAGTGTGGTGCTGTGCTGCCGCGTCTGGATTTTGCCATACTTGTTTACCTCTGCTTCTGTGGTGTCCGGTGGATTGCACGCGCCGCATACAAGTAGTTGCCGTACTCAAAAGACTAAGATTCCTTGCGAATAGGACATGCGCAGAACACAAAATAATGTTCCTTTCTATGGGGATATCCCGATGCGCGTTTATATGACCTGATATTCAGGTTAGAAAAGGAGTAACCCAGCGGTCATATTCGGGGTTTTAAAAACCGGAATATGAGCATATTCAGGTTTTTGTGGGTGTTTACATGGCCGTGCGCAACCGGGTTATTGCTAATATTCCGATTATGAAAGGGTTATTGGCTGCATGTAAAAGTAGTCTGTGAAAATGTTGAATATTGAAAATCTGAGAAAATGGGGTAAGTTAAATGAAGAAAAAAGTGTTAACTAAAGTGTTAACTTTTAATAATTATTAAATGCAGTGTTGGAATTAAAAATGTATGTCTGTTTTCTTTCTTATCTAAACTAAAAGTTGTTATTGGTTTAACCTAGGTTTTTTTTTTTTTTTACTGTTTTGAGTTAATTTAAACAGAACAGATCAAAATTACCTGCAACATAAGCCGTGTAATATTTTCAACATAATACGAGGGCTAAGAAATATAATAAAAAGTACATTGTCTTATGCATAGTGCCAGTGATCATCAAATAAAATATCTTCTTACCTCCCTGGTTTGTTTTTCTGACAGATGAAGACAAAAAAGTAAAAATCTTCATTCTGTCTTTTTCCTCTCACCACTGCCATCTAAACTTGTTCTTCACACTGTATCACAAGACAGGTTGTCCCCTCTTTTCAAAATTGTGAAATCTGAATTATGTTTGATTTTTTTCACCTCAAAACCTCAGAAAGCCGGACAGGAAATGGCTTTCTTGGTATTTGAAAAAGGCAAAATGCTAGAGCTTCTCCCCGAGGAGGAGGGCCGCCCCCCTCCCTCCAGACTGCCCCCCATGCCACACTTTGAATGACAGCAGGTGCTCCACAACACAACATGACCTGTAGCACCATCACACTGTAAATTTCTGAAAAGCACCGTGCCTTGTGGATAAAAACGATAAGTAAACAGTCTCTCATGGTGTTTGCTGAGTATGAATGTGATAAAAGAAGAGCCTTTATTCTCACTGTACATGCACACAATGAAATCTGTTCCTCTGCCTTTAACTCACCATAACTACAGTTAGGCACAACAACCACTAGGAGCAGTGGGCAGCCACAGTCCAGTGTCACCAACCGAACAGTCCCCCCTAAAAATCAGTGCGCCTTTTACATATGCACATGCGTCATTAGCCACGGTTCACAGATTAGAACCTCGTTTCTGCTTAAAACTGCCTCCGGTCATCACTGATCTCAGCGACAGATGACTAAAGCTTTTGTACACAATCATTTCCACATAAATTCAGCATCATTTCATCATAAAAGACAGACGAAGTGATCACAGCGCCGCGGCTAAATGAGCTGCTGCCTGATGCGTTCACGGAATTTCGCAGAGGAAAACTGACTTCAGAATGATTTAAGAGGTTTTACCTTTATCATCTGATGGTTAATAATCCCATTAATCCATTTGACTGAAGAGACTTCGTCTCAGTTGTGCTGCTGTGGTCCAAAATGATGCATGCACAGATGCAAAAGGCGGACAGATTTTTAGGGGCGGACCGTTCAGTCTGCGGGACTGGCACCCGGGGACCAATTCCAGATGTAGAGACGCTGCATTGGACAGGGGCAGAGAAAGGAGCGTGTTTTGATTGTGGGAAGAAACCAGAGTGCCCAGAGGAAAGCCAACCAGACACAGGGAGAACATGCAAACTCCACATAGAAAGGGCAGGAAGCGATCCCACAACCTTCTTGCTGTGAGGCACAGTGCTAACCACTAAGTCACCGTGCTGCCCAACTCTCTGCAGGACCCTGCAAAAACGACAGGCCCAGACCGCGGTACAAGGATGAGCTACACAACGACACTGTGGCACAAAACCTGAATTCACAGAGAGGCAGAGGCTTAGAAAGGACCCACCACCCGCCATACTGGAACCTACGCACACAGCATCTGTGGCAGGACGTTACACAGGCCACCAGGGGCTGGCGGCAATTACGACGTAAAAACAACATACTGCACAGCAGTGGTGTCAGGATGTCATTCGCCTTATTGAGATATCCCATAATCCCTTGCATGCCAGAGAGTCGCTGCAATCTAAACAACATGGAGAAACCACATGACGACAATTGCAAATGAACATTATACTATCAAAACGTACTTTGTATGCTTTTCATCACATTAATAAGAGACTGCTGCATGAGAGCCTGAAAACTTGAAGCAAATATTCTGTCTGCTACGTTTAACGTACATCTGCAATCTTCATAAAGGCAAACTGAATTTCACACACACACACACACACGAGGTCTATAAGAAAAGAAACCGACAGTTTTATTTTTTTAAAAACTATATGGATTTGAATCACGTGTGATTACATCAGCCAAGCTTGAACCCTCGTGGGCATGCGTGAGTTTTTTCACGCCTGTCGGTGACGTCATTCGCCTGTCAGCAGTTTATCCAGACATTCCACTGTTAAAGGAGATTTTTTTAATGAAAGACCTGCGGATGGATTGGCGTGTTGGCTCACAGCCGGCGCGGTGCGCCCGCCACAGGAAAAACACCTCCGTGTTGATAACCATTTGTAAAATCCAGGCGGCTTTTGGTGGCTTTCAGTTGAGTGAGTATCTGAGAAATTGTTTAACAGCAGGGCATGTTCCAACTTGTCCTTAAGGCTTCCAACGGAGGTGTTTTTCCTGTGGCGGGCGCACTGCGAGCCGACGTGCCAATCCGTCCGCACGTCTATCATTAAAAAAATCTCCTTTAACAGTGGAATGTTTGGATAAACTGCTGATTCCAACCTCTTCTGAAAGTTCTCTGTTCTCTCACGACATCCTGGGTCAACAGAGGCTTAAATTTGGAGGTTTTCAGCTTGAAACAGGATGCCGACGTCGCCTCGGAGCGCTGCGCGACGTCCCGCTCCGTGGGAAGTCCTTACAGCGATAGAAACAATCCAAAATCTCTCATCAGCCGTTAAAATTTTCACAGAAAACCAGCTGAATTTCTCGAATGGTGTTCACTCGGATGTGCCTCACAGTTTTTGAAAAAATTTTGATCAAGCACAGCGCCAGTCTCTCAGCAACTTCTCAGACAAAGGAATTCCGACGAGGGGGCTGGACCACTCCTTCCACAAGGCGTGCTCACAGGCGAATGACATCACCGACAGGCGTGAAAAAACTCTCGCATGCCCACGAGGGTTCAAGCTTGGCTGATGTAATCACACGTGATTCAAATCCATATGGTTTTTTAAAACATAATAAGGTCGGATACTTTTCTAACAGACCTCGTATATATATATATTACTCTGGAACAAACAGGACAAAAACAGTGTTGCAAAGGACAATAAGCAGAGCGTTAAAGAGCAAACTTCACTTTCCCCCAGAAGGACATGAACAGGAAGCGATCGCGGCTCACAACGATTCCCACTGAAAATAACCGAGAAACAACCTGAGCTTCTGGCAGGTTTACATAAAACAAACAACAACGTCTAAAACCCCAGATAATATATTCACAAGAGTTTCAGGCACAAGATACAAAGAGTTTATGTTGTGATGTTAATGCTGTTGTCCATGTGCAGCGGTTAAAGTGGAGTCATTATCAGAACCATCGCAATGTTTCTGACATCCCACAGAGCTGCGAACTCTGAGATTTTGCAAGATTTTAAACCTCAATAGGACAAATAGCAGCACTATGATGAGCACAGGGCCAGATCGGACTTCAAACTTCATATTTGTAATCTCAACAAATGGTGCAGACCATTATTCTTATTTGATCTGCTTCCTCTGAAGCTGCTTATGTGACTCCAAATGGAAAAACCTTTAGGCTTAGCACCCTACAGCCTACTGTTACCGCGCGGGTCAACGTCATCAGTGACGTAACGACGTACGCGAGGACCTGCTCGATAGAGGTGGGCGATACCAGGAAATTTGGTATTGATCCATTATTATCACTTTACCGAGGCATTGCTAGGCAGTAGCATAGATTTACTTTGACGCTACCTGACCATACCTGCCTGCTGTGCGTAAACAAATGACGTCATAGCGCGCAGCCCAAGAACTGCCACAGACAATAACATGAAAAGGCGAGGAAGTGTGTGTTGGTCCCAATATGGATATTCCTGGATGATTTTATCATGGACACAATGAACAGCAGCCAAAGCAGGCCGCTTTATAAAGGACGCACTGGCATGCACCAGCCAACACGAAAAAAGTTAAAGTGAGCCAACTTTTTATGTACGCATTTGCTGGGTGTCGTGCGTTTTGAAATGACATTAAATATTGCTAATGTGATTCCACGTGTTGTGTATCTCAGTAAGTGATAATAATGCGTCTAACTCGGGCGAATATGTCATTTTGGGTGACTGGGCATGAACGTCGGGCCTCTGAAAATGCATACCGCCCTCCAAAAGCATGTTATTGTATTAATACCAAGTAAATTCAGGCCTAGTATCGCCGATATCGATACTGATACCGAGACTTTTTCATATTTAAGCTTCATAGATCCAAAGGATCCAAAAGTCCAAGGATAGAATTTCACCAAACATTGTACGTGACAACAAAATACTTTATCACAATCAACATTTTTGTTTAAAAAAATATCACTCAACACAACTTAAAACAAAATCTCCTGAGGTAGAGGGCTGACAAACCACAATACAAGGGTGCGCTGCTCCATGTTGTGTGACACAGCACAGCGCAGCACTGCTCTTACAGACAGAGAGGAGACTTTGATGAATGTGCATGCGCAGCAGTCAGTGCGTGCAGGAAAGAAAATAAAGCTTGAGTATCGATCTTTTTACACGAGAATTATTCAATATCAGTACCAGCGTTGGTACTGATATTATCGACATTAGGATCGATCCGCCCACCTCTACTGTGCGCCACTAAACTCCAGCGAGAAGGTCTGTTTCAATATCATTGTGCTTGCAAGAAACGAACAACTCTTAAAGGAAAAGATGAAGAAGGCAGCTGTGCTGGAATTTAAAGGAGGAGGAGCTCGACAGTCAGTGTGCAGAGAATCAGTGTGTCACAGTAACCAAGTTAGCTGAGGTCAGCCTGGTTACTGGTTACCAGCAGCGGTTGCGCATGAAAGAGGAGCGTGTGTTTTGGTGGCAGGGTGCAGAGCATGCCGGGAAGGATTTCTCAGCAGCACTTACTCTCTGAGGGGTAGGGGGGCTGCATGTCGATCTTGTGTACCTCCTTGGCGTAGTACTCCTCCTCGCTGCGCTGCCGCTCGCACGTGGCCGCGCCGCATCGTTGGCCTTCTCCTGCAGCAGGTCGCGCGTGCTGTTGTAGATGGCCACGATGTCGCGGGACACCTCGTGGGGCTCCAGGAAGTGTCGCGGGGGCCCGCTGAGCTTCAGCTTGCTGAGGATTTGGCCCCGCACGGCCTCGATGCGCCTCTTCTTGAACTGCTCCATGTCCAGCGAGCTGCACGTGGACAGGCTGAAGGCCACGGCGGCCAGGTCCAGCGCGAGCACCACAGTGACGACACAAAGCTTCATCTTCAAAGCGCGCGCATGGCTTCGGCCAAAACACAAAGGAACAGCGTCCCAAGCCGCGCTCAGCTCCGACTTCAGCAGCTCCTCCAAAACAAAAAGCCGCTGCTGGGACCGCGGGCCGCCACGTGCCACCCTCCGAAGTTCGCAGCAAAAACTGAAGGACAAAGTTTGTAGCGTTTCGGAGCGCGCTTCCACTCACCCCATGGAGCGTCTGCGCGTACCAGGCGCGCTCGCGGGAACTTTCACAGGTTAATGGGAGACTCCGTCCAGCGGCCACAGCGCTGCTGGACCGACAGCCGCCGGGTCCTAAAGCCCGTCTTTCCGTCAGCAGCGCCCTGCCACGGGCACGCGCACGGACAGCGCGACAGTGTGATTGTCATTCCATGTCACCTCCTCTCACGTTACATTTATTAGGAATAATGTAGAAGCTGGAACATTTAGGAGGTGCTCATAAGTTTACATACCCTGGCAGAATTATTGTTTTTTTTGTTTTTTTTGGGCCATTTTTCAGAGAATATGAATGACAACACAAACTTTTCCCCTCATAGTGAAGCAGATAACAGAATATTTGCAGAGGAATCCTTCAATTCCGGTTACAAGCACCATTGTTTGACTGTGTATACCATATTTTAGACAAATAACATTAGCCATTTGAATTTTCAATAGGGGGCCAAGTAGGGGTCAATTGAAGAACTGCATAGGGTTCAAAAAAATGTTCCAATCATATTGAAAGCTATACCACATTATGTGTCTGATTGCAAAGATTCCAAAAAGGTATAGTTTGGACTATCTGTGACTGAATGGTGCTGGAGTATGGGGTAAAAACAGCAAGCATGGCAACAAAGGTCACTTTCAGTTGTACAGGGGTCAAAAGTTACAGTTGCTCCAATTACAGTAAAACATCAATCAAGTCAATTTTATTTATATAGCGCCAAGGTGCTTTATATTGTAAGGCAAAGCCATACAATAATTACGGAAAAACCCCAACGGTCAAAACGACCCCCTGTGAGCAAGCACTTGGCGACAGTGGGAAGGAAAAACTCCCTTTTAACAGGAAGAAACCTCCAGCAGAACCAGGCTCAGGGAGGGGCAGTCTTCTGCTGGGACTAGTTGGGGCTGAGGGAGAGAACCAGGAAAAAGACATGCTGTGGAGGGGAGCAGAGATCAATCACTAATGATTAAATGCAGAGTGGTGCATACAGAGCAAAAAGAGAAAGAAAACACTCAGTGCATCATGGGAACCCCCCAGCAGTCTAAGTCTATAGCAGCATAACTAAGGGATGGTGCAGGGTCACCTGATCCAGCCCTAACTATAAGCTTTAGCAAAAAGGAAAGTTTTAAGCCTAATCTTAAAAGTAGAGAGGGTGTCTGTCTCCCTGATCCGAATTGGGAGCTGGTTCCACAGGAGAGGAGCCTGAAGCTGAAGGCTCTGCCTCCCATTCTACTCTTAAAAACCCTAGGAACTGGAATCACTGGCCTCGGAGGATGTTCATTCAGTTGTTTAATTTTGTAGAAAAAAAAGCAGATCACAGACATGACACAAAACTAAAGTCATTTCAAATGGCAACTTTCTGGCTTTAAGAAACACTATAAGAAATCAAGAAAAAAAGATTGTGGCAGTCAGTAACGGTTACTTTTTTAGACCAAGCAGAGGAAAAAAATATGGAATCACTCAATTCTGAGGAATAAATTATGGAATCACCCTGTAAATTTCCATCCCCAAAACTAACACCTGCATCAAATCACATCTGCTCGTTGACATTAACCTTATGTCATGAAACTGACCCTATGTGTCTTTTTGCAAGGAATGTTTTCACAGTTTTTGCTCTATGGCAAGATGCATTATCTTCTTGAAAATGATTTCATCATCCTTAAACATCAGAAAAGTGTCCAAAATATCAACGTAAACTTGTGCATTTATTGATGATGTAATGACAGCCATCTCCCCAGTGCCTTTACCTGACATGCAGCCCCATATCATCAATGACTGTGGAAATTTACATGTTCTCTTCAGGCAGTCATCTTTATAAATCTCACTGGAACGGCACCAAACAAAAGTTCCAGCATCATCACCTTGCCCAATGCAGATTTGAGATTCATCACTGAATATGACTTTCATCCAGTCATCCACAGTCCACGATTGCTTTTCCTTAGCCCACTGTAACCTTGTTTTTTCTGTTTAGGTGTTAATGATGGCTTTCGTTTAGCTTTTCTGTATGTAAATCCCATTTCCTTTAGGCGGTTTCTTACAGTTCGGTCACAGACGTTGACTCCAGTTTCCTCCCATTCGTTCCTCATTTGTTTTGTTGTACATTTTTCGATTTTTGAGACCTATTGCTTTAAGTTTTCTGTCTTGACGCTTTGATGTCTTCCTTGGTCTACCAGTATGTTTGTCTTTAACAACCTTCCCATGTTGTTTGTATTTGGTCCAGAGTTTAGACACAGCTGACTGTGAACAACCAACATCTTTTGCAACATTGCGTGATGATTTACCCTCTTTTAAGAGTTTGATAATCCTCTCCTTGTTTCAACTGACATCTCTCATGTTGGAGCCATGATTCATGTCAGTCCACTTGGTGCAACAGCTCTCCAAGGTGTGATCACTCCTTTTTAGATGCAGACTAACAAGCAGATGTGATTTGATGCAGGTGTTAGTTTTGGGGATGAAAATTTACAGGGTGATTGCATAATTTATTCCTCAAAATTGAGTGAGTCCATATTTTTTTCCTCTGCTTGGTCTAAAAAAGTAACCGTTACTGACTACCACAATCTTTTTTTCTTGATTTCTTATAGTGTTTCTTAAAGCCAGAAATTTGCCATTTGAAATGACTTTTTTTTGTGTCATGTCTGTGATCTGCTTTTTTTCTACAAAATTAAACAACTGAATGAACATCCTCCGAGGCCGGTGATTCCATCATTTTTGCCAGGGGTTGTACAAGTAAGTCTGCAGTCTGAGAGCAAAGCACTCTATTGGGATGATATGGTACTATGAGGTTCCTAAGATAAGATGGGACAGGAAGCCAATGAAGAGAGGCCAATATGGGTGAAATATGCTCTCTCCTTCCAGTCCCCGTCAGTACTCTAGCTGCAGCATTTTGAATTAACTGAAGGCTTTTCAGGGAACTTTTAGGACAACCTGATAATAATGAATTACAATAGTCCAGCCTAGAGGAAATAAATGCATGAATTAGCTTTTCAGCATCACTCTGAGACAAGACCTTTCTAATTTAGAGATATTGCGCAAATGCAAAAAGCAGTCCTACATATTTGTTTAATATGTGCATTGAATGACATCCTCATCAAAAATGACTCCAAGATTTCTCACAGTATTACTAGAGGTCAGGGTAATGCCATCCAGAGTAAGGATCTGGTTAGACACCATGTTTCTAAGATTTGTGGGGCCAAGTACAATAACTTCAGTTTTATCTGAGTTTAAAAGCAGGAATTAGAGGTCATCCATGTCTTTATGTCTGTAAGACAATCCTGCAGTTAGCTAACTGGTGTGTATCCTCTGGCTTCATGGATAGATAAAGCTGGGTATCATCTGCGTAACAATGAAAATTTAAGCAATGCTGTCTAATAATACTGCCTAAGGGAAGCATGTATAAAGTGAATAAAATTGGTCCTAGCGCAGAACCTTGTGGAACTCCATAATTAACCTTAGTCTGTGAAGAAGACTCCCCATTTACATTAACAAATTGTAATCAATTAGATAAATATGATTCAAACCACCGCAGCGCAGTGCCTTAATACCTATGGCATGCTCTAATCTGTAATAAAATTTTATGGTCAACAGTATCAAAAGCAGCACTGAGGTCTAACAGAACAAGCACAGAGATGAGTCCACTGTCTGAGGCCATAAGAAGATCATTTGTAACCTTCACTAATGCTGTTTCTGTACTATGATGAATTCTAAAACCTGACTGAAACTCTTCTGCTGTTTTACAACTACCCTTTCAAGAATTTTGAGAGAAAAGGAAGGTTGGAGATTGGCCTATAATTAGATAAGATAGCTGGGTCAAGTGATGGCTTTTTAAGTAATGGTTTAATTACTGCCACCTTAAAAGCCTGTGGTACATAGCCAACTAATAAAGATAGATTGATCATATTTAAGATCAAAGCATTAATTAATGGTAGGGCTTCCTTGAGCAGCCTGGTAGGAATGGGGTCTAATAGACATGTTGATGGTTTGGAGGAAGTGACTAATGAAAATAACTCAGACAGAACAATCGCAAACAATAAAACATGATGCAAATTATTGGTTGAGTTAGTAGGATTTTAAAAAGGAATAGTTTGCACCATGTGTCATGCTTAGTTATCATGTTACAGGGTAACATATGTCACATGTCATAGAATCCGATGGATGTCAGCATTGTTTGACCTTTTACTTTGCAGACCAACAAAGATTCAACACAGAACTATTCCATTTGTTAATCCTATTAGTGGGTGCAGGTTTTCTTTGCAGCCACTGATTCCAAGAGGTGATTTCACTGATTAACTGATTCCATCTGCTCAAAGTGATATTAATTAGTGAAATCACCTGGTGGAGTCAGTGGCTGCAAAGAAAACCTGCACCCTTTTGGCCCTTTCTGGAACAAGTTGCCCACCCCTGATGTAGAGGGTGTGAATGGTCGTTTGTAATAGACTTAGTGATCCTCTGGAGCTGCCTGGTGTACAGAGACTCGGGGCCAAGCTGTGGTCCATCAGTCAGCTTCCCTGACCACTTCACAATCTGTATCAGTTTGTTTCTCTCCTTCACTGACAAAGCACCATATTATGACACCAAAGAATAAGACAGAACAGATTCAATAAAAGAGCGATAAAACAGTGTCATGATGATTTTGTCAATGTTAAAAGATGACAGCTTTCGTAAACAAAACAGCACTGATGCCCTTTATTGCTACAGCTTCACAGGTGGTCTTAAAGTTAAGTTTAGACTAGTCGTAGTCCCAAGGTACTTGTATGATTACACAAATTCTACCGTCTGACCAATGATGACTGGGCCTCAGGTGTACAGGGCTCTCAGAAATCCACAATCAATATCTTTAGTCTTTAAAATATTCAGCTGAAGGTGGGACTCTTCACACCACCTGACAAAGTGATCAACAACAGGTCCATGACTGGTTTCATTTTACTGCAATAAACTAACAATAACAGTCATATCTGCAAATTTTAAAATTGTTCTCTTCTCGTGCACGCTCTGACACATATTGTGTACAGGATAAAAGCAAGGGGGGCAAAACGCACCCTGGTGGTGAACCAGTGGATGACACCACATGGTCAGATAAGACACCATGAAATCTGACCCGCTGTGTCTACTCTGTTAAAAAGTCAAGAATCCAGCCAGCAAGATTATTTAAATAAATTTATCTAAAAGCCTACAGATTAACATATGTGGTTGCACTGTATTAAAAGCAGAAGAAAAATCAGTAAATAAAAGTCTAGCATGACATCCATTCCCCTCAAAGTGTTTAAAAAGCAGGTTAAGAAGAGTGAGTGTGGCATCCTCCACTCCTCTGTGAGGCCTGGAAGCAAACTGCAGAGAATCCAGTACATGCTCGGTGTTCTCAGGATCTCTCACCGCACAATTTTTTCAAAAATCTTCATAAGAATCGACGTTAATGCCTTGTCTAAAATCATTGTGAGATGTAAGGGGCTAGATTTTGGAACCAGCAACAACCACTACGCTTCCAGACACTAGGGACATGTAACAATAAGGACTGATTAAATGTAATGAAACACTGAACTCGGCTCCTTAGCACAGTGTTTAAGTGCACGTCCACATGTCCACGCTGAAATTCTCTCTTTGATATTAAAATGCTTATGGTCTTTCAGTGTGTGGCTTAGTTCCTGAATTTCTTACCAAAATAAAGACCTCAAAATGATTATAAAACAGTTAAGAGCATTAGCAAATTCTAAATCCGAATTATAATTAATTTAAACTGCTAGTTTTCGGATTGTGGAGGCCTGTAATTTTTTCATACAAGACCAGGCTAAACCAAGATCTTTTGCAGCCATTTTGTTCTCCAACATGGATTTATAGTCTGGTTAGCTTTCAAAATTTAATTTTAAGCTCTTTGGTGGCTGCATGCAGGTCTGATACGGTGCCTTGTTAAACACATTTCTTCTTTGTATTCATCCAAATCATCACCACAGGATTGCTTGAAGACGAAACCAGTCCGTGCATTCAAAACATTCTTGTAGGCAGAGAACATCTTCCTCGTTCCAGTGTTTAATGTTAAGGGTCTGTGCCCTCTCCCTTCTTAGGACAGTTTTATAAGTTGACATTAAATGCACACATTTGTGGTCTGCAGAACCCAAGGGGGGAGAGGGAAGGCGGTGTAATGGGTGATTCTTTAACTATGGGCACTATTGGCCTTGTAAATGTAATTTCCCACCACACCATTGCCTTACAATATAAAGCGCCTTGGGGCAACTGTTTGTTGTGATTTGGTGCTATATACATGTGCTCTGATGTCACTGTTTATCTCCATAGAAACTACCCAAACAATCTTTCATACAAACTGTTTAGGGACATTACAGTGTTGTGGTGGAAATTACGGCAATAGTGTGGGACAACTACATTTTGTTAAAAAAAAATAAATAATCACAACAGTTGTATGACATTGAATACCCCAATTATGTTTTGATATTTTACTGATATTTATTCAGAATATTTTAAAACATTAGAAAAAACTTTTCTTTACCATTCATTTTTATCATTGAAGATCAAAGTCTGGGTGGTGGACAAGCACAAAACGGCAATATTGCATATAATGATGCTGAAAAAGGTGAAACAGTCATCATAGACTACTAGAACAAATTTCTCAACACACTTTCATTGTAAAGATAACTATAAAAGTGTGAAATTTCCCCTTTTTCTGTTTTTTATACAATATGGATCAAAGGCATAATAAGGTGTCCGTAGTCTAAGAATCACCCGTAGTGCACCCTTCAGTGACCACACAGCAGGGATCTAAAATGCCCCCCCAAGCTGACGGTGGCGCAACTCAAGGTTGCTGCGCGACCTTCACCCACTTGTCTCAATTCGGATACAGACTTCTTCAAACTTAGGGCACATAACAATGTCAAAGTGTATGTGCTGTCTTTATTTCTGATGTGTGCCATATTACGATAAACAAGTAATAATTGTGGACTAACTGCTGTCTGAGTAATTTCTCCACTGTGAGATCAATAAGGTAGATCTCAAAATCTTGCCCTGCCTGGTTGTGCAGGAAACATACTGATAACTGTTAGGAAGAGTCTTTTTAAGACAAACATGAATACAATCACCAAGAATAAAGGGGCCCCTTCCACACATAGTGTGAATACATACAACTCAGGGCGACTCACGGCGAAACAGCCGTATGATCGAACCACGAACATTGCGCCGACGGACAGGCATGCATGATGCGGTGCAAGCGATTCATGCACACAGGAACACAGAAGCTTTTCACAGCAGCTGCCCGATGTGTAACGGGCAGCTGCTGAAAATAAAAAATAAACTTCCATGCCACCCACGTGACCCAAACCCACACCTTCCAAGCTCTGATTGCCAGTCAGAACTTTACCACTGAGCTACATTGTAGTCCTGTGAAAGTTTCGGGAACCTGCCTAATTTGAGGAAGGAGATGTGTTGTGTGGGCCGCTGAAGAGGAGGTACTGCTGGCCCACCACCACAGTACGGCGCCCTGCTTGGAGTGCGGGCTTCAAGCATGAGAGGGCGCCGGAGCCATTGGAAGTGACAGCTGTCACTTGTCAACCACACCAGCTGTCTCTCATCAACCACCTCAATAGAAGCGGATTACAACTCCACCCTCCTCGCAGAGAAATCATCTACCACTAGAGTAATCTTCTATGCTGTACTTTCTGAGTGTTTTTTTCAAATTGTGATCTGTTGTGCAGCCGTACACCTGTTAAGTCTGTTGGAGATTGGATTGGCGGATAGTGAGAGGACGACGGTCTTCGTCTCTCACTCCATCCAGAAGAGGGGACAAACAGGAGCTGCACGAGTGATAACGTATCTGGAGTTGGAGGTTTTCCCTCCCGGAGGAATTGTTGTGTAAAGGTTGCTGGGCGTGGGACTCACACTCACCGTCATCTGTTTTCTTGTCTGCCAGCAGTACCAGGGCCGACAACGGAGGACAGAGACCACCTGTGGACTCAGGACTTGGCGGCTCCGGTGTTCTCAGGCCGTTGGTGGTGGAAGCGGTGTGGGCCCCGGCTCTTCGATCACCAGAGGTCTCCTATTCTTCGAGCCGCCCACAGGTCCTCTTGTGACAATTGGCATCCATTATTTTCTGTCTGTATTCCGTTGTGTGCCTTCACAACATTAAATTGTTACTCCCTTTTCTTATCATTGTCCGTTCATTTGCGCCCCCTGTTGTGGTCCGTGTTATGACACCTTCACAACAAGATGGACGGATTTAAAATTAAATCAACCCACCACCATATAAAAACACTGCTTTAGCAAGTGGGCAATACAAATATCATCTGTCTGTTCCTCTGGAGATTGACCCATGATCACAGACATAGTCATGAAGGGGCCATTAAATTAAAAGAAAAAAACACCACAGGATTCAAAACTACACACTCTGAATACCAGACCACCAATTACCACTGCACTACAATCACTATCTGTAACAGGAGCATGTAATGGGTAAATCCAGTGGTGGGCACAGTTCCCTAGTCCGCTACTGCTAATTATCAAAGATAATCTTTTCATTATCAGATTAGCTTTTCAGAGACTTTGAAAACCATTATCGGAATAATTTATCTTCCGATAAGTTTTGGTCCGATCATTTTTAGACCGCTGATGTGGTAAACAAAGCTGAATACAGCTGAATTACAAACATTTATGAAATCTAAATCAGTTGAGTACCTACCTGTTAAATGTTTGAATAGTAGATGCGCAGTTCTATCATCCAGTAAACAGAGAGAGCTGGTTCTAGAAGAACGCCTCTATCCTCTGCAGGCAAAGGAGAACTGGTAACAAAGAAAAGAAAAAAGGCTAATTTCTTTTGACCCCATACTGATACGATGGCAATATCACTCAAATCATCCAGAGGCATACAGTTTTAACTTGTGGTTAAAATTTTAACCAAACTAATTTCGGACAATTTAATTCAATTAGCTCACATCTGACGTTTTATAAAGTGAAAATATCAGATATATGTTTTAGTTTTAAAGTAATGCACGAATTTTGAAGGTTTTAGTGGTGACATGCTGTGCCCAGTGAGTGCATTATGGGTATCTCAGTACATTCAAGACAGAAGAAATGCATTGAGACGCTCTGATCAGGTTCCCAACGGACAACAGCATTAACTCCTTGTATATTGTGCCTAAAACTCTTGTGAAATATATTCTCTGGTTTATAGATGTTGTTATTATTGTGTTTAGTAAAATGCCAGAAAAATGCGCAGGTTCTCCTCCATTATTTTCAATTGAAATCATTGCAATCGACATCTGTTTGCTATTTAGAGTCCTGCTATGTCAAACACTGTCTGTTGTCTTTGTTCCAGAGTAATATATATAAGATGCCTGAAATTCAGTTTGAGTTTATTAAATTCCACGCATCTTAAACGTAGCAGACACAGATTATCTGGAATTTGTTTTGGCAAGTTTCATGGTCTCTACTGCCATTTACTGGTCAGTAGTGTTCAGGGCAGTATTTGCTCTAAAGCTGGGCAGACACTACAATATTTTCAATCATTGTACTCGCGGCTCCAGCTGAAACTGTACGACAAAAACGCATGGTGTAAAAAGTTCCGAGCACACGATTATGTTCTCTACACTGTACGCCCAATGCTCTGATGCGATCTTGACTGCTCACATTGTCGTTCAAAAACCACACGTTGGACTCGGTTTCTAGAAGCAAAATGTAAACAGAAGCTTTTTTTTTTCAAGCTTTATTTACATTTCTTATTTTTACAAAAACTCTCAATGGGAGACATCAAAGTAAAAAAACAAAAAATCAAACAATAGAAGCTTCATAAGTTGAAGAAAGGGGGGAAAAGAAACAGAAGCTACTCTCCCAAAGAGATGATCACATTGGTGTTTGCACATGCACAGTGCGAGAGGTTGGACGCTTGTAGCACTTCAGCAGCGGGATACCCTCATGATGGCCGACCAGAATATCAAACAGGTTTGATTTTCATCCGACCATATGATTGCCGATCAGGAGGTGTTGAGAGGTTAAACGCAACTCATTACTCCATGTATACTACACAATGCAGGACACGCGATTAAGCTGAAACTCTGCGCGATCTAAAAAAATTCTCGCACAAGTGAAAAGTCGTCTGAAAAAGGGCCAAAACTCACACAGTGTAAGCCCACCTTAAGTACTGAGCATCTGGGCACCAGTAGTTGGCAGTGTTCTATTTATTTTGACACCGGTTATATCAGACGGTTATCTAATTACAACTTGGCTTTTTTTTTTTTTGAAAATGCCTTTTTTTTTTTACAAATAAAAAAATGGCATATTTTACAAAAGCACATTTATCTGTAAACAACACACGACACACCTCACATTTAGGTGTTGGTTTACATAGAATGAATGAGTCAACCAATCAGTGTTAGCGGAGGCACATTTTACCCATAATCCCTTTGGCATCTGTGTTTGTTACAAAATTTCAGAATTACTGCATTATTCAACATTAAATATATGTTTTAACTTTGTACAAATGACAGAATTGACATTAATGGAGTTATTCTACCAGTATTAATTTTATTTATAACCAAACCATAAGTCAGCACTTCTTTATTTTCCAAGACCTCCGCCTCACGGCAACACTGTTATTGAGTAGAGAGTTGAGCTTTGCTGCTCCTCTCAACTGTTTCGCTGCTGAAAGCTACATAGTAAACAGGAGCTTCCAGCAAAGGGCAGGGCGCTCACAGACAGAAGTGCTGACTCATTGTTTGGGTCTGTAGTCGCCTTTGATGCTACCAGAAGCTATCGTGGTGTTAAAACTCAAAATCAGCTTGTTAGTAGTTGCAAGTATACCGGAGACAATAGTGGAAGTTATCGGTTATCTGTAGCAACTTATCTGTAGCTTCCAATAAAGTTTAGCTTTATAAAAGATAACTTTTCAGTTAGTTTTGATAACAGATAATCAGCTAACTTTTTGGTTAGCTATGCCAACCACTGGTAAAATCAACAAGCAGATAAACATATTTTCTAAAAAACAAAAAGCGCTGTGATAGCTGACCAAACATTGTTTGGTACGGTGTATTTCTGCTAATACGTGACTGGTCGTGTGGCACGACGCTCACGGCCCAACACGCAACGACACAGATAAAAGTTTCGTGTCTGGTGTACAGATACATTCTCTGACTGTCGCAGAACTACAGTATTGTTTGTTGACATACAAACTCCCCCACCTTGAGTTTCCCCATCCTCTCAAAGTTGTGGTCCAGTTGAAAAGGAAGCCCATATCCATCGATGGTCAGTTCGATGTCCTGGTCTTGCTCTGTGAGCCACGTCTTAGTGAAAACCAAGGCACAACGCTCCTTAAAATCCTTTTGAAAACGAGCGTTTCCTTGCAGTTCGTTGATTTTATCCCTTAATGACTGAACTTTCCCCATGATCAGTGAAGGCAGGGGAATCCTCCTGGAAAGCTGGCATTTACTCATACGCAGTCTGACTACGCCACGCTTTCTCCGTTTCCTTTTCTTCCTTACGGTGCCTCCTCTGCCATCTTTAAAAACTCTCCCAATGCCATCTGGCACTTGTACTGTTGGTCGAGATAAACTTACACAATTAAGCTGCAGCAATACGTCTCTGGAATGCTGCATCCTGGCCTGGCTGACAGCTCCATTAGTGCACCAGTGAGGAAAAAGACACAGCCAAATCAAGGCCAGATAAACTGGATCTATTGTGGCTTCTCAATGCATAGATCATGATCACATAAAACAAATAAAACATGCATTAAAACGGAAATGTCAGAATGCCAAACTGTCACTGCGTGCGCATGCGTCCTCGTCACCACAGTGGAATTGAATGGAGCAGTATGACACATGCGCAGCGAAGGCAGGGTGTCCAATTTTTAGGGGGACCATTCGGTTGGCAATACTGGCCCCTGCACCCTGTTTTTGAGGTGGGTGCCATCACTAATACATCACCCAGATTTACTGAATTTGACATTTCACTGGGTGTGCTGTTGAAACTTGTAACTTCTGATAAATGCACAACCTGTCTGTTCAACCCTATATCAACAAAACTGTTTAAGGACCTGTGGCCTAAACTTGGGCCTACTGTGTTGGAAATTATTCATATATCGATAACCTCAGGATCTGTTCCTAAATGTTTCAAATCTGCAGTGATTGAACTGATAAGAAATCTAACCTAATCTACTGAAAAATTCTAAGCCAATATAAAATCTATCATTTTGTTCTAAAATCCTTGGAAAAGTAGTCTCACAGCAGCTTGTGGTCCACTTTACCGAGAACAATCTCTTTGAGCCACTGTGTATAGATACATCTGTGGATGCGCTAAGACACATCATCAGTGATGTTTACTGAGATTTTTAGGTGTTTCGGGTCTTGCAACATCAGACACCCTCTCTCAGGCGACCCAACCAGGGCTGACCAGAGGCCAGCTTGTGTCTCAGCAGCATTGGTCCACTTCTCTGACCTTTTGATTCAAATCCACCTAAAACCTCTCTCTGCACCCTCTGTGGTGGACCTGATGGCTCTCCTCTTTGTACCTCCTGTGATGCCAAGGAGGGTATAGGCCTTACATAGGAAGCGGGCAGCAAAACCTCAACATCCCACCTCTACTGGCTCACAGTGGACTTTCCAGCCTCTCCTCCAGCATTCCTCTTTGAGGTCATGGTATTTGAACCTCTTCCGTTCATTAGTCTCTTCTATGCGGTCCTCCCAGGGGATGATCACTTCCAACAGGAGGACTTGCTTAGAAGTAGATGTAAGCACCATGTCAGGTCTCAAAGAGGTACATACTCTGTGAACTTGAGCTGCCTACCCAAGTCAACTTGAAGTTCCCAGTCTAATGCTGACGGGAGTAGGTTGACTGCTGATGTTGGCTGTGACCCTGGGTTCTCTCCAGTTTTCATAAAGGGTATTAACCCCTGGCTGTGGGTGTGTTTGTTGTTGGCAACTGCAGTGGAGATGGTCTTAGCCACTGTCTTCAGAACATGGTCATGACGCCAACGGTAGCAGCCTTCACCAAGAGCTGCTGGGTAGCTGCTCAGGATGTGCTCCAGTGAACGCTTTCCTGGACAAAGAGGACATCTTGGAGAGTCACTCTTTCCCCAGACATGCAGGTTTGCTGTCCTGGGTAGCATGTTGTAAACATCTTTGACCATGAACTTTATGCGCTGTGACTCTGCCTTCCAGATGTCATTCCAGGTCAGCTTCCTCTCCAGTGCTCCTTCCCACTTTGTTGATGCCCTTTGCTGGTGTATGCTCACCATCCTGCTGGTCCTCTCATCCTCAACACCAGCCTGCACCCCCTGCAGGACTAGACAGCGTCCATCCTTGCCCCCTGGCCAAATTGCACCATGACTGTGGGATGGCTGCCAGACCTGCTCCCCTGATGGCCACCATACCTAACAGAGCCTTATGTCTTAGCCGAGACTCCACCAGCTCCAGGTCCTCTTGAGCTCTGAACATCCTGCCAGTCCTCACCACAATGCCTGCTGATGCAACTCTGATGTCACTAAAGTCGCAGTAGACCAATGCTTCTCTTGTGCAAGAAACCCCGAATTCCTCCTCTAGACTACTGAGGGGAAGCTGGAGTTTAATGCTCCTGCCATACAGTGCTACACTGGTCTTTCTTTCCAGGGTCTCTACTGTAGACCTCTTCATCTCATACACCAACAATGGCCACAGGATGCGTGGTAGAATGCCGTGTTGATATAACCATGCTTTAAACCTGCGAGGTAGGCCAGACTTGTCTACTTCAGTCAACCAGGATTCAAGCTTCTTGATAGTAGCTGTATCTCTAAACTCGAAGACCTTCCCTAGGCCAGTGACTGGTTTCCAGTGATAGATGGTATTTTCACGCCGTCCACAAAGAAGGCTGCTGAATTGCAGAATTAGACATGGGGCCTCTGCACTCTGTCTCAGCTGCTTTCACCAATATACTCATGGCAAGGGCGAACAGCATAATTAAGATTGTACAGCCAGTAATAATCCCTTTTTCAAGCTGATGCCAATTGGATGTTATACTCCCTGATGTCACTCTCAGCCTGAAGTTCCTATAATAGTTCAGGATAAGGTCCTTGATCTTACAGGGCATATAGTGTCATTCCAGGGTGATTTCCACCAGCTTGTGTGGGATTGATCCATATGCATTGGCTAGGTCCAGCCAAAGCACTCCCAGGTCTCCCTTCCCTTCACAAGCCTCCCTAATCAGTTGAGTGTCCACTCCAGTGTGCTTAAGGCACCCTGGGACTCCAGGAATGCCACCCTTCTATACTGATGTGTCAGTGTACTTGTTCTTTAGAAGGAAGCCTGTCATTCTTCTGGCAAGATTGCTAAAGATCTCTCCCTCCACACTGAGGAGTGAGATGGATCATAACTGCTCCAGCCTGGTTGAGTTCTCCTCCTTGGGTATCCAGACACCCCCACCTGTCACCACTGGTCTGCGATGATCCCACTTCACCAAATCACTTGCAGCACCTTCTAAAGGATTCTAAGGAGACTTGGGCAGTGCTTGTACACCTTGTAGGGTATTCGAATGGGACCTGGAACAGAGTTGGCTCTGGCTGCGATTACCACCTCCTGAATTTCCTTCCAAGTGGGCTCTGAGGTGTTGAAGTCCACTATCGGTGCTGGCATGTCCAGGAGTGCTCCATGTGGTCCTAGCTCTTGCTGTATCTGGATCACAGAGTGGTGTGCAGGAAGTTATCTACTTCCACATGGGCGCAATCAAAATGCCCACTGCCTTTCTGTCCTTTCTGTAACAACCACTTTGTGAACCCAAAGGGGTTAGTTAGGAAGGACCTGTGCTTCCTGGCTCTCTCCATCCTCTGTTTCCTGTGCCATTCAGCTCTAAGCAGGGCCTTGAGCTTCTTCTGTGTGGTGTATCGGAGCTCAGCTAGAGGTGGCATCTCCTTCGCTGCTTCTATTTTGAACTGCTTTGCCAGTATCAGCAGCTCTTTACATAACTGGTGGATCTTGTCTGCCCTGCAGTTGTTGATGTAAGTGGGCTTACTGGACTTGGGCTATGTACACCATGCCCCTCGGCCCCAAATCTTGTGATGATGGTAGTCAGGTTCTTAAGTCGGCTTTCCACATCTTCTTTTGCCATTGTGTTGATGACCCTAGATATATCTTCATCAAACTGTTACCACAGCCCATGCTGCTTTGACTCCGAGCCAGGCTCCTCCTGTGTCTCACCAGGCTTTAATCCTGTGCGTTGTGTCCCTTCACCAAGCATTTCATCCGTCCCCGATGGATATTTAGGTTGCGGTTGGTCCTGAAAACCTTGCCACAGATACATTTGCTTGTCATGGTCGATTGTTTGTTATCCAAGGTCATCATCATTAGGTCCGTCCTGTTGGGGTGCTCATCCTCTCACCCTCGGGCACCCCTGGGGGTATTTCTCAGTGGGTTGATCTATAGCTTACTTGAATTCCCCCTTATGGGGGATGCAAGTCGGGCTGCTAACCCTTCCTGCCCCAGTTGCCATCTTTCTGTGCTGTCCACTGTCTCTCCAGTCGTCACCAAACTTTCCTGCTCACCACTGTAGTCTGCATTTAGAACATGTCATTCCACTGAGACAGCTCTGACAAAAGCGGTAAATGATCTTCTGCTTGCAATGGATTCAGACACCACTATGGTTCTGTTGCCATTAGATCTTAGTGCTGTGTTTGATACGGTGGATCATTGTATTGTACTTGATAAGCTGGAGAATCATTTTGGGATTGCTGGGAATGCCCTTGCATAGTTGACATCTTACCTAACCTTTCATTGTTCTGCACAACAACATTACCTGTAACTGTGTTGCCATGAAATACTGGGTTCCACAGAGGTCCGTTTTAGGCCCCTTTCTTTTCTCCCTTTATATAACACTGCTTGGGCATGTGCTATGCTGAGGACACTTAGTTGTACATGCCAATAACTGCTAGTAATCTCATATGACTGTTGTGGGCCGCTGAAGAGGAGGTACTGCTGGCCCACCACCACAAGATGGCGCCCTGCTTGAAGTGCAGGCTTCAAGCACGAGAGGGCGTCGGAGCAACCAGGAGTGACAGCTGTCACTCATCATCCATACCAGCTGTCACTCATCACCACCACCATAAAGGCCGACTGCAACTCCACCTCCCCGCCGAGAAATCAGCTACCCTTCAGGTAATTTCTCTGCTGACTGACACTTTGTGTGTATAACCTGAACTTCTGTTGCAGCCGTTTTCCTGGAGTGTTGCCTTTTCTGGGGAATTGGCGTTTGGTGTGACAGCGATGGCTTCGTCCTCACATCCTAACCCAGATAAGTGGTTAACCAGGAGCTGCACGATGTGTGATTGGAGGTGGAGGTTCTCCCTCCTTTACTGAACACTGACTGTGGGATTACTGAGTGTGCGAACTCACACTCATCAGGACTGTCTCTGTTTTCTGCCAGCTACCGGGTCTGACTGCTGAAGACAGCGGCCACCTGGGGCGCAGGGCTTGGCGGCTCCGGTGTTCTTCAGCTCCGTTGGTGGGGAAGCTGTGTGGGATCCAGCTCTTCTCTCGCCAGGCGTCTTCTATCGTCGAGCCTGCCCACACGTCACCTGGTGTATGATTGACAGTCCACCATATTGTTATTGTCTGTACGTCGTTGTGTGATTCACAACATTAAATTGTTACTTTTGGCTTATCCATTGTCCGTTCATTACCGCCCCCTGTTGTGGGTCCGTGTCACGTCACTTTCACAACAGGATTTCTCGGCCAGCGTCATGGATCCCGAGGGGCGTCAACCATCGCCCAATGGAAGAGCGAGGTGCACAGGCGCCAGCAGGAGGCGTGTTGGGTGGACTGCAGCACATCTTAACCGCCTTTACCGCTCGGTTGGACTTAGTTACCGAGCAGAGCAGTGTTCTCAATCGCAGGATAGAGGCTCTCACCGCCCAGGTGGAAGCGCGTGCTCAGGGCGCTGCTGCAGCACCTCCTCCTGCTGACCGTGTGCCAGAAACAGACATTCCGCTGGTCGTTCAACGAACCCCCCCACCTTCCCCTGAAGCATACATAAGCCCTCCGGAGCCGTACGGAGGCTGTGTGGAGACGTGCGCGGACTTCTTGATGCAGTGCTCGCTCATCTTTTCACAGCGTCCCGTCATGTACGCGTCAGACGCCAGCCGGGTGGCTTACGTTATAAATTTGCTTCGAGGAGAGGCACGCGCCTGGGCTACGGCGCTTTGGGAGCAGAATTCACGGCTCCTAACGGTTTATACTGAGTTTGTGAGGTTCCGACAGGTGTTCGACCACCCTCATAGAGGCGAGACCGCTTCAAGTGTGCTGCTGTCAATAAGACAGGGGCGTCGAAGCGCAGCGAAGTATGCAGTCGACTTCCGCCGCCTTTGTAAACGGACTGTCTCTGGTCCTTAAGGAGCACCTGGTGGCGAAGGACGAGCCGCGGGATTTAGATGGGCTCATCGACCTGGTTATACGGTTAGACAACCGATTAACGGAACACCGACGGGAACGAGACGAGGGGCGTGGTCAGGAACAAGCCGTCCCTCTTCCTCTCGGGTCTGAAAGGGAGCTGACTTCCCCACGCTCCACTGCCAGGGCTCTCCACGTGACAACAGCTCCCCCTGCTGACGTTGCTATGGAAACGAGCAGGGCCAAAAAACGATCAGATCAGAGACAAAGGAGGCTGATCCATGGAGAGTGTTTTCTCTGCAGCTCTACTGAGCACACACAGAGAGAATGCCCCAAACGGTCAGAACAGCAGCACTCGTCCTTAGAGACTGGGCTAAGGGTGGGTCACAACACCCATGTGGGGAAACCCCGACGATCTGCACGAATCCCAGTCACGATCCTGAGTGGGGATCTAACCCTTCACGCCCCAGCACTGGTGGACACGGGGTCGGAGGGGAATCTGCTGGATAGCAGATGGGCAAAGGAGGTTGGGCTCCCTCTAGTGGCCTTACCATCACCTCTCCTGTGGAACCAGCTCCCAATTCAGATCAGGGAGACAGACACCCTCTCTACTTTTAAGATTAGGCTTAAAACTTTCCTTTTTGCTAAAGCTTATAGTTAGGCTGGATCAGGTGACCCTGAACCATCCCTTAGTTATGCTGCTATAGACGTAGACTGCTGGGGGGTTCCCATGATGCATTGTTTCTTTCTCTTTTTGCTCTGTATGCACCACTCTGCATTTAATCATTAGTGATCGATCTCTGCTCCCCTCCACAGCATGTCTTTTTCCTGGTTCTCTCCCTCAGCCCCAACCAGTCCCAGCAGAAGACTGCCCCTCCCTGAGCCTGGTTCTGCTGGAGGTTTCTTCCTGTTAAAAGGGAGTTTTTCCTTCCCACTGTAGCCAAGTGCTTGCTCACAGGGGGTCGTTTTGACCGTTGGGGTTTTACATAATTATTGTATGGCCTTGCCTTACAATATAAGGCCTTGGGGCAACTGTTTGTTGTGATTTGGCGCTATATAAAAAAATTGATTGATTGATTGATTGATTGTTGGTGCGGGCACTAGATGGCACCCTTCTTCCACTAATCACACACCAGACTCAGCCAGTGACATTGGTGGTGTCTGGGAATCACAGGGAGGAGATTGTGTTTTTGTAACCCTTCTACCTCCCGAGTGATTTTGGGTTTTCCATGGGTGTTAAAACACAATCCCCGGATTGATTGGCCGTCTGGGGTTGTGGTTCAGTGGAGCGAAACCTGCCACCGGGAGTGTTTAGGATCCTCAGTTCCACCCGGTGTGACAGCTAAGGAGGAGGTTTTAGTCCCCCCCAATCTGGTGGTGGTGCCGGCTGAGTACCACGACCTTGCTGACGTCTTCAGCAAGGATCTGGCACTCACGCTGCCCCACCGTCCGTACGATTGTGCCATTGATTTGATACCGGGCGCTGAGTACCCGTCCAGCAGGCTGTACAACCTCTCATGTCCGGAACGCGAATCAATGGAGACCTACATCCGGACTTGTTAGCTGCTGGGCTGATCCGGAACTCCACCTCCCCGATGGGTGCTGGTTTCTTTTTTGTGGGCAAGAAGGACGGCGGACTCCGTCCATGCATTGATTACAGAGGGCTGAACGAGATCATGGTTCGCAACCGATAGGAGCCATGCCATCCCAGAGCGGGGAGTCCGACAAGGTTCTCCATCCATGTGCCTACTTTTCCCGCAGGTTGACCCCAGCTGAACGGAACTATGACGTCGGCAATCGGGAACTTCTTGTGGTGAAGGAGGCTCTTGAGGAGTGGAGACACCTGTTGGAGGGAGCATCGGTACCATTTACGGTTTTCACGGACCATCGGAACCTGGAGTACATCCGGACCGCGAAGCGTCTGAACCTCAGGCAAGCCCGCTGGTCGCTGTTCTTCGGGCATTTTGACTTCCGGATCACCTACCGCCCCAGGACAAAGAACCAACGATCTGACGCCCTGTCCCGGGTGCACGAAGAGGAGGTAAAGACCGAGCTGTCAGACCCCCCTGAAACCATCATCCCCGAGTCCACTGTCGTGGCCGCCCTTACCTGGGACGTGGAGAAGACCGTCCGGGAGGCCCTGACACGGAGCCCGGACCCGGGACCGGTCTGAAGAACAAACTGTACTCCCACCAGAGGCTAGGCTGCGGTCCTTGACTTCTGTCACGGTTCCAAGCTCTCCTGTCACCCAGGGTGCGAAGGACCGTGGCAGTGGTCCGGCAGCGCTTCTGGTGGGCGTCTATGGAAGCCGACGTCCGGGAGTACGTCCAGGCCTGCACCACCTGTGCCAGGGGCAAAGCCGACCACCACAAGGCCCAAGGCCTCCTCCAGCCTCTGCCTGTGCCTCGTCGCCCTGGTCTCATATCGGCCTGGACTTTGTCACGGGCCTCCCGCCGTCCCAGGGAAACACCACCATCTTAACGATAGTGGACCGGTTCTCCAAGGCGGCCCACTTTGTGGCCCTCCCGAAGCTCCCGACGGCCCAGGAGACTGCAGACCTCCTGGTCCACCACATCGTGCGTCATGGGATTCCATCAGACATTGTCTCGCATCGTGGTCCTCAGTTCTCCTCCCAGGTCTGGCGGAGTTTCTGTAGGGAACTGGGGGCCACCGTCAGTCTCTCGTCTGGGTACCAGCCCCAGACGAACGGGCAGGCAGAGCGGACTAACCAGGAACTGGAGCAGGCCCTCCGTTGCGTGACCTCCGCGCACCTGACGGCCTGGAGTGACCATCTGTCCTGGATCGAGTACGCTCACAACAGCCAAGTCTCGTCTGCCACCGGCCTCTCCCCATTTGAAGTGTGTTTGGGGTACCAGCCCCCATTGTTCCCTAGTGGAGGGAGAGGTCGGGTGCCCTCGGTCCAGGCCCATCTGAGAAGGTGCCGTCGGGTGTGGCGTACCGCCCGCTCTGCCCTGCTCAAAGCCCGACGAGGGCCAAGAACAACCGACCGCCCGTGCCCCGGCCCCTGCGTATCAGCCTGGGCAGGAGGTTTGGCTTTCCACCAAGGACATTCCCCTGCAAGTGGAATCCCAAAAGTTGAAGGACAGGTACATTGGACCTTTCCCCATCCTCAAAGTCCTCAGTCCAGCCGCAGTGAAGCTGGCAGCTTCAGCTTCACTGCGGATCCACCCGGTTTTCCATGTGTCACACATCAAACTCACCACGCTTCGCCCGTCTGTACCCCCGGACCGGCGCCGCCTCCTGCCCGGATCATCGACGGGGAGCCGGCTTGGACCGTGCGCCGGCTCCTGGATGTCCGTCAAAAGGGCCGGGGGTTCCAGTATCTGGTGGACTGGGAGGGGTATGGACCTGAAGAACGCTCCTGGGTGAAGAGGAGCTTCATCCTGGACCCGGCCCACCTGGCCGACTTCTACCGGCGGCACCCGGACAAGCCTGGTCGGGCGCCAGGAGGCGCCCGTTGAGGGGGGTCCTGTTGTGTGGGCCGCTGAAGAGGAGGTACTGCTGGCCCACCACCACAAGATGGCTCCCTGCTTGAAGTGCGGGCTTCAAGCACGAGAGGGCGTCGGAGCAACCAGGAGTGACAGCTGTCACTCATCATCCATACCAGCTGTCACTCATCACCACCACCATAAAGGCCGACTGCAACTCCACCTCCCCGCCGAGAAATCAGCTACCCTTCAGGTAATTTCTCTGCTGACTGACACTTTGTGTGTATAACCTGAACTTCTGTTGCAGCCGTTTTCCTGGAGTGTTGCCTTGTCTGGGGAATTGGCGTTTGGTGTGACAGCGACGGCTTCGCCTCACATCCCAACCCAGATAAGTGGTTAACCAGGAACTGCACGAGTGTGTGATTGAGGTGGAGGTTCTCCCTCCTTTACTGAACACTGACTGTGGGATTACTGAGTGTGCGAACTCACACTCATCAGGACTGTCTCTGTTTTCTGCCAGTACCGGGTCTGACTGCTGAAGACAGCGGCCACCTGGGCGCAGGGCTTGGTGGCTCCGGTGTTCTTCAGCTCCATTGGTGGTGGAAGCTGTGTGGGGATCCAGCTCTTCTCTCGCCAGGCGTCTTCTATCGTCGAGCCTGCCCACACGTCACCTGGTGTATGATTGACAGTCCACCATATTGTTATTGTCTGTACGTCGTTGTGCGATTCACAACATTAAATTGTTACTTTTGGCTTATCCATTGTCCGTTCATTACTGCCCCCTGTTGTGGGTCCGTGTCACGTCACTTTCACAACAATGACATTGGAAAACTGGGTGTCTAGCAATTTCTTACTTTTAAATTAGGACAAGACCAAAATGATGGTCCTTGGTCCAGCAAGACATCGACATCAGTTTGACCGGTTATCGCTTAACCTAGGCTTGTGGATCATACATCACAGCCTTTAGGAGGTCTGTATGAGACCTCTTATCACAACAACACAATAAGACTGGCAAAAAACATCATCTCTGACACTAACCATGTTCTGAGCAGTGAATATGTCCTTCCATCTGGATGCCGATACAGTGTTCCACGGTTTAATAAGGTCAGACTGAAACATTCTTTTGTGCATCAGTCGATATTTAAACTAAATAAGGAGCTTAATCCATAGCAACATTATCAAGGCCGCAATGCGAGTAAATTTTTGTTGTATGGATTGTTTGTGAATATCTGTGTCTTACTTGTGTTGTTAATGTATTGTTACAGAGCTACTGAATATGTAACACAAATTTCAGGTCGCTGATCTGATAATAAAGTATTATCTTATCTATATATATATACATAATTACATTTGAGATGACTCCAAATGCTCCACTGCACAGCAGTTTTCTGATGTCAATGTTGTGGATCGAGTGGCCCATGGTGGCGGTGGGGTTATGGTATGGGCAGGCGTCTGTTATGGACGAAGAACACAGGTGCATTTTATTGATGGCATTTTGAATGCAGAGAGATACCGTGACGAGATCCTGAGGCCCATTGTTGTGCCAACATCGAAGAACATCACCTCATGTTACAGCAGGATAATGCACGGCCCCATGTTGCAAGGATCTGTACACAATTCTTGGAAACTGAAAATGTCCCAGTTCTTGCATGGCCGGCATACTCACCGGACATGTCACCCATTGAGCATGTTTGGGATGCTCTGGACCGGCGTATACGACAGTGTGTACCAGTTCCTGTCAATATCCAGCAACTTCGCACAGCCATTGAAGAGGAGTGGACCAACATTCCACAGTCCACAATTGACAACCTGATCAACTCTATGCGAAGGAGATGTGTTGCACTGCATGAGGCAAATGGTGGTCACACCAGATACTGACTGGTATCCCCCCCCCAATAAAACAAAATTGCACCTTTCAGAGTGGCCTTTCATTGTGGACAGTCTAAGGTACACCTGTGCACTAATCATGGTGTCTAATCAGCATCTTGATATGGCACACCTGTGAGGTGGGATGGATTATCTCAGCAAAGGAGAAGTGCTCACTATCACAGATTTAGACTGGTTTGTGAACAATATTTGAGGGAAATGGTGATATTGTGTATGTGGAAAAAGTTTTAGTTCTTTGAGTTCATCTCATACAAAATGGGAGCAAAACCAAAAGTGTTGCGTTTATATTTTTGTTGAGTGTAGAAATGTTTAGGAAAGCATATAACTCTGATATTAATGGTAGAATTATATCATGTGCATACAAAGGCTTATCCAATCTTAAAACACAGTCAACTACATACATTAAAGAAAAATGGGAGCAAGAAGGAGGAATAAGTATATCTGAGGAGGAATGGACAGCAATGTGGAGATATAATTGGAAATGCACGAGTTCACAGACTTGGAGGGAATTCAGCTGGAAAAATCTGATAAGATATTTTATTACACCCGTTCAGAAATCTCACTATGATGGAACCCCCCCTATATGTTGGAGAAACTGTGGTAATCATATGCAAACCACCACTACATCTTTTGGGACTGCCCGGTTATCAAGGACTTCTGGAGAGAAATACAGATGGCTCTACAAGATATTTTACAGATGAAAGCCTCTTGAGATGAAGATTGTATATTTTGGAAATTTACCTCAGAAATGGTTAAAAAAAAAGACAAATATTTATTAAATATTTTGTTGGTCGCAGCTAAAAAGGCATTAACCAGGAAATGGTTATTACAGGAAAGGCAGACTTTAAATGAATGGATGAACATTACAATGGACATTTACAATTTGGAAAAGATAACAGCGTGTATCATCTACAAATTGGAACAGTTTACCCCAAACTGGAGAAAATGGATCCACTATGTAACATCTCATAGGCCTGATTTTGTTTTCTCAGATAATTAGTAAAGTTATAACGGCAATCTACTCCCTAATTGTTTCGGTTCTGTTTGGGTTGTTTTTTTTTTTCTCTCTCTAATATTGCTTTACAGCATTTTGTGTCAGGATATGTGTGCTTTTAAAATGAATGTACATTGATGTTGATAGTATGAGGATGATGAACACACAGTGGTTACAGCATGTTATGTATATATTTGACACGAAATGCTAATAAAAAATAAATTACAAAAAAAAAAATAAAAATGAAGTAACAGGAGGTTGAGGACTTTACAGAACACATCAACTCGGTGGATTCCAATATCAAGTTCACACGTGAGGATGCCAGAAACAACCATTTAGCCGTCTTGGATTGTGATGTTACGATTGGAGAGAACAGGCAGCTCCAGACAGGGGTTTACAGAAAACCCACTCACACTGACCAATATCTGCTCTTTGGTTCAAACCACCCCCTTGAACACAAGCTCTGGGTGATCAGGACTCTTCAACACAGAGCCCTACAGGTGCCCACAACTGCAGAGGGAAGGGCTAAAGAACAACTTGTACGGAAAGCCCTCACAGTATGTGGGTACCCACGATGGTCCCTGGACAAAGTGCAGAAGTCCCAAAAAACAAAGAGACCAGATAGACAGGAGACGGAGACAAAAATAAGAGGAGTGTCTCTCTCTTATTTAGCAGGAGTAGGGGAAAAACTACAGAGGATCTTCAGACAGCACAAAATCACAGTTTACTTTAAACCGATTAACACCTTGAGACAGAAATTAGTTCACCCTAAGGACAGGATCCCTAGTTACAAAGAGAGCAATGTAGTGTATTCTATCAGATGTCAGGAAAACTGTAATGAACATTACATAGGTGAGACTAAGCAACCTTTACACAAAAGGCTATACCAGCACCGCAGAGAGGGCGCAAATGGACCTCAGTCGGCAGTTCATCTCCACCTGAAAGACACTAACCACACGTTTGAGGACAAGGAAGTTAAAATATTAGCCAGAGAGAAATGGTTTGAGAGAGGTGTCAAGGAAGCATTCTTGTGAAACAGTTGAAACCCAGCCTTAACCGGGGAGGGGGTCTGAGACACGCTTTGTCCCCTGTTTACAATGGGGTACTCAGGTCAAAGCAGTTTCAGTCTTTTGTTCATGGTAATGAGTCATTCACGTCATCAGGAGTAGTCAAGGGAGCCATTAGGAGAGGGTCCGTCCCATCATTAGGAGGGACAGCTGCCCTGTCATTAGGAGGGTGCTAACGAGAGCACAATAGGTGCTAATTAGAGCTATTGTTTAGTCACTAGCCTATAGCAGTCGGCCTCTCGGTAGGAGGGGTCTGGTTAGGTTTAAAAACTCCAGCTTTTGTTGGCTTCTGTATTTTCTTCTCTACAAGAGTCAAGACAGAAGTCAGACCACCAGAGCAAGAATTTTAGCTGAGGAAGCTTCTGCGATTTGAAGCGAAACGTCCTCGCGTCAAGCACCAGTCCAGTCGAAGATTCAAGCTTCTCTAGTATGGAAACCACCTGGACAACTGAGAGCCTACACAGAAACCTTACCGATCATTAACAGCTTCAGGGAGCTCTGACAGGCTTAAAACGCTTTATACAGTGAGGAAAATAAGTATTTGAACACCCTGTGATTTTGCAAGTTCTCCCACTTACAAATCATGGAGGGGTCTGAAATTTTCATCTTAGGTGCATGTCCACTGTGAAAGAAAAAAGTAAGTCCCTTTGGCTGCTTCCTTGTTTGCACTCAGGGTCGCCACAGCAAATCCAAGTTGGATCTGCATGTTGAATTGGCACAAGTTTTACGCCAGATGCCCTTCCTGACGCAAAAAAAAAAAAAAAAAAAAAAATCTGGAAATCACAATGTATGATTTTTTAATAATTTATTTGGATTTACTGCTGCAAATATATTTGAACACCTACCAACCAGAAAGAATTCTGGCTCACACAGACCTGTTAATTTTTCTTTAAGAAGCCCTCTTATTCTGCACTATTTACCTGTATTAATGCACCTGTTTGAACTTGTTACCTGTATAAAAGACACCTGTTCACACAATCAATCACACTCCAACTTGTCCACCATGGCCAAGACCAAAGAGCTGTCTAAGGAACCAGGGACAAAACTGTAGACCTGCACAAGGCTGGGATGGACTACAGGACAACAGGCAAGCAGCTTGGTAGAAGACAACTGTTATAATTATTTATTAGAAAGTGGAAGAAACACAAGATGACTGTCAATCTCCCTCGGTCTGGGATTCCATGCAAGATCTCACTTTGTGGGGTAAGGATGATTCTGAGAAAGCTCAGAACTACACAGGACCTGGTCACTGACCTAAAGAGAGCTGGGACCACAGTCACAAAGATTACATTAGTAACACATGATGCTGTCATGGTTTAAAATCCTGCAGGGCAGCAAGGTCCCCCTGCTCAAGCCAGCACATGTCCAGGCCTGTTTCAAGTTCACCAGTGACCATCTGGATGATCCAGAGGAGGCATGGGAGAAGGTCATGTGGTCAGATGAGACCAGAATAGAGCTTTTGGAATCAACTCCACTTGCCATCTTTAGAAGATGAGAACAACCCCAAGAAAACCATCCCAACTGTGAAGCATGGGTGTGGAAACATCATACTCCCATGTCACTCCCGGTCCCCAATCGGACCGGGAGTGACATGTTTAGCTGCATGTTCTCCTTGAATTGTTGGCTGTCTGAGTGGTGTCCAAAAAATGAGGTGGGCTTCATAGATAATTGGCAAAGCTTCTGGGGAAAACCTGGTCTTGTTAGGAGAGACGGCATCCATCCCACTTTGGATGGAGCAGCTCTCATTTCTAGAAATCTGGCCAATTTTCTTAAATCCTCCAAACCGTGACTATCCAGGGTTGGGACCAGGAAGCAGAGTTGTAGTCTTACACACCTCTCTGCAGCTTCTCTCCCCTGCCATCCCCTCATTACCCATCCCCGTAGAGACGGTGCCTGCTCCCAGACCACCAATAACCAGCAAAAATCGATTTAAGCATAAAATTCAAAAGAAAAATAATATAGCACATTCAACTGCACCACAGACTAAAACAGTTAAATGTGGTCTATTAAACATTAGGTCTCTCTCTTCTAAGTCCCTGTTAGTAAATTGTTGGGAAAGTGTAAGTACACGGACCCACAACAGGAGGCGCAAATGAACGGACAATGGAATAGGTCAAATAACAACACTTTACTGTTGCGAACGTGCACAACAAATACAACGGATTACAACAATGGACAAAATTAAATTTACAAAGGTCGTGTGGGCAGGCTCGAAGATAGGAGACACCTCTCCGAAGTAGAACCGGAACCACACGGTTTCCTCCGCCACAGGACCCCGGGAATACTGGAGCCGCCAAGTCCCGAACTCCCAGGTGGCCACTGCCTCCGCGTGTCAGACCTGGTACTGCTGGCGAGGAACAAAGAACAGTTAAATGAGGGCGCGTTTGCACCCAGCAATCCGCACGGCAGGAAAACTACCTCCACCTCTCGTTGGAAAAGGAGTCTGTTATATAACGCACAAAGTCACAAAAGATTACTGTCACACAGTGAGCTGAGAATATTACCTTCCAGGTAGAACGATATCTCGGCAAAGAGGTGGAGACGTGGTCCTGCTGATATACTCCTGCCATCAGATGATTGGTAACAGCTGTTGCAGGTGATGCGTGACAGCTGTCACCCTGGCTGCTCCTGTGAGGCGGCGCCCTCTGGTGCCTGGAGCCCGCACTCCAGACAGGTCGCCTCTGGTGGTGGGCCAGCAGTACCTCCTCTTCTGGCGGCCCACACAACAGTAAATGATATAATAATTGATCAACATATTTATTCTGTCTTACAGAAACCTGGTTACAGCAGGATGAATATGTTAGTTTAAATGAGTCAACACCCCCGAGTCACACTAACTGCCAGAACGCTCGTAGCACGGGCCGAGGCGGAGGATTAGCAGCAATCTTCCCTTCCAGCTTATTAATTAATCAAAAACCCAGACAGAGCTTTAATTCATTTGAAAGCTTGACTCTTAGTCTTGTCCATCCAAATTGGAAGTCCCAAAAACCAGTTTTATTTGTTGTTATCTATCGTCCTCCTGGTCGTTACTGTGAGTTTTTCTGTGAATTTTCAGACCTTTTGTCTGACTTAGTGCTTAGCTCAGATAAGATAATTATAGTGGGCGATTTTTACATCCACACAGATGCTGAGAATGACAGCCTCAACACTGCATTTAATCTATTATTAGACTCAATTGGCTTTGCTCAAAATGTAAATGAGTCCACCCACCACTTTAATCATATCTTAGATCTTGTTCTGACTTATGGTATGGAAATTGAAGACTTAACAGTATTCCCTGAAAACTCCCTTCTGTCTGATCATTTCTTAATAACATTTACATGTACTCTGATGGACTACCCAGCAGTGGGGAATAAGTTTCATTACACTAGACGTTTTTCAGAAAGCGCTGTAACTAGGTTTAAGGATATGATTCCTTCTTTATGTTCTCTAATGCCATATACCAACACAGTGCAGAGTAGCTACCTAAACTCTGTAAGTGAGATAGAGTATCTCGTCAATAGTTTTACATCCTCATTGAAGACAACTTTGGATGCTGTAGCTCCTCTGAAAAGAGAGCTTTAAATCAGAAGTGCCTGACTCCGTGGTATAACTCACAAACTCGCAGCTTAAAGCAGATAACCCGTAAGTTGGAGAGGAAATGGCGTCTCACTAATTTAGAAGATCTTCACTTAGCCTGGAAAAAGAGTCTGTTGCTCTATAAAAAAGCCCTCCGTAAAGCTAGGACATCTTACTACTCATCACTAATTGAAGAAAATAAGAACAACCCCAGGCTTCTTTTCAGCACTGTAGCCAGGCTGACAAAAGTCAGAGCTCTATTGAGCCGAGCATTCCTTTAACTTTAACTAGTAATGACTTCATGACTTTCTTTGCTAATAAAATTTTAACTATTAGAGAAAAAATTACTCATAACCATCCCAAAGACGTACCGTTATCTTTGGCTGCTTTCAGTGATGCCGGTATTTGGTTAGACTCTTTCTCTCAGATTGTTCTGTCTGAGTTATTTTCATTAGTTACTTCATCCAAACCATCAACATGTCTATTAGACCCCATTCCTACCAGGCTGCTCAAGGAAGCCCTACCATTATTTAATGCTTCGATCTTAAATATGATCAATCTATCTTTATTAGTTGGCTATGTACCACAGGCTTTTAAGGTGGCAGTAATTAAACCATTACTTAAAAAGCCATCACTTGACCCAGCTATCTTAGCTAATTATAGGCCAATCTCCAACCTTCCTTTTCTCTCAAAAATTCTTGAAAGGGTAGTTGTAAAACAGCTAACTGATCATCTGCAGAGGAATGGTCTATTTGAAGAGTTTCAGTCAGGTTTTAGAATTCATCATAGTGCAGAAACAGCATTAGTGAAGGTTACAAATGATCTTCTTATGGCCTCAGACAGTGGACTCATCTCTGTGCTTGTTCTGTTAGACCTCAGTGCTGCTTTTGATACTGTTGAGCATAAAGTTTTATTACAGAGATTAGAGCATGCCATAGGTATTAAAGGCACTGCGCTGCGGTGGTTTGAATCATATTTATCTAATAGATTACAATTTGTTCATGTAAATGGGGAATCTTCTTCACAGACTAAGGTTAATTATGGAGTTCCACAAGGTTCTGTGCTAGGACCAATTTTATTCACTTTATACATGCTTCCCTTAGGCAGTATTATTAGACGGCATTGCTTAAATTTTCATTGTTATGCAGATGATACCCAACTTTATCTATCCATGAAGCCAGAGGACACACACCAATTAGCTAAACTGCAGGACTGTCTTACAGACATAAAGACATGGATGACCTCTAATTTCCTGCTTTTAAACTCAGATAAAACTGAAGTTATTGTACTTGGCCCCACAAATCTTAGAACATGGTGTCTAACCAGATCCTTACTCTGGATGGCATTACCCTGACCTCTAGTACTACTGTGAGAAATCTTGGAGTCATTTTTGATCAGGATATGTCATTCAAAGCGCATATTAAACAAATATGTAGGACTGCTTTTTTGCATTTACGCAATATCTCTAAATTAGAAAGGTCTTGTCTCAGAGTGATGCTGAAAACTAATTCATGCATTTATTTCCTCTAGGCTGGACTATTGTAATTCATTATTATCAGGTTGTCCTAAAAGTTCCCTGAAAGCCTTCAGTTAATGCAAATGCTGCAGCTAGAGTACTGATGGGACTAGAAGGAGAGAGCATATTTCACCCATATTGGCCTCTCTTCATTGGCTTCCTGTTAATTCTAGAATAGAATTTAAAATTCTTCTTCTTACTTATAAGGTTTTGAATAATCAGGTCCCATCTTATTTTAGGGACCTCATAGTACCATATCACTCCAATAGAGCGCTTCGCTCTCAGACTGCAGGCTTACTGTGTTTCCTAGGGTTTGTAAGAGTAGAATGGGAGGCAGAGCCTTCAGCTTTCTGTTCCAACTTGTCCTTAAGGCTTTCAACAGAGGTGTTTTCCTGGGCGGAGCGTCGCGGCAGCTGCGTCCCGACGCGCGGACCCGTCCGCACGTCTTCATTAAAAAAATCTCCTTAACAGTGGAATATCCGGATAAAAATGCTGAAAACCGACTTCTTCTGAAACTTCTCTGTTCTCTCACGACGTCCTGGATCAATAGAGCCTGAAATGTGGAGGTTTTCAGTTGAACAGGCTGATGACGCCGCCTGAGAGCGCTGCACGACGTCTCGCACCGTGAAAAGTCCTTAAAGCGACAGAATCACCTCAAAATCTCTCATCAGCCGTTAAAATTTCACTGAAAACCAGCTTTTCGAACCGTGCACACTTGATGTGTCTCACAGGTTTAGAAAAAAATTTTGATCAAACAACGCGCCAGTCTCTCAGCAACTTCTCAGACAAAGGAATTCCGACGAGGGGCTGGACGACTCCTCCCACAAGGAGTGCTCACAGGCGAATGACGTCACCGACAGGCGTGGAAAAACTCACGCATGCGACGAGGGTTCAAGCATGTCTGACGTAAAAACATATGAATGAAATCCATATAGTTTTTGAAAAAAATAAAAAGGACCGTTACTTATTGACAGCCCTCGTACAACACCAGCAACAGAACGATAACTATCCATCAATAACTTTACTTATGTCTGTGAGCACCAGCGCTGCCACAGTTACTTTGAAAAAGTAATCCAATTACTGAGTTACTCGACTTAATTTAAAAGTAATTACGTTACATTACTAGTTAGTTTCAGCACCTGCCGACAACACCCCCACCTCAACATGAAAATGATAACCAGTTTTGCCAATACTCACTTTAGTCACCCTTTCGTCACTTCAATAAACATAAATGCTTGTTTTTAAAAATAAAATAAAGGCATCTTGACCTCATATTTAAATGGTGACAGCACTGTAACTGCAAAACTTACAATTTATAATCTACATTGTTTATAAATGTAACTACTAAATTCTTTTCTATTTTTCTAACATTTAAATTCTTTCTCAACATTTTAATTGTTAAAATTATTATTATTATTATTATTATAGTAGTAGTAGTGGTATGAAAAATTGTCTTCAAAAGTGGGCCTTTAATCTCTGGGTGTGGAGGAGGAATCACTTCAGCATTTTTTACTTCATGTCATCCTCAGAAAGAGATTTTAGGTACTTTTGGGTGAAAAAAACAAGAATTAGCATCTGCTAATGCGTGCGGATCAGCTATTTTTATCAAGATCCCACACGGAGCGGCACAGAGTTTTGAAGAAAAAAAAAAATTGTAAAAATGTCTTTGTAAAGCTCAGTGCAGGTGAACTCCCGTCACCGCACTTTCAGAGACAACTGTTCTCAACTCTGAGCTGCGCTGCAGAAAACAGATGAAAAACACGTAGCATCAAACGCTTCGTGGGCAAAGTGGGCAGTTGCGTCAAACCACGACCTCCGCCTGCCCACGAGCTGCACTGAGAGGTTGGCATCATGCTGCTGTAAAGAGGTATCGGGTGTCTAGTATCGCAGCAGTTTTATGATTACAAGTACAAGTAAATACATACGGGATCGGGCCAATACCCGATACTGGTATTGGCATCGGAGCATCCCTATTGATGACCTCTCGTAGCCGGAACTGTTGCTCCACACACTCTACAAAGTTTGCAGCTCATTGGGCAGCTTAAATCCGAACCTGGTCCAAATACTGGATGTAGCACCAGGCTTTTCACCAGCTCCTCTGTTTCGCTTTCAGCCATGTTTCATCAAAATCTTGATTATGCGTTGCAGCTCGTGGCTCTAACTTCCGCGGGTTGGAGAAACCAAAGCTAACCACTGAATCAATATGAAGCAATTGTGTTGAAATGGTTCAGTCCTTCGAAGCATTTGATACAATTAAATATGGCAACATGTGCTGGCCAAACTTCAGCATATGCACTTGCATGGAACAATAAAGGGCAAGATGGCATGAAACAGTAAGGCACTGTTATGCATGTTTAATAACAAAGGATTATTAACAGAGTGTGAGGTCTGTACGGGGAAATATCAGACCGAGGTGTTGACAGCAAGGAGCAAGCGCAGTGAGGCTAATGCGAAAAACACCAAGGTCTGATATCCCATACAGACCGAGCAAGCAAGGTTAATAATTTGTTTATTACATGGCTATTATACATGTAAACATGCAAACGTACAGTATCGCCCGAATATGCTGACAGTGTTGGACTCATTCACTTTCTTGACCTCCATGGTGAACGTGCTAACAGATGGTCCGGTCATCAGTGTTTTTTTCCGATGCGGTTTTGAAATTTATGGAGTATGTTTATGTCCGACTTGGTTTTTCTTCTTCGTTTTCTTTCGGCTGCTCCTGTTAGCAATCGCCACAGCAGATCAATCATTTCCATCTCACCCTGTCCTCTGAATCTTCCTCTGTCACACCAACCACCTGCATGTCCTCCCTCAGCACATCCACAAACGTCTCTTTGGCCTCCCTCTTCTCCTCCTGCCTGGTGGCTCCATCTTCAGCATCCTTCTCCCTATATACTCTGGGTCCCTCCTCTGTACATGTCTAAACCATCTCAATCTCACCTCTCTGAATTTGTCTCCAAACTGTCCCACCTGAGCTGTCCCTCTATGTTCATTCCTAATCCTGTCCATCCTCATCACTCATAAGGATAATCTCAACATCTTTAGCTCTGCCTCCTGTCTTTCCTGTCTCTAAGCCGTACAACATAGCTGGTTTCACTACTGTCTTGTAAACTTTCCCCTTCACTCTTGATATTCTTTGGTCACAAATCACTCCTGCCACCTTTCTCCACCCTGCCTGCACTCTCCTCTTGTTTTGTAAAATGTGTTGTTAGCATGGCCCAAGCAGAGGGTCACCCCTTTGAGTCTGGTCTGCTTGAGGTTTCTCCATCAAATCATCAGAGGTAGTTTTTCATTACCACTGTCACCTGTGTGCTTGCTCGGGGGTTGGTAAGGTTACACCTTACATGTGTGAAGCGCCTTGAGGTTGTTATGATTTGGCGCTATATAAATTAAAATAAACTGAAATTGAAAGTCTTCACCTCTCTCCACACTCTCCATTACTTTGGACAGATGACCCCAAATATTTAAACTCATCTACTTTCACCACCTCTACTCCTTGAAACCGCACTATTCCACTGGGCTCCCTCTCATTCACACACATGTACTCAGTCTTGCTCCTACTGACTTTCATTCTCCTGCTCTCCACAGCATATCTCCACCCCTGCAGGCTAGACTCAACCTGCTCTCTACTCTCACTACAGATCACAATGTCATCTGCAAACATCCAATAGTCCATGGAGACCCAGTCTGTTCTCATCAGTCAACCTGTCCATCACCACTGCAAACAAGAAAAGACTCAGAGCTGATCCTTGGTGTAATTCCACCTCCACCTTGAATTAATCTGTCATTCCTACTGCGCATTTCACCACTGTCACACTATTCTTGTACATGTCCTGCACTACTATCACATACTTCTCTGCCACTCCAGACTTCCTCATACAATACCACCAACTCTTCTCGTGGCACCCTATCATAAGCTTTTTCTAAATCCACAAACACACAGTGTAACTCTTTCTGGCCTTCCCTATGCTTCTCCCACAGTATTATCAGAGCAAACATTGCACCTGCGGTGCTTTTTCTTGGCATGAAACCATCTAGCTGGTTGCAGGTCTTCACCTGTTTTCTAAGCCTAGCGTCTACTACTCTTTCCTATAATGTCATGCTGTGGCTGATCAGCTTCATGCCTCTGTAGTTACTGCAGCTCTGCACATCACCCTTGTTCTTAAAAAGAGAAACCAGCACACTTCATCTCCACTCCTCAGGTACTCCTCAGGCATCCTCATAGTTGTGTAAAATGAGGGGATTTGGGGTTTCAAAGGTTTTTATTTAAACACAAGATCATTTCAGTGGTGTTAGGTTTGAGTCTGTTCCTTTTCTTTACTACCTCTCCAGTTTTGGAGACAACCCTATCACGGGGAACAGAAGATTCTGTCATATGCAGAAAGATTATGTCCAACTTGTAAAAAGTTGGATAAACAGCAATTTGGCTTTCCTTAACATCTATGTAACCTGTTCTGAAGTAGTTCTATTATAATTTATATATAGTGATATATATCGTTATCGCAAGAGGCTGCAATGTATATCGCAACATGGATTTTAGGCCATATTGCCCATCCCTAACCCAAATCAAAGAAAGCACTGACCAAAACCAAAGAGGCACTGACGGCAGAGCGACCGTTGTCTCTTGCTGCTACAAAACACCCACTCTTATTGAAAATGAACAAGTATTTTTGCAACCAATGTGACCATAAATTCACAAACATACTTTATGCTTTGTCTTTCTTTTAAAGTCTGTGCACATTCTGTGGCTGTGTTAGCGCAGCTAAAAACACAACAGAACCTGCAGCGTTATAAAAATAAAAACCACTAACATTGCTTTTTTCACATATGTGCCCAAAGCCTGCTTCTGAGGATGGCACAAGATACACACACGGATAAAATCTTCATATTTATCAATCAAGTAGCGCTTTCCACGTAAGTAAACAAGTTTATCCATGTGTGGGTTTTCTTACTTTACAGACGATGACCGCCTGTGACATAAGCGTAGGCAGTGAGGCGAGGGTAGGAACAGCCCCCAACCCCCCTTATAAACATCCACTTATAGAACACTTTTCAAGACACTCAAAGCACTTTACAAGTTGCATTATTCATTCACTCGCACATTCACACATTGGTGGTGGCAAGCTAATGGTGTAGCCACAGCTGCCATGGGGCAAACTGACAACGCGTTGCTGCCATTCTGCACCTACGGTCCCTCCGAATACCACCTCATTCATACACAGGTAAGGTGGGTTGAGTGTCTTGCCCAAGGACACAACGGCAATATGCAGATTTTTTATTGGTTGGGAGCCGGATTCGAACTGCCGATGCTTCGGTCACAAAACGGCTCGCTCTACCAACTGCGTTATTGTTGCCCGTTTGAAGACATTTTACACATACTACTACTAATAATAATAAATCATCATCTCTACCTGTCTGTATGTTTGTGTAACATGTGTCTGTATGTTTTTCTGTGTTATTTGTTTTTCTAATATAGTATAGTACAGTGTGCTCAATGGTATCGGACATAATCTCAGTTTTTAAACAGATTTGAAGATCTGATCGTGGTTAATAATGATATGAAGTGATGAAAGTGGGCCTTGGAAAAAAAACCTGTAAATTTTTGGCAAGAACTGAAGCCCTTGGTGGGGAGTCTGGGGGTTCTCCCCCAGATGCATTCTGTTGCATTTTCAGGTCTATTTACCCACCAAACTTTTTTCCAAAAAATTAATTTTCTGGGTCAGATCAATTTTTCCATACCAGTCTTTTCACAGAACATTACATTTTGGCCCAGAAGATACACAGTAAAGACAAATGACAATTCAAAGAACTTAAAAATAATCATTCTCAGTATCAATTCAAATGGAACAATAGAAGTATTTATGGCACATGAATGCATTTAAGCACACAGATGCATCTCTGAGCACAAAGAGGCATGTCTGTTTTGGATCTGAACAGCTCACATTAAAGTGTCTGTGTCAAAATGTCCTGCAACATCATCTTTGTATACAAACTCTGCACAGACATTCCACTACACATCAAAGTGCCCAGATTTTACACATCAGTTCTTGACCTTAGATGAGGAAAAGCTACCAAATTTCATGAAGAAAAATAAAGGATAAGCAAATGCAACAATCACACATGCAGAAAGCAAACAGTCACATTCTGTCTGGAGAACAGTGACTACATTTACATGCTTAAGCAGACAAAGTTACTCCTGTATACATGGTCATTGGTATCATTTGGAATATCCCCATCTAAACAGCGACGCATGGACAACGTCCAGATGCACAGAGAACGTCATGACACAAATATGCGTCATTTCCGTTTCTTCTTCCTCTTTTTATATTCATGTCTTTCACGATATTAATGAAGTATTCGGTTTCCTCCTCGCCAGTGGTGGGCACACTTCCGATAATCCGATAACAGATAATTATCGAAGATAATGTTTTCTTTATCGGATTATTTTTAGATAACTTTAAAAACCATTATCTGAACAATTATCCGATTAATCTTTGTCCGATAACTTTTAAACCGATAAACAAAATAAACAAAGCTTAACAGCGACAAGCATTTAGTTTAGCACTCACCTGTTAAAGTTTTGTAACAGACGCACAGCTATAACTTTTGCAAACAGAAGAGAGCCAATTGTATAAAAAGCATCTCAATCCTCTGCAGACAAAGGAGAAACAGCCCAAAAGAAAAAAAAACATTTCCTTTGACACCATACCAATATGCTGGCGATATCACCTAAGTCATCCAGAGGCATACATTTTTAACTTATGGTTCAAATTTTAACCAAACTAATTTTGGACAAGTTATTTAAAATTACTGTCATGTCTGAAGTTTTATTAAGTGAAAATATCAGATATATGTTTTAGTTTTAAAGTAATGTGCTAATTTTTAAGGTTTTGTGAGCACATCCTGTGACCCGCAATGCATTTTGGGTAGGATGATGTAATCTCAGTACATCACGACAGGACAAATGCATTTCAGACACTCTGTTCAGGCTCCACGGACAACAGCATTAAACTCTAGTGCCTAAAACTCTCTTGAATATATTCTCTGCATTTATAGATGTTGGTTTTATTTGCGTTTGTTAAATTCCATGCATTTTAAATGTAGCAGACAGGGATTACTGTATCTGGAATTTGGTTTTCAAGGTCTCTACTGCCATCTACTGGTCAGTAGTGTTCACTAAGCATGTGGGAACCAGTAGATAGCAGTGTTTTATTTTGACCCCGGTTATGTCAGATGATTGTCAAATCAACTTTTTGGCTTTGCAAATGGTTTTTTGTGTGCAATGAATGTATACATATACAAGTTTCACTTTTTTAATGGAATTACAACCTTATTTATTTTTCAAATTCTCCCATTATTTGCATCCAGCCTTATTTCCTTTAGAAATTTCCTTGACAAATAATATCAGTCTATTAGGATGTCAGGTTATGTGTACACATACATGTGTGTATATATTTTCCAACTTATTCCCATTGATGAAACTTTTCATTTTCTGCCTGAAAGCTTATTAGATGAGTGTGTTCAGGGCTCCGTTTGTTTACAAAATACACGTTACAGACCTTGAAATCCAACAGCAGGGATTGATATTATCCAAAGATTTATGAACATACAAATTAACGTGCTTACACTTTATCATGATTTTCTCTGTTGTGAGATATAAAAGTGTCTTATCGTAGCGTTCGTGTGTATATGCATTATAATGCAGCGCACAAGCGACGTTACGATATTCTTCAGAACGACAACATACGCAACATGCATCCAGCAGAATACACGTTGCTGTCATAGACAACTGCCTGTAAAGTTTTTTGGCAAGTTATAACTTTCTAAACAGCGTAATTTGTAATGAAAGCCACTTCATTTGTGCGGCTCTTTCGGCACCATGTTTGTTTTTTCCAGAGACAGCAGTAAGCTCCTCCTACCCCCCCAAACGGAGGGATTTGTAGCCCTTCGCCTTCCCTCTGCCTCACTTCAAAAAGAGAGACTCAGCCAGTGTTTAGCAGAGGCACTTTTACCCAGAATCCTTTGCGATCTGTCTGTTTGTTACAAAACCTCAGAATTAGTGCATTATTCAACATTAAAAGATATATGTTATATTTTAACTTTGTACAAATGACATAATTGACATTAATGGAGTTATTCTATCGGTATTAATGTTATTTATAATCAAAACCATAAGTCAGCATGACTATTTTTCAGGACCTCCGCCTGACCGGAGCGTCGTAATTGATAGAGAGCTGACTTTATGGCTGTTCTCGGGGTGCCTCTGTGCTGGAAGCGCTGTAATAAACAAGAGCTTCCACCAGTGGCAGAATGTTCAAAGAAAAGTGTGGTTTCATTGTTGGAGTTTGTTGTTATTTTTAATATTATTATAAGCTATTAAATTTGTTTAATTAGTAGTTCTAGATGTGTCAGAGGTAATATTGGAATTTATCTGTAACTTCCAATACATTTTGGGTGGTTTATTGTTTTATCTTTATCGAAGATAACTTTTCAGTTATCTGATTATCGGTTATCGAAGTTAATTTTTTGGTTATCTGTGCCCACCATGCTCCTCGCGCCAAAAGTGTGGTGCTGTGCTTGCCGCGTCTGGATTTTGCCATACTTGTTTACCTCTGCTTCTGTGGTGTCCGGTGGATTGCACGCGCCGCATACAAGTAGTTGCCGTACTCAAAGACTAAGATTCCTTGCGAATAGGACATGCGCAGAACACAAAATAATGTTCCTTTCTATGGGGATATCCCGATGCGCGTTTTATATGACCTGATATTCAGGTTAGAAAAGGAGTAACCCAGCGGTCATATTCGGGTGTTTTAAAAACCGGAATATGAGCATATTCAGGTTTTGTGGGTGTTTACATGGCCGTGCGCAACCGGGTTATTGCTAATATTCCGATTATGAAAGGGTTATGGCTGCATGTAAAAGTAGTCTGTGAAAAATGTTGAATATTGAAAATCTGAGAAAATGGGGGTAAGTTAAATGAAGAAAAAAGTGTTAACCTAAAGTGTTAACTTTTAATAATTATTAAATGCAGTGTTGGAATTAAAAATGTATGTCTGTTTTCTTTCTTATCTAAACTAAAAGTTGTTATTGGTTTAACCTAGGTTTTTTTTTTTTTTTTTACTGTTTTGAGTTAATTTAAACAGAACAGATCAAATTACCTGCAACATAAGCCGTGTAATATTTTCAACATAATACGAGGGCTAAGAAATATAATAAAAAGTACATTGTCTTATGCATAGTGCCAGTGATCATCAAATAAAAATATCTTCTTACCTCCCTGGTTTGTTTTTCTGACAGATGAAGACAAAAAAGTAAAAATCTTCATTCTTGTCTTTTCCTCTCACCACTGCCATCTAAACTTGTTCTTCACACTGTTATCACAAGACAGGTTGTCCCCTCTTTTCAAAATTGTGAAATCTGAATTATGTTTGATTTTTTTCACCTCAAAACCTCAGAAAGCCGGACAGGAAATGGCTTTCTTGGTATTTGAAAAAGGCAAATGCTAGAGCTTCTCCCCGAGGAGGAGGGCCGCCCCCTCCCTCCAGACTGCCCCCCATGCCACACTTTGAATGACAGCAGGTGCTCCAACAACACAACATGACCTGTAGCACCATCACACTGTAAATTTCGTGAAAAGCACCGTGCATTGTGGATAAAAACGATAAGTAAACAGTCTCTCATGGTGTTTGCTGAGTATGATGTGATAAAAAGAAGAGCCTTATTCTCACTGTACATGCACACAATGAAATCTGTCCTCTGCATTTAACTCACCATAACTACAGTTAGGCACAACAACCACTAGGAGCAGTGGGCAGCCACAGTCCAGTGTCACCAACCGAACAGTCCCCCCTAAAAATCAGTGCGCTTTTACATATGCACATGCGTCATTAGCCACGGTTCAGCAGATTAGAACCTCGTTTCTGCTTAAAACTGCCTCCGGTCATCAACTGATCTCAGCGGACCGATGACTAAAGCTTTTGTACAACAATCATTTCACAATAAATTCAGCATCATTTCATCATAAAAGACAGACGAAGAGATCACAGCGCCGCGGCCTAAATGAGTGCTGCCTGATGCGTTCACGTGAATTTCCGCAGAGAAAACGACCTTCAGAATGATTTAAGAGTTTTACCTTTATCATCTGATGGTTAATAATCCCATTATCCATTTGACTGAAGAGACTTCGTCTCAGTTGTGCTGCTGTGGTCCAAATGATGCATGCACAGATGCAAAAAGGCGGACAGATTTTTAGAGGGCGGACCGTCAGTCTGCGGGACTGGCACCGGGGACCAATTCCAGATGTAGAGACGCTGCATTGGACAGGGGCAGAGAAAGGAGCGTTTTTGATTGTGGGAAGAAACCAGAGTGCCCAGAGGAAAGCCACCAGACACAGGGAGGAACATGCAAACTCCACTAGAAAGGGCAGGGAAGCGATCCCACAACCTTCTGCTGTGAGCACAGTGCTAACCACTAAGTCACCGTGCTGCCCAACTCTCTGCAGGACCCTGCAAAACGACAGGCCCAGACAGCGGTACAAGGAATGAAGCTACACAACGACCTGTGCACAAAACCTGAATTCACAGAGAGGCAGAGGCTTAGAAAGGCCCCACCACCCGCCATACTGGAACCTACGCCAACAGCATCTGTGGCAGGGACGTACACAGGCCACCAGGGGCTGGCGGCAATTACGACGTATAAAAACAACATACTGCACAGCAGTGGTGTCAGGATGTTCATTCGCCTATTGAGATATCCCATAATCCTTGCATGCCAGAGAGTCGCTGCAATCTAAACAACATGGAGAAACCACATGACGACAATTGCAAATGAACATTATACTATCAAAAGTACTTTGTATGCTTTTTCCTCACATTAATAAGAGACTGCTGCATATGAGAGCCTGAAAACTTGAAGCAAATATTCTGTCTGCTACGTTTAACGTACATCTGCAATCTTCATAAAGGCAAACTGAATTTCACACACACCACACACACGAGGTCTATAAGAAAAGAAACCGACAGTTTTATTTTTTTTAAAAAACTATTGGATTTGAATCACGTGTGATTACATCAGCCAAGCTGAACCCTCGTGGGCATGCGTTGAGTTTTTCACGCCTGTCGGTGACGTCATCGCTGTCAGCAGGTTTATCCCAGACATTCCACTGTTAAAGGAGATTTTTTTAATGAAAGACCTGCGGATGGATTGGCGTTTGGCTCACAGCCGGCGCGGTGCGCCCGCCACAGGAAAAAACAACCTCCGTGTTGTGATAACCATTTGTAAAATCCAGGCGGCTTTTGGTGGCTTTCAGTTGCGTGAGTATCTGAGAAATTGTTTAACGCAGGGCATGTTCCAACTTGTCCTTAAGGCTTCCAACGGATGGTGTTTTTTCCTGTGGCGGGCGCACTGCGAGCCGACGTGCCAATCCGTCCGCACGTCTATCATTAAAAAAATCTCCCTTTAACAGTGGAATGTTGGATAAACTGCTGATTCCAACCTCTTCTGAAGTCTCTCGTTCTCTCACGACATCCTGGGTCAACCGAGGCTTAAATTTGGAGGTTTTCAGCTTGAAACAGGATGCCGACGTCGCCTCGGAGCGCTGCGCGCCGGTCCCCGTCCTGTGGAAGTCCTTACAGCGATGAAACATCCAAAATCTCTCATCAGCCGTTACAAATTTTCACAGAAAACCAGCTGAATTTCTCGAATGGTGTTCACTCGGATGTGCCCTCACAGTTTTTGAAAAAATTTTGATCAAGCACAGCGCCAGTCTCTCAGCAACTTCTCAGACAAGGAATTCCGACGAGGGGGCTGGACCACTCCTTCCACAAGGCGTGCTCACAGGCGAATGACATCACCGACAGGCGTGAAAAAACTCTCGCATGCCCACGAGGGTTCAAGCTTGGCTGATGTAATCACACGTGATTCAAATCCATATGGTTTTTTAAAAACATAATAAGGTCGGATACTTTTCTAACAGACCTCGTATATATATATATTACTCTGGAACAAACAGGACAAAACAGTGGTGCAAAGGACAATAAGCAGAGCGTTAAAGAGCAAACTTCACTTTCCCCCAGAAGGACATGAACAGGAAGCGATCGCGGCTCACAACGATTTCCCACTGAAAATAACCGAGAAACAACCTGAGCTTCTGGCAGGTTTACATAAAACAAACAACAACGTCTAAAACCCCAGATAATATATTCACAAGAGTTTCAGGCACAAGATACACAGAGTTTTATGTTGTGGATGTTAATGCTGTTGTCCATGTGCAGCGGTTAAAGTGGTCATTATCAGAACATCGCAATGTTTCTGACATCCCACAGAAGCTGCGAACTCTGAGATTTTGCAAGATTTAAACCTCAATAGGACAAATAGCAGCACTATGATGAGCACAGGGCCAGATCGGACTTCAAACTTCATATTGTAATCTCAACAAATGGTGCAGACATTATTCTTATTTGATCTGCTTCCTCTGAAGCTGCTTATGGACTCCAAATGGAAAAACCTTTAGGCTTAGCACCCTACAGCCTACTGTTACCGCGCGGGTCAACGTCATCAGTGAGTAACGACGTACGCGAGGACCTGCTCGATAGAGGTGGGCGATACCAGGAAATTTGGTATTGATCCATATTATCCACTTTACCGAGGCATGCTAGGCCAGTAGCATAGACTTTACTTTGACGCTACCTGACCATACCTGCCTGCTGTGCTGTAAACAAATGACGTCATAGCGCGCAGCCCAAGAACTGTCCACAGACAATAACATGAAAAGGCGAGAAGTGTGTGTTGGTCCCAATATGGATATTCTGGATGATTTTATCATGGACACAATGAACAGCAGCCAAAGCAGCCGCTTTATAAAGGACGCACTGGCATGCCCCAGCCAACACGAAAAAAGTTAAAGTGAGCCAACTTTTTATGTACGCATTTGCTGGGTGTCGTGCGTTTTGAAATGACATTAAATATTGCTAATGTGATCCACGTGTTGTGTATCTCAGTTAAGTGATAATAATGCGTCTAACTCGGGCGAATATGTCATTTTGGGTGACTGGGCATGAACGTCGGGCCTTCTGAAAATGCATACCGCCCTCCAAAAGCATGTTATTGTATTAATACCAAGTAAATTCAGGCCTAGTATCGCCGATATCGATACTGATACGAGACTTTTTCATATTTTAAGCTTCATAGATCCAAAGGATCCAAAGTCCAAGGATAGAATTTCACCAAACATTGTACGTGACAACAAAATACTTTATCACAATCAACATTTTTGTTTAAAAAAATATCACTCCAACACAACTTAAAACAAAATCTCCTGAGGTAGAGGGCTGACCAAACCACAATACAAGGGTGCGCTGCTCCATGTTGTGTGACACAGCACAGCGCAGCACTGCTCTTACAGACAGAGAGGAGACTTTGATGAATGTGCATGCGCAGCAGTCAGTGCGTGCAGGAAAGAAAATAAAGCTTGAGTATCGATCTTTTACACGAGAATTATTCAATCTCAGTACCAGCGTTGGTACTGAATTATCGACATTAGGAATCGATCCGCCCACCTCTACTGTGCGCCACTAAACTCCAGCGAGAAGGTCTGTTTCAATATCATTGTGCTGCAAGAAAACGAACAACTCTTAAAGGAAAAGATGAAGAAGGCAGCTGTGCTGGATTTAAGGGGAGGAGCTCGACAGTCAGTGTGCAGAGAATCAGTGTGTCACAGTAACCAAGTTAGCTGAGGTCAGCATGGTACTGGTTACCAGCAGCGGTTTGCGCATGAAAGAGGAGCGTGTGTTTTGGTGGCAGGGTGCAGAGCATGCCGGGAAGGATTTCTCAGCAGCACTTACTCTCTGAGGGGTAGGGGGGCCTGCATGTCGATCTTGTGTACCTCCTTGGCGTAGTACTCTCCTCGCTGCGCTGCCCGCTCGCACGTGGCCGCGCGCTCGTTGGCCTTCTCCTGCAGCAGGTCGCGCGTGCTGTTGTAGATGGCCACGATGTCGCGGGACACCTCGTGGGGCTCCAGGAAGTGTCGCGGGTGCCCGCTGAGCTTCAGCTTGCTGAGGATTGGACCCGCACGGCCTCGATGCGCCTCTTCTTGAACTGCTCCATGTCCAGCGAGCTGCACGTGGACAGGCCTGAAGGCCACGGCGGCCAGGTCCAGCGCGAGCACCCACAGTGACGACACAAAGCTTCATCTTCAAAGCGCGCGCATGGCTTCGGCCAAAACACAAAGGAACAGCGTCCCAAGCCGCGCTCAGCTCCGACTTCAGCAGCTCCTCCAAACAAAAAGCCGCTGCTGGGACCGCGGGCCGCCACGTGCCACCCTCCGAAGTTCGCAGCAAAACTGAAGGACAAAGTTTGTAGCGTTTCGGAGCGCGCTTCCACTCACCCCATGGAGCGTCTGCGCGTACCAGGCGCGCTCGCGGGAACTTTCACAGGTTAATGGGAGACTCCGTCCAGCGGCCACAGCGCTGCTGGACCGACAGCCGCCGGGTCCTAAAGCCCGTCTTTCCGTCAGCAGCGCCCTGCCACGGGCACGCGCACGGACAGCGCGACAGTGTGATTGTCATTCCATGTCACCTCCTCTCACGTTACATTTATTAGGAATAATGTAGAAGCTGGAACATTTAGGAGGTGCTCATAAGTTTACATACCCTGGCAGAATTATTGTTTTTTTTTGTTTTTTTGGGCCATTTTTCAGAGAATATGAATGACAACACAAACTTTTCCCCTCATAGTGAAGCAGATAACAGAATATTTGCAGAGGAATCCTTCAATTCCGGTTACAAGCACCATTGTTTGACTGTGTATACCATATTTTAGACAAATAACATTAGCCATTTGAATTTTCAATAGGGGGCCAAGTAGGGGTCAATTGAAGAACTGCATAGGGTTCAAAAAAATGTTCCAATCATATTGAAAGCTATACCACATTATGTGTCTGATTGCAAAGATTCCAAAAAGGTATAGTTTGGACTATCTGTGACTGAATGTGCTGGAGTTATGGGGTAAAAACAGCAAGCATGGCAACAAAGGTCACTTTCAGTTTGTACAGGGGTCAAAAGTTACAGTTGCTCCAATTACAGTAAAACATCAAATCAAGTCAATTTTATTTATATAGCGCCAAGGTGCTTTATATTGTAAGGCAAAGCCATACAATAATTACGGAAAAACCCCAACGGTCAAAACGACCCCCTGTGAGCAAGCACTTGGCGACAGTGGGAAGGAAAAAACTCCCCTTTTAACAGAAGAAACCTCCAGCAGAACCAGGCTCAGGGAGGGGCCAGTCTTCTGCTGGGACTAGTTGGGGCTGAGGGAGAGAACCAGGAAAAAGACATGCTGTGGAGGGGGAGCAGAGATCAATCACTAATGATTAAATGCAGAGTGGTGCATACAGAGCAAAAAGAGAAAGAAACACTCAGTGCATCATGGGAACCCCCCAGCAGTCTAAGTCTATAGCAGCATAACTAAGGGATGGTTGCAGGGTCACCTGATCCAGCCCTAACTATAAGCTTTAGCAAAAAGGAAAGTTTTAAGCCTAATCTTAAAAGTAGAGAGGGTGTCTGTCTCCCTGATCCGAATTGGGAGCTGGTTCCACAGGAGAGGAGCCTGAAAGCTGAAGGCTCCTGCCTCCCATTCTACTCTTAAAAACCCTAGGAACTGGAATCACTGGCCTCGGAGGATGTTCAATTCAGTTGTTTAATTTTGTAGAAAAAAAAGCAGATCACAGACATGACACAAACTAAAGTCATTTCAAATGGCAACTTTCTGGCTTTAAGGAAACACTATAAGAAATCAAGAAAAAAGATTGTGGCAGTCAGTAACGGTTCTTTTTTAGACCAAGCAGAGGAAAAAAATATGGAATCACTCAATTCTGAGGAATAAATTATGGAATCACCCTGTAAATTTCCATCCCCAAAACTAACACCTGCATCAAATCACATCTGCTCGTTGACATTAACCTTATGTCATGAAACTGACCCTATGTGTCTTTTTGCAAGGAATGTTTTCACAGTTTTTGCTCTATGGCAAGATGCATTATCTTCTTGAAAAATGATTTCATCATCCTTAAACATCAGAAAAGTGTCCAAAATATCAACGTAAACTTGTGCATTTATTGATGATGTAATGACAGCCATCTCCCCAGTGCCTTTACCTGACATGCAGCCCCATATCATCAATGACTGTGGAAATTTACATGTTCTCTTCAGGCAGTCATCTTTATAATCTCACTGGAACGGCACCAAACAAAAGTTCCAGCATCATCACCTTGCCCAATGCAGATTTGAGATTCATCACTGAATATGACTTTCATCCAGTCATCCACAGTCCCACGATTGCTTTTCCTTAGCCCACTGTAACCTTGTTTTTTCTGTTTAGGTGTTAATGATGGCTTTCGTTTAGCTTTTCTGTATGTAAATCCCATTTCCTTTAGGCGGTTTCTTACAGTTCGGTCACAGACGTTGACTCCAGTTTCCTCCCATTCGTTCCTCATTTGTTTTGTTGTACATTTTTTCGATTTTTGAGACATATTGCTTTAAGTTTTCTGTCTTGACGCTTTGATGTCTTCCTTGGTCTACCAGTATGTTTGTCTTTACAACCTTCCCATGTGTTTGTATTTGGTCCAGAGTTTAGACACAGCTGACTGTGAACAACCAACATCTTTTGCAACATTGCGTGATGATTTACCCTCTTTTAAGAGTTTGATAATCCTCTCCTTTGTTTCAACTGACATCTCTCATGTTGGAGCCATGATTCATGTCAGTCCACTTGGTGCAACAGCTCTCCAAGGTGTGATCACTCCTTTTTAGATGCAGACTAACAAGCAGATGTGATTTGATGCAGGTGTTAGTTTTGGGGATGAAAATTTACAGGGTGATTGCATAATTTATTCCTCAAAATTGAGTGAGTCCATATTTTTTCCTCTGCTTGGTCTAAAAAGTAACCGTTACTGACTACCACAATCTTTTTTTCTTGATTTCTTATAGTGTTTCTTAAAGCCAGAAATTTGCCATTTGAAATGACTTTTTTTGTGTCATGTCTGTGATCTGCTTTTTTCTACAAAATTAAACACTGAATGAACATCCTCCGAGGCCGGTGATTCCATCATTTTTGCCAGGGGTTGTACAAGTAAGTCTGCAGTCTGAGAGCAAAGCACTCTATTGGGATGATATGGTACTATGAGGTTCCTAAGATAAGATGGGACAGGAAGCCAATGAAGAGAGGCCAATATGGGTGAAATATGCTCTCTCCTTCCAGTCCCCGTCAGTACTCTAGCTGCAGCATTTGAATTAACTGAAGGCTTTTCAGGGAACTTTAGGACAACCTGATAATAATGAATTACAATAGTCCAGCCTAGAGGAAATAAATGCATGAATTAGCTTTTCAGCATCACTCTGAGACAAGACCTTTCTAATTTTAGAGATATTGCGCAAATGCAAAAAAGCAGTCCTACATATTTGTTTAATATGTGCATTGAATGACATCCTCATCAAAAATGACTCCAAGATTTCTCACAGTATTACTAGAGGTCAGGGTAATGCCATCCAGAGTAAGGATCTGGTTAGACACCATGTTTCTAAGATTTGTGGGGCCAAGTACAATAACTTCAGTTTTATCTGAGTTTAAAGCAGGAAATTAGAGGTCATCCATGTCTTTATGTCTGTAAGACAATCCTGCAGTTTAGCTAACTGGTGTGTATCCTCTGGCTTCATGGATAGATAAAGCTGGGTATCATCTGCGTAACAATGAAAATTTAAGCAATGCTGTCTAATAATACTGCCTAAGGGAAGCATGTATAAAGTGAATAAAATTGGTCCTAGCGCAGAACCTTGTGGAACTCCATAATTAACCTTAGTCTGTGAAGAAGACTCCCCATTTACATTAACAAATTGTAATCAATTAGATAAATATGATTCAAACCACCGCAGCGCAGTGCCTTTAATACCTATGGCATGCTCTAATCTGTAATAAAATTTTATGGTCAACAGTATCAAAAGCAGCACTGAGGTCTAACAGAACAAGCACAGAGATGAGTCCACTGTCTGAGGCCATAAAGAAGATCATTTGTAACCTTCACTAATGCTGTTTCTGTACTATGATGAATTCTTGAAAACCTGACTGAAACTCTTCTGCTGTTTACAACTACCCTTTCAAGAATTTTGAGAGAAAAGGAAGGTTGGAGATTGGCCTATAATTAGATAAGATAGCTGGGTCAAGTGATGGCTTTTTAAGTAATGGTTAATTACTGCCACCTTAAAAGCCTGTGGTACCTAGCCAACTAATAAAGATAGATTGATCATATTTAAGATCAAGCATAATTAATGGTAGGGCTTCCTTGAGCAGCCTGGTAGGAATGGGGTCTAATAGACATGTTGATGGTTTGGAGGAAGTGACTAATGAAAATAACTCAGACCAGAACAATCGCAAACAATAAAACATGATGCAAATTATTGGTTGAGTTATGTAGGATTTTAAAAAGGAATAGTTTGCACCATGTGTCATGCTTAGTTATCATGTTACAGGGTAACATATGTCACATGTCATAGAATCCGATGGATGTCAGCATTGTTTGACCTTTACTTTGCAGACCAACAAAGATTCAACACAGAACTATTCCATTTGTTAATCCTATAGTGGGTGCAAGGTTTTCTTGCAGCCACTGATTCCAGAGGTGATTTCACTGATTAACTGATTCCATCTGCTCAAAGTGATATTATTAGTGAATCACCTGGTGGAGTCAGTGGCTGCAAGAAAACCTGCACCCTTTTGGCCCTTTCTGAACAAGTTGCCCACCCCTGATGTAGAGGGTGTCGAATGGTCGTTTGTAATAGACTTAGTGATCCTCTGGAGCTGCCTGGTGTACAGAGACTCGGGCCAAGCTGTGGTCCATCAGTCAGCTTCCCTGACCACTTCACAATCTGTATCAGTTTGTTTCTCTCCTTCACTGAACAAAGCACCATATTATGACACCAAAGAATAAGACAGAACAGATTCAATAAAAGAGCGATAAACAGTGTCATGATGATTTGTCAATGTTAAAAGATGACAGCTTTCGTAAAACAAAACAGACACTGATGCCCTTTATTGCATACAGCTTCACAGGTGGTCTTAAAGTTAAGTTTAGAATATGTCGTAGTCCCAAGGTACTTGTATGATTACACAAATTCTACCGTCTGACCAATGATGACTGTGGCCTCAGGTGTACAGGGCTCTCAGAAATCCACAATCATATCTTTAGTCTTTAAAATATTCAGCTGAAGGTGGGGACTCTTCACACCACCTGACAAGTGATCAACAACAGGTCCATGACTGGTTTCATTTTACTGCAATAAACTAACAATAACAGTCATATCTGCAAATTTTAAAATTGTTCTCTTCTCGTGCACGCTCTGACACATATTTGTGTACAGGATAAAAAGCAAGGGGGGCAAAACGCACCCTGGTGGTGAACCAGTGGATGACACCACATGGTCAGATAAGACACCATGAAATCTGACCCGCTGTGTCTACTCTGTTAAAAAGTCAAGAATCCAGCCAGCAAGATTATTTAAATTAAATTTATCTAAAAGCCTACAGATTAAAATATGTGGTTGCACTGTATTAAAAGCAGAAGAAAAATCAGTAAATAAAAGTCTAGCATGACATCCATTCCCCTCAAAGTGTTTAAAAAGCAGGTTAAGAAGAGTGAGTGTGGCATCCTCCACTCCTCTGTGAGGCCTGGAAGCAAACTGCAGAGAATCCAGTACATGCTCGGTGTTTCTCAGGATCTCTCACCGCACAATTTTTTCAAAAATCTTCATAAGAATCGACGTTAATGCCTTGTCTAAAATCATTGTGAGATGTAAGGGGCTAGATTTTGGAACAGCAACAACCACTACGCTTCCAGACACTAGGGACATGTAACAATAAGGACTGATTAAAATGTAATGAAACACTGAACTCGGCTCCTTAGCACAGTGTTTAAGTGCACGTCCACATTGTCCACGCTGAAATTCTCTATTTGATATTAAAATGCTTATGGTCTTTCAGTGTGTGGCTTAGTTCCTGAATTTCTTTACCAAAATAAAATACATCAAAATGATTATAAAACAGTTAAGAGCATTAGCAAATTCTAAATCCGAATTAAATTAATTTAAACTGCTAGTTTTCGGATTGTGGAGGCCTGTAATTTTTTTCATACAAGACCAGGCTAAACCAAGATCTTTTGCAGCCATTTTGTTCTCCAACATGGATTTATAGTCTTGTTTAGCTTTCAAAATTTAAATTTTAAGCTCTTTGGTGGCTGCATGCAGGTCTGATACGGTGCCTTGTTAAAACACATTTCTTCCTTTGTATTCATCCAAATCATCACCACAGGATTGCTTGAAGACGAAACCAGTCCGTGCATTCAAAACATTCTTGTAGGCAGAGAACATCTTCCTCGTTCCAGTGTTTAATGTTAAGGGTCTGTGCCCTCTCCCTTCTTAGGACAGTTTTATAAGTTGACATTAAATGCACACATTTGTGGTCTGCAGAACCCAAGGGTGGGAGAGGGAAGGACGTGTATGGGTGATTCTTTAACTATGGGCACTATTGGCCTTGTAAATGTAATTTCCACCACACCATTGCCTTACAATATAAAGCGCCTTGGGGCAACTGTTTGTTGTGATTTGGTGCTATACATGTGCTCTGATGTCACTGTTTATCTCCATAGAAACTACCCAAACAATCTTTCATACAAACTGTTTAGGGACCATTACAGTGTTGTGGTTGGAAATTACGGCAATAGTGTGGGACAACTACATTTTGTTAAAAAAAAATAAAATAATCACAACAGTTGTATGACATTGAATACCCCAATTATGTTTTGATTATTTTACTGATATTTTATTCAGAGATATTTTAAAACATTAGAAAAAACTTTTCTTTACCATTCATTTTTATCATTGAAGATCAAAAGTCTGGGTGTGGGACAAGCACAAAACGGCAATATTTGCATATAATGATGCTGAAAAAGGTGAAACAGTCATCATAGACTACTAGAACAAATTTCTCAACACACTTTCATTGTAAAGATAACTATAAAAGTGTGAAATTTCCCCCTTTTTCTGTTTTTTATACAATATGATCAAAGGGCATAATAAGTGTCCGTAGTCTAAGAATCACCCGTATGCACCCTTCAGTGACCCACAGCAGGGATCTAAAATGCCCCCCCAAGCTGACGGTGGCGCAACTCAAGGTTGCTGCGCGACCTTCACCCACTTGTCTCAATTCGGATAACAGACTTCTTCAAACTTAGTGCACATAAACAATGTCAAATGTGTATGTGCTGTCTTTAATTTCTGATGTGTGCCATTATTACGATAAACAAGTAATAATTGTGGACTAACTGCTGTCTGAGGTAATTTCTCCACTGTGAGATCAATAAAGTATATCTCAAAATCTTGCCCTGCCTGGTTGTGCAGGAAACATACTGATAAATGTTAGGAAGAGTCTTTTTAAGACAAACATGAATACAATCACCAAGAATAAGGGCCCCTTCACACATAGTGTGAATACATACAACTCCAGGGCGACTCACGGCGAAACAGCTCGTATGATCGAACCACGAAACATTGCGCCGACGGACAGGCATGCATGATGCCGGTGCAGCGATTCATGCACACAGGAACACAGCAGCTTTTCACAGCAGCTGCCCGATGTGTAACGGGCAGCTGCTGAAAATAAAAAATTAAAACTTCCATGCCACCCACGGGACCCAAACCCACACCTTCCAAAAGCTCTGATTGCCAGTCAGAAACTTTACCACTGAGCTACAATTGTAGTCCTGTGAAAGTTTCGGGAACCTGCCTAATTTGAGGAAGGAGATGTGTTGTGTGGGCCGCTGAAGAGGAGGTACTGCTGGCCCACCACCACCAGTCGGCGCCCTGCTTGGAGTGCGGGCTTCAAGCATGAGAGGGCGCCGGAGCCATTGGAAGTGACAGCTGTCACTTGTCAACCACACCAGCTGTCTCTCATCAACCACCTCATAAGAAGCGGATTACAACTCCACCTCCTCGCAGAGAAATCATCTACCACTAGAGGTAATCTTCTATGCTGTACTTTCTGAGTGTTTTTTCAAATTGTGATCTGTGTGCAGCCGTACACCTGTGAAGTCTGTTGGAGATTGGATTGGCGGATAGTGAGAGGACGACGGTCTTCGTCTCTCACATCCATCCAGAAGAGGGACAAACAGGAGCTGCACGAGTGATAACGTATCTGGAGGTGGAGGTTTTCCCTCCCGGAGGAATTGTGTGTAAAGGTTGCTGGGCGTGAGGACTCACACTCACCGTCATCTGTTTCTTGTCTGCCAGCAGTACCAGGGCCGACAACGGAGGACAGAGACCACCTGGGGACTCAGGACTTGGCGGCTCCGGTGTTCTTCAGGCCGTTGGTGGTGGAAGCGGTGTGGGCCCCGGCTCTTCGATCACCAGAGGTCTCCTATCTTCGAGCCTGCCCACAGTCCTCTTGTGTACAATTGGCATCCATTATTTTTCTGTCTGTATTCCGTTGTGTGCCTTCACAACATTAAATTGTTACTCCTTTTCTTATCCATTGTCCGTTCATTTGCGCCCCCTGTTGTGGGTCCGTGTTATGACACCTTCACAACAAGATGGACGTATTTAAAATTAAATAAACCCACACACCATATAAAAACACTGCATTTATCAAGTGGGCAATACAAATATCATCTGTCTGTTCCTCTGGAGATTGACCCATGATCACAGACATAGTCATGAAGGGGCCATTAAATTAAAAGAAAAAACACCACAGGATTCAAACCTACACACTCTGAATACCAGACCACCAATTACCACTGCACTACAATCACTATCTTGTAACAGGAGCATGTAATGGGTAAAATCCAGTGGTGGGCACAGTTCCACTAATCCGCTAACTGCTAATTATCAAAGATAATCTTTTCATTATCAGATTAGCTTTTCAGAGAACTTTGAAAACCATTATCGGAATAATTATCTTCCGATAAGTTTTGGTCCGATCATTTTTAGACCGCTGATGTGGTAAACAAAGCTGAATACAGCTGAATTACAAACATTTATGAAATCTAAAATCAGTTGAGTACCTACCTGTTAAATGTTTGATAGTAGATGCGCAGTTCTATCATCCGTAAACAGAAGAGAGCTGGTTCTAGAAGAAACCGCTCTATCCTCTGCAGGCAAAGGAGAACTGGTAACAGAAAAGAAAAAAGGCTAATTTCTTTTGACCCCATACTGATACGATGGCAATATCACTCAAATCATCCAGAGGCATACAGTTTTAACTTGTGGTTAAAATTTTAACCAAACTAATTTCGGACAATTTAATTCAATTAGCGTCACATCTGACGTTTTATAAAGTGAAAATATCAGATATATGTTTTAGTTTTAAAGTAATGCACTAATTTTGAAGGTTTTAGTGTGGACATGCTGTGCCCAGTGAGTGCATTATGGGTATCTCAGTACATTCAAGACAGAAGAAATGCATTTGAGACGCTCTGATCAGGTTCCACACGGACAACAGCATTAAACTCCTTGTATATTGTGCCTAAAACTCTTGTGAATATATTCTCTGGGTTTATAGATGTTGTTATTGTGTTATGTAAAAATGCCAGAAATGCGCAGGTTGCTCCTCCATTATTTTCAATTGAAATCATTGCAATCGCATCCTGTTTGCTATTTAGAGTCCTGCTTATGTCAAACACTGTCTGTTGTCTTTGTTCCAGAGTAATATATATAAGATGCCTGAAATTCAGTTTGAGTTTATTAATTCCACGCATCTTAAACGTAGCAGACACAGATTATCTGGAATTTTGTTTTGGCAAGTTTTCATGGTCTCTACTGCCATTTACTGGTCAGTAGTGTTCATGGCAGTATTTGCTCTAAAGCTGGGCAGACACTACAATATTTTCAATCATTGTACTCGGCTCCAGCTGAAACTGTACGACAAAAACGCATGGTGTAAAAGTTCAGAGCACACGATTTATGTTCTCACACTGTACGGCCCAATGCTCTGATGCGATCTGACTGCTCACATTGTACGTTCAAAAACCACACGTTGGACTCGTGTTTCTAGAAGCAAAATGTAAACAGAAGCTTTTTTTTTCAAGCTTTATTTACATTTCTTATTTTTACAAAAACTCTCAATGGGAGACATCAAAGTAAAAAAACAAAAAACAAACAATAGAAGACTTCATAAGTTGAAGAAAGGGGGGAAAAGAAACAGAAGCTACTCTCCCAAAGAGATGATCACATTGGTGTTTGCACATGCACAGTGCGAGAGGTTGGACGCTTGTAGCACTTCAGCAGCGGGATACCCTCATGATGGCCGACCAGAATATCAAACAGGTTTGATTTTCATCCGACCATATGATTGCCGATCAGGAGGTGGTTGTGAGAGGTTAAACGCAACTCATTACTCCATGTATACTACACAATGCAGGACACGCGATTAAGCTGAAACTCTGCGCGATCTAAAAAAATTCTCGCACAAGTGAAAAGTCGTCTGAAAAAGGGCCAAAACTCACACAGTGTAAGCCCACCTTAAGTACTGAGCATCTGGGCACCAGTAGTTGGCAGTGTTCTATTTATTTTGACACCGGTTATATCAGACGGTTATCTAATTACAACTTGGCTTTTTTTTTTTTTTGAAAATGCCTTTTTTTTTTTACAAATAAAAAAATGGCATATTTTACAAAAGCACATTTATCTGTAAACAACACACGACACACCTCACATTTAGGTGTTGGTTTACATAGAATGAATGAGTCAACCAATCAGTGTTAGCGGAGGCACATTTTACCCATAATCCCTTTGGCATCTGTGTTTGTTACAAAATTTCAGAATTACTGCATTATTCAACATTAAAAGATATATGTTTTAACTTTGTACAAATGACAGAATTGACATTAATGGAGTTATTCTACCAGTATTAATTTTATTTATAAACCAAACCATAAGTCAGCACTTCTTTATTTTCCAAGACCTCCGCCTCACGGCAACACTGTTATTGAGTAGAGAGTTGAGCTTCGCTGCTCCTCTCAACTGTTTCGCTGCTGAAAGCTACATAGTAAACAGGAGCTTCCAGCAAAGGGCAGGGCGCTCACAGACAGAAGTGCTGACTCATTGTTTGGGTCTGTAGTCGCCTTTGATGCTACCAGAATCTATCGTGGTTGTTAAACTCAAAATCAGCTTGTTAGTAGTTGCAAGTATACCGGAGACAATAGTGGAAGTTATCGGTTATCTGTAGCAACTTATCTGTAGCTTCCAATAAAGTTTAGCTTTATAAAAGATAACTTTTCAGTTAGTTTTGATAACAGATAATCAGCTAACTTTTTGGTTAGCTATGCCAACCACTGGTAAAATCAACAAGCAGATAAACATATTTTCTAAAAAAACAAAAAGCGCTGTGATAGCTGACCAAACATTGTTTGGTACGGTGTATTTCTGCTAATACGTGACTGGTCGTGTGGCACGACGCTCACGGCCCAACCACGCAACGACACAGATAAAAGTTTCGTGTCTGGTGTACAGATACATTCTCTGACTGTCGCAGAACTACAGTATTGTTTGTTGACATACAAACTCCCCCACCTTGAGTTTCCCCATCCTCTCAAAGTTGTGGTCCAGTTGAAAAGGAAGCCCATATCCATCGATGGTCAGTTCGATGTCCTGGTCTTGCTCTGTGAGCCACGTCTTAGTGAAAACCAAGGCACAACGCTCCTTAAAATCCCTTTTGAAAACGAGCGTTTCCTTGCAGTTCGTTGATTTTATCCCTTAATGACTGAACTTTCCCCCATGATCAGTGAAGGCAGGGAATCCTCCTGGAAAGCTGGCATTTACTCATACGCAGTCTGACTACGCCACGCTTTCTCCGTTTCCTTTTCTTCCTTACGGTGCCTCCTCTGCCATCTTTAAAAACTCTCCCAATGCCATCTGGCACTGTACTGTTGGTCGAGATAAACTTACACAATTAAGCTGCAGCAATACGTCTCTGGAATGCTGCATCCTGGCCTGGCTGACAGCTCCATTAGTGCACCAGTGAGGAAAAAGACACAGCCAAATCAAGGCCAGATAAACTGGATCTATTGTGGCTTCTCAATGCATAGATCATGATCACATAAAACAAATAAAACATGCATTAAAACGGAAATGTCAGAATGCCAAACTGTCACTGCGTGCGCATGCGTCCTCGTCACCACAGTGGAATTGAATGGAGCAGTATGACACATGCGCAGCGAAGGCAGGGTGTCCAATTTTAGGGGGACCATTCGGTTGGCAATACTGGCCCCTGCACCCTGTTTTTGAGGTGGGGTGCCATCACTAATACATCACCCAGATTTACTGAATTTGACATTTCACTGGGTGTGCTGTTGAAACTTGTAACTTCTGATAAATGCACAACCTGTCTGTTCAACCCTATATCAACAAAACTGTTTTAAGGACCTGTGGCCTAAACTTGGGCTACTGTGTTGGAAATTATTCATATATCGATAACCTCAGGATCTGTTCCTAAATGTTTCAAATCTGCAGTGATTGAACTGATAAGAAATCTAACCTAATCTACTGAAAAATTCTAAGCCAATAATAAAATCTATCATTTTGTTCTAAATCCTTGGAAAGTAGTCTCACAGCAGCTTGTGGTCCACTTTACCGAGACCAATCTCTTTGAGCCACTGTGTATAGATACATCTGTGGATGCGCTAAGACACATCATCAGTGATGTTTACTGAGATTTTTAGGTGTTCGGGTCTTGCAACATCAGACACCCTCTCTCAGGCGACCCAACCAGGGCTGGACCAGAGGCCAGCTTGTGTCTCAGCAGCATTGGTCCACTTCTCTGACCTTTTGATTCAAATCCACCTAAAACCTCTCTCTGCACCCTCTGTGGTGGACCTGATGGCTCTCCTCTTTGTACCTCCTGTGATGCCAAGGAGGGTATAGGCCCTTACATAGGAAGCGGGCAGCAAAACCTCAACATCCCAACCTCTACTGGCTCACAGTGGACTTTCCAGCCTCTCCTCCAGCATTCCTCTTTGAGGTCATGGTATTTGAACCTCTTCCGTTCATTAGTCTCTTCTATGCGGTCCTCCCAGGGATGATCACTTCCCACAGGAGGACTTGCTTAGAAGTAGATGTAAGCACCATGTCAGGTCTCAAAGAGGTACATACTCTGTGAACTTGAGCTGCCTACCCAAGTCAACTTGAAGTTCCCAGTCTAATGCTGACGGGAGTAGGTGACTGCTGATGTTGGCTGTGACCCTGGGTTCTCTCCAGTTTTCATAAAGGGTATTAACCCCTGGCTGTGGGTGTGTTTGTTGTTGGCAACTGCAGTGGAGATGGTCTTAGCCACTGTCTTCAGAACATGGTCATGACGCCAACGGTAGCAGCCTTCACCAAGAGCTGCTGGGTAGCTGCTCAGGATGTGCTCCAGTGAACGCTTTCCTGGACAAAGAGGACATCTTGGAGAGTCACTCTTTCCCCAGACATGCAGGTTTGCTGTCCTGGGTAGCATGTTGTAAACATCTTTGACCATGAACTTTATGCGCTGTGACTCTGCCTTCCAGATGTCATTCCAGGTCAGCTTCCTCTCCAGTGCTCCTTCCCACTTTGTTGATGCCCTTTGCTGGTGTATGCTCACCATCCTGCTGGTCCTCTCATCCTCAACACCAGCTATGCACCCCTGCAGACTAGACAGCGTCCATCCTTGCCGAACCCTGGCCAAATGCACCATGGACCTGTGGGATGGCTGCCAGACCTGCTCCCCTGATGGCCACCATACCTAACAGAGCCTTATGTCTTAGCCGAGACTCACCAGCTCCAGGTCCTCTGAGCTCTGAACATCCTGCCAGTCCTCACCACAATGCCTGCTGATGCAACTCTGATGTCACTAAAGTCGCAGTAGACCAATGCTTCTCTTGTGCAAGAAACCCCGAATTCCTCCTCTAGACTACTGAGGGGAAGCTGGAGTTTAATGCTCCTGCCATACAGTGCTACACTGGTCTTTCTTTCCAGGGTCTCTACTGTAGACCTCTTCATCTCATACACCAACAATGGCCACAGGATGCGTGGTAGAATGCCGTGTTGATATAACCATGCTTTAAACCTGCGAGGTAGGCCAGACTTGTCTACTTCAGTCAACCAGGATTCAAGCTTCTTGATAGTAGCTGTATCTCTAAACTCGAAGACCTTCCCTAGGCCAGTGACTGGTTTCCAGTGATAGATGGTATTTTCACGCCGTCCACAAAGAAGGCTGCTGAATTGCAGAATTAGACATGGGGCCTCTGCACTCTGTCTCAGCTGCTTTCACCAATATACTCATGGCAAGGGCGAACAGCATAATTAAGATTGTACAGCCAGTAATAATCCCTTTTTCAAGCTGATGCCAATTGGATGTTATACTCCCTGATGTCACTCTCAGCCTGAAGTTCCTATAATAGTTCAGGATAAGGTCCTTGATCTTACAGGGCATATAGTGTCATTCCAGGGTGATTTCCACCAGCTTGTGTGGGATTGATCCATATGCATTGGCTAGGTCCAGCCAAAGCACTCCCAGGTCTCCCTTCCCTTCACAAGCCTCCCTAATCAGTTGAGTGTCCACTCCAGTGTGCTTAAGGCACCCTGGGACTCCAGGAATGCCACCCTTCTATACTGATGTGTCAGTGTACTTGTTCTTTAGAAGGAAGCCTGTCATTCTTCTGGCAAGATTGCTAAAGATCTCTCCCTCCACACTGAGGAGTGAGATGGATCATAACTGCTCCAGCCTGGTTGAGTTCTCCTCCTTGGGTATCCAGACACCCTCCACCTGTCACCACTGGTCTGCGATGATCCCACTTCACCAAATCACTTGCAGCACCTTCTAAAGGATTCTAAGGAGACTTGGGCAGTGCTTGTACACCTTGTAGGGTATTCGAATGGGACCTGGAACAGAGTTGGCTCTGGCTGCGATTACCACCTCCTGAATTTCCTTCCAAGTGGGCTCTGAGGTGTTGAAGTCCACTATCGGTGCTGGCATGTCCAGGAGTGCTCCATGTGGTCCTAGCTCTTGCTGTATCTGGATCACAGAGTGGTGTGCAGGAAGTTATCTACTTCCACATGGGCGCAATCAAAATGCCCACTGCCTTTCTGTCCTTTCTGTAACAACCACTTTGTGAACCCAAAGGGGTTAGTTAGGAAGGACCTGTGCTTCCTGGCTCTCTCCATCCTCTGTTTCCTGTGCCATTCAGCTCTAAGCAGGGCCTTGAGCTTCTTCTGTGTGGTGTATCGGAGCTCAGCTAGAGGTGGCATCTCCTTCGCTGCTTCTATTTTGAACTGCTTTGCCAGTATCAGCAGCTCTTTACATAACTGGTGGATCTTGTCTGCCCTGCAGTTGTTGATGTAAGTGGGCTTACTGGACTTGGGCTATGTACACCATGCCCCTCGGCCCCAAATCTTGTGATGATGGTAGTCAGGTTCTTAAGTCGGCTTTCCACATCTTCTTTTGCCATTGTGTTGATGACCCTAGATATATCTTCATCAAACTGTTACCACAGCCCATGCTGCTTTGACTCCGAGCCAGGCTCCTCCTGTGTCTCACCAGGCTTTAATCCTGTGCGTTGTCTCCTTCACCAAGCATTTCATCCGTCCCCGATGGATATTTAGGTTGCGGTTGGTCCTGAAAACCTTGCCACAGATACATTTGCTTGTCATGGTCGATTGTTTGTTATCCAAGGTCATCATCATTAGGTCCGTCCTGTTGGGGTGCTCATCCTCTCACCCTCTCGGGCACCCCTGGGGGTATTTCTCAGTGGGTTGATCTATAGCTTACTTGAATTCCCCCTTATGGGGGATGCAAGTCGGGCTGCTAACCCTTCCTGCCCCAGTTGCCATCTTTCTGTGCTGTCCACTGTCTCTCCAGTCGTCACCAAACTTTCCTGCTCACCACTGTAGTCTGCATTTAGAACATGTCATTCCACTGAGACAGCTCTGACAAAAGCGGTAAATGATCTTCTGCTTGCAATGGATTCAGACACCACTATGGTTCTGTTGCCATTAGATCTTAGTGCTGTGTTTGATACGGTGGATCATTGTATTGTACTTGATAAGCTGGAGAATCATTTTGGGATTGCTGGGAATGCCCTTGCATAGTTGACATCTTACCTAACCTTTCATTGTTCTGCACAACAACATTACCTGTAACTGTGTTGCCATGAAATACTGGGTTCCACAGAGGTCCGTTTTAGGCCCCTTTCTTTTCTCCCTTTATATAACACTGCTTGGGCATGTGCTATGCTGAGGACACTTAGTTGTACATGCCAATAACTGCTAGTAATCTCATATGACTGTTGTGTGGGCCGCTGAAGAGGAGGTACTGCTGGCCCACCACCACAAGATGGCGCCCTGCTTGAAGTGCAGGCTTCAAGCACGAGAGGGCGTCGGAGCAACCAGGAGTGACAGCTGTCACTCATCATCCATACCAGCTGTCACTCATCACCACCACCATAAAGGCCGACTGCAACTCCACCTCCCCGCCGAGAAATCAGCTACCCTTCAGGTAATTTCTCTGCTGACTGACACTTTGTGTGTATAACCTGAACTTCTGTTGCAGCCGTTTTCCTGGAGTGTTGCCTTTTCTGGGGAATTGGCGTTTGGTGTGACAGCGATGGCTTCGTCCTCACATCCTAACCCAGATAAGTGGTTAACCAGGAGCTGCACGAGTGTGTGATTGGAGGTGGAGGTTCTCCCTCCTTTACTGAACACTGACTGTGGGATTACTGAGTGTGCGAACTCACACTCATCAGGACTGTCTCTGTTTTCTGCCAGCAGTACCGGGTCTGACTGCTGAAGACAGCGGCCACCTGGGGCGCAGGGCTTGGCGGCTCCGGTGTTCTTCAGCTCCGTTGGTGGTGGAAGCTGTGTGGGGATCCAGCTCTTCTCTCGCCAGGCGTCTTCTATCGTCGAGCCTGCCCACACGTCACCTGGTGTATGATTGACAGTCCACCATATTGTTATTGTCTGTACGTCGTTGTGTGATTCACAACATTAAATTGTTACTTTTGGCTTATCCATTGTCCGTTCATTACCGCCCCCTGTTGTGGGTCCGTGTCACGTCACTTTCACAACAGGATTTCTCGGCCAGCGTCATGGATCCCGAGGGGCGTCAACCATCGCCCAATGGAAGAGCGAGGTGCACAGGCGCCAGCAGGAGGCGTGTTGGGTGGACTGCAGCACATCTTAACCGCCTTTACCGCTCGGTTGGACTTAGTTACCGAGCAGAGCAGTGTTCTCAATCGCAGGATAGAGGCTCTCACCGCCCAGGTGGAAGCGCGTGCTCAGGGCGCTGCTGCAGCACCTCCTCCTGCTGACCGTGTGCCAGAAACAGACATTCCGCTGGTCGTTCAACGAACCCCCCCACCTTCCCCTGAAGCATACATAAGCCCTCCGGAGCCGTACGGAGGCTGTGTGGAGACGTGCGCGGACTTCTTGATGCAGTGCTCGCTCATCTTTTCACAGCGTCCCGTCATGTACGCGTCAGACGCCAGCCGGGTGGCTTACGTTATAAATTTGCTTCGAGGAGAGGCACGCGCCTGGGCTACGGCGCTTTGGGAGCAGAATTCACGGCTCCTAACGGTTTATACTGAGTTTGTGAGGGAGTTCCGACAGGTGTTCGACCACCCTCATAGAGGCGAGACCGCTTCAAGTGTGCTGCTGTCAATAAGACAGGGGCGTCGAAGCGCAGCGAAGTATGCAGTCGACTTCCGCCGCCTTTGTAAACGGACTGTCTCTGGTCCTTAAGGAGCACCTGGTGGCGAAGGACGAGCCGCGGGATTTAGATGGGCTCATCGACCTGGTTATACGGTTAGACAACCGATTAACGGAACACCGACGGGAACGAGACGAGGGGCGTGGTCAGGAACAAGCCGTCCCTCTTCCTCTCGGGTCTGAAAGGGAGCTGACTTCCCCACGCTCCACTGCCAGGGCTCTCCACGTGACAACAGCTCCCCCTGCTGACGTTGCTATGGAAACGAGCAGGGCCAAAAAACGATCAGATCAGAGACAAAGGAGGCTGATCCGTGGAGAGTGTTTTCTCTGCAGCTCTACTGAGCACACACAGAGAGAATGCCCCAAACGGTCAGAACAGCAGCACTCGTCCTTAGAGACTGGGCTAAGGGTGGGTCACAACACCCATGTGGGGAAACCCCGACGATCTGCACGAATCCCAGTCACGATCCTGAGTGGGGATCTAACCCTTCACGCCCCAGCACTGGTGGACACGGGGTCGGAGGGGAATCTGCTGGATAGCAGATGGGCAAAGGAGGTTGGGCTCCCTCTAGTGGCCTTACCATCACCTCTCCTGTGGAACCAGCTCCCAATTCAGATCAGGGAGACAGACACCCTCTCTACTTTTAAGATTAGGCTTAAAACTTTCCTTTTTGCTAAAGCTTATAGTTAGGGCTGGATCAGGTGACCCTGAACCATCCCTTAGTTATGCTGCTATAGACGTAGACTGCTGGGGGGTTCCCATGATGCATTGTTTCTTTCTCTTTTTGCTCTGTATGCACCACTCTGCATTTAATCATTAGTGATCGATCTCTGCTCCCCTCCACAGCATGTCTTTTTCCTGGTTCTCTCCCTCAGCCCCAACCAGTCCCAGCAGAAGACTGCCCCTCCCTGAGCCTGGTTCTGCTGGAGGTTTCTTCCTGTTAAAAGGGAGTTTTTCCTTCCCACTGTAGCCAAGTGCTTGCTCACAGGGGGTCGTTTTGACCGTTGGGGTTTTACATAATTATTGTATGGCCTTGCCTTACAATATAAAGCGCCTTGGGGCAACTGTTTGTTGTGATTTGGCGCTATATAAAAAAATTGATTGATTGATTGATTGATTGTTGGTGCGGGCACTAGATGGCACCCTTCTTCCACTAATCACACACCAGACTCAGCCAGTGACATTGGTGGTGTCTGGGAATCACAGGGAGGAGATTGTGTTTTATGTAACACCTTCTACCTCCCGAGTGATTTTGGGTTTTCCATGGGTGTTAAAACACAATCCCCGGATTGATTGGCCGTCTGGGGTTGTGGTTCAGTGGAGCGAAACCTGCCACCGGGAGTGTTTAGGATCCTCAGTTCCACCCGGTGTGACAGCTAAGGAGGAGGTTTTAGTCCCCCCCAATCTGGTGGTGGTGCCGGCTGAGTACCACGACCTTGCTGACGTCTTCAGCAAGGATCTGGCACTCACGCTGCCCCCGCACCGTCCGTACGATTGTGCCATTGATTTGATACCGGGCGCTGAGTACCCGTCCAGCAGGCTGTACAACCTCTCATGTCCGGAACGCGAATCAATGGAGACCTACATCCGGGACTTGTTAGCTGCTGGGCTGATCCGGAACTCCACCTCCCCGATGGGTGCTGGTTTCTTTTTTGTGGGCAAGAAGGACGGCGGACTCCGTCCATGCATTGATTACAGAGGGCTGAACGAGATCATGGTTCGCAACCGATAGGAGCCATGCCATCCCAGAGCGGGGAGTCCGACAAGGTTCTCCATCCATGTGCCTACTTTTCCCGCAGGTTGACCCCAGCTGAACGGAACTATGACGTCGGCAATCGGGAACTTCTTGTGGTGAAGGAGGCTCTTGAGGAGTGGAGACACCTGTTGGAGGGAGCATCGGTACCATTTACGGTTTTCACGGACCATCGGAACCTGGAGTACATCCGGACCGCGAAGCGTCTGAACCTCAGGCAAGCCCGCTGGTCGCTGTTCTTCGGGCATTTTGACTTCCGGATCACCTACCGCCCCAGGACAAAGAACCAACGATCTGACGCCCTGTCCCGGGTGCACGAAGAGGAGGTAAAGACCGAGCTGTCAGACCCCCCTGAAACCATCATCCCCGAGTCCACTGTCGTGGCCGCCCTTACCTGGGACGTGGAGAAGACCGTCCGGGAGGCCCTGACACGGAGCCCGGACCCGGGGACCGGTCTGAAGAACAAACTGTACGTCCCACCAGAGGCTAGGGCTGCGGTCCTTGACTTCTGTCACGGTTCCAAGCTCTCCTGTCACCCAGGGGTGCGAAGGACCGTGGCAGTGGTCCGGCAGCGCTTCTGGTGGGCGTCTATGGAAGCCGACGTCCGGGAGTACGTCCAGGCCTGCACCACCTGTGCCAGGGGCAAAGCCGACCACCACAAGGCCCAAGGCCTCCTCCAGCCTCTGCCTGTGCCTCGTCGCCCCTGGTCTCATATCGGCCTGGACTTTGTCACGGGCCTCCCGCCGTCCCAGGGAAACACCACCATCTTAACGATAGTGGACCGGTTCTCCAAGGCGGCCCACTTTGTGGCCCTCCCGAAGCTCCCGACGGCCCAGGAGACTGCAGACCTCCTGGTCCACCACATCGTGCGTCTGCATGGGATTCCATCAGACATTGTCTCGCATCGTGGTCCTCAGTTCTCCTCCCAGGTCTGGCGGAGTTTCTGTAGGGAACTGGGGGCCACCGTCAGTCTCTCGTCTGGGTACCAGCCCCAGACGAACGGGCAGGCAGAGCGGACTAACCAGGAACTGGAGCAGGCCCTCCGTTGCGTGACCTCCGCGCACCTGACGGCCTGGAGTGACCATCTGTCCTGGATCGAGTACGCTCACAACAGCCAAGTCTCGTCTGCCACCGGCCTCTCCCCATTTGAAGTGTGTTTGGGGTACCAGCCCCCATTGTTTCCACTAGTGGAGGGAGAGGTCGGGGTGCCCTCGGTCCAGGCCCATCTGAGAAGGTGCCGTCGGGTGTGGCGTACCGCCCGCTCTGCCCTGCTCAAAGCCCGGACGAGGGCCAAGAACCATGCAGACCGCCGGCGTGCCCCGGCCCCTGCGTATCAGCCTGGGCAGGAGGTTTGGCTTTCCACCAAGGACATTCCCCTGCAAGTGGAATCCCAAAAGTTGAAGGACAGGTACATTGGACCTTTCCCCATCCTCAAAGTCCTCAGTCCAGCCGCAGTGAAGCTGGCAGCTTCAGCTTCACTGCGGATCCACCCGGTTTTCCATGTGTCACACATCAAACCTCACCACGCTTCGCCCGTCTGTACCCCCGGACCGGCGCCGCCTCCTGCCCGGATCATCGACGGGGAGCCGGCTTGGACCGTGCGCCGGCTCCTGGATGTCCGTCAAAAGGGCCGGGGGTTCCAGTATCTGGTGGACTGGGAGGGGTATGGACCTGAAGAACGCTCCTGGGTGAAGAGGAGCTTCATCCTGGACCCGGCCCACCTGGCCGACTTCTACCGGCGGCACCCGGACAAGCCTGGTCGGGCGCCAGGAGGCGCCCGTTGAGGGGGGGTCCTGTTGTGTGGGCCGCTGAAGAGGAGGTACTGCTGGCCCACCACCACAAGATGGCGCCCTGCTTGAAGTGCGGGCTTCAAGCACGAGAGGGCGTCGGAGCAACCAGGAGTGACAGCTGTCACTCATCATCCATACCAGCTGTCACTCATCACCACCACCATAAAGGCCGACTGCAACTCCACCTCCCCGCCGAGAAATCAGCTACCCTTCAGGTAATTTCTCTGCTGACTGACACTTTGTGTGTATAACCTGAACTTCTGTTGCAGCCGTTTCCTGGAGTGTTGCCTTGTCTGGGGAATTGGCGTTTGGTGTGACAGCGACGGCTTCGCCTCACATCCCAACCCAGATAAGTGGTTAACCAGGAACTGCACGAGTGTGTGATTGGAGGTGGAGGTTCTCCCTCCTTTACTGAACACTGACTGTGGGATTACTGAGTGTGCGAACTCACACTCATCAGGACTGTCTCTGTTTTCTGCCAGCAGTACCGGGTCTGACTGCTGAAGACAGCGGCCACCTGGGGCGCAGGGCTTGGTGGCTCCGGTGTTCTTCAGCTCCATTGGTGGTGGAAGCTGTGTGGGGATCCAGCTCTTCTCTCGCCAGGCGTCTTCTATCGTCGAGCCTGCCCACACGTCACCTGGTGTATGATTGACAGTCCACCATATTGTTATTGTCTGTACGTCGTTGTGCGATTCACAACATTAAATTGTTACTTTTGGCTTATCCATTGTCCGTTCATTACTGCCCCCTGTTGTGGGTCCGTGTCACGTCACTTTCACAACAATGACATTGGAAAACTGGGTGTCTAGCAATTTCTTACTTTTAAATTAGGACAAGACCAAAATGATGGTCCTTGGTCCAGCAAGACATCGACATCAGTTTGACCGGTTATCGCTTAACCTAGGCTTGTGGATCATACATCACAGCCTTTAGGAGGTCTGTATGAGACCTCTTATCACAACAACACAATAAGACTGGCAAAAAACATCATCTCTGACACTAACCATGTTCTGAGCAGTGAATATGTCCTTCCATCTGGATGCCGATACAGTGTTCCACGGTTTAATAAGGTCAGACTGAAACATTCTTTTGTGCATCAGTCGATATTTAAACTAAATAAGGAGCTTAATCCATAGCAACATTATCAAGGCCGCAATGCGAGTAAATTTTTGTTGTATGGATTGTTTGTGAAATATCTGTGTCTTACTTGTGTTGTTAATGTATTGTATTGTTACAGAGCTACTGAATATGTAACACAAATTTCAGGTCGCTGATCTGATAATAAAGTATTATCTTATCTATATATATTATACATAATTACATTTGAGATGACTCCAAATGCTCCACTGCACAGCAGTTTTCTGATGTCAATGTTGTGGATCGAGTGGCCCATGGTGGCGGTGGGGTTATGGTATGGGCAGGCGTCTGTTATGGACGAAGAACACAGGTGCATTTTATTGATGGCATTTTGAATGCAGAGAGATACCGTGACGAGATCCTGAGGCCCATTGTTGTGCCAACATCGAAGAACATCACCTCATGTTACAGCAGGATAATGCACGGCCCCATGTTGCAAGGATCTGTACACAATTCTTGGAAACTGAAAATGTCCCAGTTCTTGCATGGCCGGCATACTCACCGGACATGTCACCCATTGAGCATGTTTGGGATGCTCTGGACCGGCGTATACGACAGTGTGTACCAGTTCCTGTCAATATCCAGCAACTTCGCACAGCCATTGAAGAGGAGTGGACCAACATTCCACAGTCCACAATTGACAACCTGATCAACTCTATGCGAAGGAGATGTGTTGCACTGCATGAGGCAAATGGTGGTCACACCAGATACTGACTGGTATCCCCCCCCAATAAAACAAAATTGCACCTTTCAGAGTGGCCTTTCATTGTGGACAGTCTAAGGTACACCTGTGCACTATCATGTGTCTAATCAGCATCTTGATATGGCACACCTGTGAGGTGGGATGGATTATCTCCAGCAAGGAGAAGTGCTCACTATCACAGATTTAGACTGTTTGTGAACAATATTTGAGGGAACTTGTGATATTGTGTATGTGGAAAAGTTTTAGTCTTGAGTTCATCTCATACAAATGGGAGCAAAACCAAAAGTGTGCGTTATATTTTTGTGAGTGTAGAAATGTTTAGGAAAGCATATAACTCTGATATTAATGGTAGAATTATATCATGTGCATACAAAGGCTTATCCAATCTTAAAACACAGTCAACTACATACATTAAAGAAAAATGGGAGCAAGAAGGAGGAATAAGTATATCTGAGGAGGAATGGACAGCAATGTGGAGATATAATTGGAAATGCACGAGTTCACAGACTTGGAGGGAATTCAGCTGGAAAAATCTGATAAGATATTTTATTACACCCGTTCAGAAATCTCACTATGATGGAACCCCCCCTATATGTTGGAGAAACTGTGGTAATCATATGCAAACCACCACTACATCTTTTGGGACTGCCCGGTTATCAAGGACTTCTGGAGAGAAATACAGATGGCTCTACAAGATATTTTTACAGATGAAAGCCTCTTGAGATGAAGATTGTATATTTTGGAAATTTACCTCAGAAATGGTTAAAAAAAAAGACAAATATTTATTAAATATTTTGTTGGTCGCAGCTAAAAAGGCATTAACCAGGAAATGGTTATTACAGGAAAGGCAGACTTTAAATGAATGGATGAACAGTACAATGGACATTTACAATTTGGAAAGATAACAGCGTGTATCATCTACAAATTGGAAACAGTTTACCCCAAACTGGAGAAAATGGATCCACTATGTAACATCTCATAGGCCTGATTTTGTTTTCTCAGATAATTAGTAAAGTTATAACGGCAATCTACTCCCTAATTGTTTCGGTTCTGTTTGGGTTGTTTTTTTTTTTCTCTCTCTAATATTGCTTTACAGCATTTTGTGTCAGGATATGTGTGCTTTTAAAATGAATGTACATTGATGTTGATAGTATGAGGATGATGAACACACAGTGGTTACAGCATGTTATGTATATATTTGACACGAAATGCTAATAAAAAATAAATTACAAAAAAAAAAAAAAAAAAAATGAAGTAACAGGAGGTTGAGGACTTTACAGAACACATCAACTCGGTGGATTCCAATATCAAGTTCACACGTGAGGATGCCAGAAACAACCATTTAGCCGTCTTGGATTGTGATGTTACGATTGGAGAGAACAGGCAGCTCCAGACAGGGGTTTACAGAAAACCCACTCACACTGACCAATATCTGCTCTTTGGTTCAAACCACCCCCTTGAACACAAGCTCTGGGTGATCAGGACTCTTCAACACAGAGCCCTACAGGTGCCCACAACTGCAGAGGGAAGGGCTAAAGACAACTTGTACGGAAAGCCCTCACAGTATGTGGGTACCCACGATGGTCCCTGGACAAAGTGCAGAAGTCCCAAAAAACAAAGAGACCAGATAGACAGGAGACGGAGACAAAAATAAGAGGAGTGTCTCTCTCTTATTTAGCAGGAGTAGGGGAAAAACTACAGAGGATCTTCAGACAGCACAAATCACAGTTTACTTTAAACCGATTAACACCTTGAGACAGAAATTAGTTCACCCTAAGGACAGGATCCCTAGTTACAAAGAGAGCAATGTAGTGTATTCTATCAGATGTCAGGAAAACTGTAATGAACATTACATAGGTGAGACTAAGCAACCTTTACACAAAAGGCTATACCAGCACCGCAGAGAGGGCGCAAATGGACCTCAGTCGGCAGTTCATCTCCACCTGAAAGACACTAACCACACGTTTGAGGACAAGGAAGTTAAAATATTAGCCAGAGAGAAGAAATGGTTTGAGAGAGGTGTCAAGGAAGCATTCTTGTGAAACAGTTTGAAACCCAGCCTTAACCGGGGAGGGGGTCTGAGACACGCTTTGTCCCCTGTTTACAATGGGGTACTCAGGTCAAAGCAGTTTCAGTCTTTTGTTCATGGTAATGAGTCATTCACGTCATCAGGAGAGTAGTCAAGGGAGCCATTAGGAGAGGGTCCGTCCCATCATTAGGAGGGACAGCTGCCCTGTCATTAGGAGGGTGCTAACGAGAGCACAATAGGTGCTAATTAGAGCTATTGTTTAGTCACTAGCCTATAGCAGTCGGCCTCTCGGTAGGAGGGGTCTGGTTAGGTTTAAAAAACTCCAGCTTTTGTTGGCTTCTGTATTTTCTTCTCTACAAGAGTCAAGACAGAAGTCAGACCACCAGAGCAAGAATTTTAGCTGAGGAAGCTTCTGCGATTTGAAGCGAAACGTCCTCGCGTCAAGCAACCCAGTCCAGTCGAAGATTCAAGCTTCTCTAGTATGGAAACCACCTGGACAACTGAGAGCCTACACAGAAACCTTACCGATCATTAACAGCTTCAGGGAGCTCTGACAGGCTTAAAACGCTTTATACAGTGAGGAAAATAAGTATTTGAACACCCTGTGATTTTGCAAGTTCTCCCACTTACAAATCATGGAGGGGTCTGAAATTTTCATCTTAGGTGCATGTCCACTGTGAAAGAAAAAAGTAAGTCCCTTTGGCTGCTTCCTTGTTTGCACTCAGGGTCGCCACAGCAAATCCAAGTTGGATCTGCATGTTGAATTGGCACAAGTTTTACGCCAGATGCCCTTCCTGACGCAAAAAAAAAAAAAAAAAAAAAAATCTGGAAATCACAATGTATGATTTTTTAATAATTTATTTGGATGTTACTGCTGCAAATAAGTATTTGAACACCTACCAACCAGAAAGAATTCTGGCTCACACAGACCTGTTAATTTTTCTTTAAGAAGCCCTCTTATTCTGCACTATTTACCTGTATTAATTGCACCTGTTTGAACTTGTTACCTGTATAAAAGACACCTGTTCACACAATCAATCACACTCCAACTTGTCCACCATGGCCAAGACCAAAGAGCTGTCTAAGGACACCAGGGACAAAACTGTAGACCTGCACAAGGCTGGGATGGACTACAGGACAACAGGCAAGCAGCTTGGTAGAAGACAACAACTGTTATAATTATTTATTAGAAAGTGGAAGAAACACAAGATGACTGTCAATCTCCCTCGGTCTGGGATTCCATGCAAGATCTCACTTTGTGGGGTAAGGATGATTCTGAGAAAGCTCAGAACTACACAGGAGGACCTGGTCACTGACCTAAAGAGAGCTGGGACCACAGTCACAAAGATTACATTAGTAACACATGATGCTGTCATGGTTTAAAATCCTGCAGGGCAGCAAGGTCCCCCTGCTCAAGCCAGCACATGTCCAGGCCTGTTTCAAGTTCACCAGTGACCATCTGGATGATCCAGAGGAGGCATGGGAGAAGGTCATGTGGTCAGATGAGACCAGAATAGAGCTTTTTGGAATCAACTCCACTTGCCATCTTTAGAAGATGAGAACAACCCCAAGAAAACCATCCCAACTGTGAAGCATGGGTGTGGAAACATCATACTCCCATGTCACTCCCGGTCCCCAATCGGACCGGGAGTGACATGTTTAGCTGCATGTTCTCCTTGAATTGTTGGCTGTCTGAGTGGTGTCCAAAAAATGAGGTGGGCTTCATAGATAATTGGCAAAGCTTCTGGGAAAACCTGGTCTTGTTAGGAGAGACGGCATCCATCCCACTTTGGATGGAGCAGCTCTCATTTCTAGAAATCTGGCCAATTTTCTTAAATCCTCCAAACCGTGACTATCCAGGGTTGGGACCAGGAAGCAGAGTTGTAGTCTTACACACCTCTCTGCAGCTTCTCTCCCCCTGCCATCCCCTCATTACCCCATCCCCGTAGAGACGGTGCCTGCTCCCAGACCACCAATAACCAGCAAAAATCGATTTAAGCATAAAAATTCAAAAAGAAAAAATAATATAGCACATTCAACTGCACCACAGACTAAAACAGTTAAATGTGGTCTATTAAACATTAGGTCTCTCTCTTCTAAGTCCCTGTTAGTAAATTGTTGGGAAAGTGTAAGTACACGGACCCACAACAGGAGGCGCAAATGAACGGACAATGGAATAGGTCAAATAACACACTTTACTGTTGCGACGTGCACAACAAATACAACGGATTACAACAATGGACAAAATTAATTTACAAAGGTGTCGTGTGGGCAGGCTCGAAGATAGGAGACACCCTCCGAAGTAGAACCGGAACCACCCGGTTTCCTCCGCCACAGGACCCCGGGAAATACTGGAGCCGCCAAGTCCCGAACTCCCAGGTGGCCACTGCCTCCGCGTGTCAGACCTGGTACTGCTGGCGAGGAACAAAGAACAGTTAAATGAGGGCGCGTTTGCACCCAGCAATCCGCACGGCAGGAAAACTACCTCCACCTCTCGTTGGAAAAGGAGTCTGTTATATAACGCACAAAGTCACAAAAGATTACTGTCACCAGTGAGCTGAGAATATTACTTCCAGGGTAGAACGATATCTCGGCAAAGAGGTGGAGACGGGTGGTCCTGCTGATAACTCCTGCCATCAGATGATTGGTAACAGCTGTTGCAGGTGATGCGTGACAGCTGTCACCCTGGCTGCTCCTGTGAGGCTGGCGCCCTCTGGTGCCTGGAGCCCGCACTCCCGACAGGTCGCCCTCTGTGGTGGGCCAGCAGTACCATCCTCTTCTGGCGGGCCCACAGCAACAGTAAATGATATAATAATTGATCAACAATATTTATTCTGTCTTACAGAAACCTGGTTACAGCAGGATGAATATGTTAGTTTAAATGAGTCAACACCCCGAGTCACACTAACTGCCCGAACGCTCGTAGCACGGGCCGAGGCGGAGGATTAGCAGCAATCTTCCATTCCAGCGTATTAATTAATCAAAAACCCAGACAGAGCTTTAATTCATTTGAAAGCTTGACTCTTAGTCTTGTCCATCCAAATTGGACGTCCCAAAAACCAGTTTTATTTGTTGTTATCTATCGTCCTCCTGGTCGTTACTGTGAGTTTTTCTGTGAATTTTCAGACCTTTTGTCTGACTTAGTGCTTAGCTCAGATAAGATAATTATAGTGGGCGATTTTTACATCCACACAGATGCTGAGAATGACAGCCTCAACACTGCATTTAATCTATTATTAGACTCAATTGGCTTTGCTCAAAATGTAATGAGTCCACCCACCACTTTAATCATATCTTAGATCTTGTTCTGACTTATGGTATGGAAATTGAAGACTTAACAGTATTCCCTGAAAACTCCCTTCTGTCTGATCATTTCTTAATAACATTTACATGTACTCTGATGGACTACCCAGCAGTGGGGAATAAGTTTCATTACACTAGACGTTTTTCAGAAAGCGCTGTAACTAGGTTAAGGATATGATTCCTTCTTTATGTTCTCTAATGCCATATACCAACACAGTGCAGAGTAGCTACCTAAACTCTGTAAGTGAGATAGAGTATCTCGTCAATAGTTTTACATCCTCATTGAAGACAACTTTGGATGCTGTAGCTCCTCTGAAAAAGAGAGCTTTAAATCAGAAGTGCCTGACTCCGTGGTATAACTCACAAACTCGCAGCTTAAAGCAGATAACCCGTAAGTTGGAGAGGAAATGGCGTCTCACTAATTTAGAAGATCTTCACTTAGCCTGGAAAAAGAGTCTGTTGCTCTATAAAAAAGCCCTCCGTAAAGCTAGGACATCTTACTACTCATCACTAATTGAAGAAAATAAGAACAACCCCAGGCTTCTTTTCAGCACTGTAGCCAGGCTGACAAAGAGTCAGAGCTCTATTGAGCCGAGCATTCCTTTAACTTTAACTAGTAATGACTTCATGACTTTCTTTGCTAATAAAATTTTAACTATTAGAGAAAAAAATTACTCATAACCATCCCAAAGACGTTACCGTTAGCTTTGGCTGCTTTCAGTGATGCCGGTATTTGGTTAGAACTCTTTCTCCTCAGATTGTTCTGTCTGAGTTATTTTCATTAGTTACTTCATCCAAACCATCAACATGTCTATTAGACCCCATTCCTACCAGGCTGCTCAAGGAAGCCCTACCATTATTTAATGCTTCGATCTTAAATATGATCAATCTATCTTTATTAGTTGGCTATGTACCACAGGCTTTTAAGGTGGCAGTAATTAAACCATTACTTAAAAAGCCATCACTTGACCCAGCTATCTTAGCTAATTATAGGCCAATCTCCAACCTTCCTTTTCTCTCAAAAATTCTTGAAAGGGTAGTTGTAAAACAGCTAACTGATCATCTGCAGAGGAATGGTCTATTTGAAGAGTTTCAGTCAGGTTTTAGAATTCATCATAGTGCAGAAAACAGCATTAGTGAAGGTTACAATGATCTTCTTATGGCCTCAGACAGTGGACTCATCTCTGTGCTTGTTCTGTTAGACCTCAGTGCTGCTTTTGATACTGTTGAGCATAAAGTTTTATTACAGAGATTAGAGCATGCCATAGGTATTAAAGGCACTGCGCTGCGGTGGTTTGAATCATATTTATCTAATAGATTACAATTTGTTCATGTAAATGGGGAATCTTCTTCACAGACTAAGGTTAATATGGAGTTCCACAAGGTTCTGTGCTAGACCATTTTATTCACTTTATACATGCTTCCCTTAGGCAGTATTATTAGACGGCATTGCTTAAATTTCATTGTTATGCCGATGATACCCAACTTTATCTATCCATGAAGCCAGAGGACACACACCAATTAGCTAAACTGCAGGACTGTCTTACAGACATAAAGACATGGATGACCTCTAATTTCCTGCTTTTAAACTCAGATAAAACTGAAGTTATTGTACTTGGCCCCACAAATCTTAGAAACATGGTGTCTAACAGATCCTTACTCTGGATGGCATTACCCTGACCTCTAGTACTACTGTGAGAAATCTTGGAGTCATTTTGATCAGGATATGTCATTCAAAGCGCATATTAAACAAATATGTAGGACTGCTTTTTTGCATTTACGCAATATCTCTAAAATTAGAAAGGTCTTGTCTCAGAGTGATGCTGAAAAACTAATTCATGCATTTATTTCCTCTAGGCTGGACTATTGTAATTCATTATTATCAGGTTGTCCTAAAAGTTCCCTGAAAAGCCTTCAGTTAATGCAAAATGCTGCAGCTAGAGTACTGATGGGGACTAGAAGGAGAGAGCATATTTCACCCATATTGGCCTCTCTTCATTGGCTTCCTGTTAATTCTAGAATAGAATTTAAAATTCTTCTTCTTACTTATAAGGTTTTGAATAATCAGGTCCCATCTTATTTTAGGGACCTCATAGTACCATATCACTCCAATAGAGCGCTTCGCTCTCAGACTGCAGGCTTACTTGTAGTTCCTAGGGTTTGTAAGAGTAGAATGGGAGGCAGAGCCTTCAGCTTTCAGGCTCCTCTCCTGTGGAACCAACTCCCAATTCGGATCAGGGAGACAGACACCCTCTCTACTTTTAAGATTAGGCTTAAAACTTTCCTTTTTGCTAAAGCTTATAGTTAGGGCTGGATCAGGTGACCCTGAACCATCCCTTAGTTATGCTGCTATAGACTTAGACTGCTGGGGGGTTCCCATGATGCACTGAGTGTTTCTTTCTCTTTTTGCTCTGTATGCACCACTCTGCATTTAATCATTAGTGATTGATCTCTGCTCCCCTCCACAGCATGTCTTTTTCCTGGTTCTCTCCCTCAGCCCCAACCAGTCCCAGCAGAAGACTGCCCCTCCCTGAGCCTGGTTCTGCTGGAGGTTTCTTCCTGTTAAAAGGGAGTTTTTCCTTCCCACTGTCGCCAAGTTCTTGCTCACAGGGGGTCGTTTTGACCGTTGGGGTTTTTCCGTAATTATTGTATGGCCTTGCCTTACAATATAAAGCACCTTGGGGCAACTGTTTGTTGTGATTTGGCGCTATATAAATAAAATTGATTGATTGATTGATACTCTGGGGGTGTTATTCTGCAAAGGGGACAGGACAACTGCAACGTATTGAAGGGAGGATGGATGGGGTCATGTACTGCGAGATTTTGGCAAACAACCTCCTTCCCTCAGTAAGAGCATTGAAGATGGGTCATGGCTGGGTCTTCCAGCATGACAATGACCCCAAACACACAGCCAGGACAGCTAAGGAGGGGCTCCGCAAGAAGCATTTTAAGGTCCTGGTGTGGCCTGGCCAGTCTCTAGACCTGAACTCAATAGAAAATCTTTGGAGGGAGCTGAAACTCCAAACCTGAAAGATCTGGAGATCTGTATGGAGGAGTGGACCAAAATCCCTGCTGCAGTGTGTGAAAACCTGGTGAACAACTACAGGAAACATTTGACCTCTGTAATTGCAAACAAAGGCTACTGTACCAAATATTAACATTGATTTTCACAGGTGTTGAAATACTTATTTGCAGCAGTAACATACAAATAAATTATTAAAAAAATCATACATTGTGATTTCCGGATTTTTTTTTTTTTTTAGATTATGTCTCTCACAGTGGACATGCACCTAAGATGAAAATTTCAGACCCCTCCATGATGATTTCTAAGTGGGAAAACCTGCAAATGGGCGTTCAAATACTTATTTTCCTCACTGTAAATGTTTGATTCATGATGCTTTTCATGCAGAATGGAATGTTCAAAGGACACATTTAAAAATGAAATGGTCTTGGAGCCAATAAGATAATTATTAAAGGGGTCATATTGTGCAAAATCACTTTTTACATAACTTCTCCAAAGTCCCACAATTCCATGAGTGTTTTCACAGATGTTCTTCGGATTAACACACACATCAATACAGCGCTTTTCCATCTGAAAATCACTAAGGACCCTTAGGCGAGGTCCTTAATCCCCAGTTGTAACCCAGTGTGAATAAGTGGGTTAATTTATTATGGGGCCACTTCATTTTGATTAACATTTATCTTGTGAACATTCCTGGGAAGCAACTTTCTTCCATAGCTTTCCATCTGTAATTTATGTATCTGGAGGTGAATTTTTTCTGTTGTATGTTGCCATCTAGTGGAGATATTGCTGTATGTCAGCTAACAACAAATGATACAATAATCTTGCTTAAAGTATTTAACTGAATGGGCCGCTGTAACCATTATTAGAAAAATTGCTTCTCCTGAGAAATTTTTCAGGACTCACTGGTCAGGAGGAAACTATGTGGCAGTAAGCTGAAGGTGAATGTACAACTGGTCTTGGAAAAGAAACATGATTTTTAAAGTCCATTCAGTGAGCTGAATAATAAACTCAAGAGTTCACAGGATGTGTTTCAAAGTTTTCATCATTCTAAATTAAATTCATCTTCTGTCATCTCACCTAATTTGTATGTTTCTTGGGCTCAAAGAAAATTTCTTCTGATGGTCACTCATTCCAGACGTGATTTTATCGCTTTACATTTTGCTTGAACTGCATTTTCTTCTGTGTTCAATGATCAACATGATCAGACCTTATGAACATTTATTCCAAATGACTTCACATTTAGATCTAAACTGTCTTATGAGAAAATAAAGGGAATCTCTTCTGAGACTTCTTGGAATTCAGCACTCTGCACTAATCATTTGCCAATGAAGCCTGATTTCTTCCTTTGCCATCTTAATTCAAAATATCTTTCAAATCTGGCTCAACTCCAGCAGAATCAGTTCCACCATCAAGCAGACAGACATATGATCTTGTTATCTTGCTCACTTGCGTATATGTAATCACCATGCTGCACCCTCCTCTCTCTTGGAGAACGATGTTACAATGCACACAAAACCAGGGAAGAGCGACTACAGAAAAGCATGCACCCCGTGCCAGATATCATCACAAGAAAAAAAGTCCCATGTTCAGGAAATTCAAAATAAATTTTAAGAAGTGTCAAAGGTACTCTATGATTTTGGGACCATGAATTCAGTAGAAAAGAGAAATTCCAAGGCTGAAGTGGCTTTTTTTTTTTTTTTTTGAGAAAAAAAAAAACATGTAGGGCCTCCATTTCTATGAGCCATTTCATAATTAAGAACTTCAAAAAGATATTATACAGTTGTATATAAAAGTTTGGGCACCCCTGATAATTTCCATTATTTTCCTTTATAAATCATTGGTTGTTTGGATCAGAAATTTTAGTTAAATATATCATATAGCAGACAAACACAATGATATTTGAGAAGTGAAATGAAGTTTATAGGATTTACATTAAGTGTGCAATAATTGTTTAAACAAATTAGGCAGGTGCATAAATTTTGGGCACCCCAACAGAAAAAATACATCAATATTTAGTCGATCGTCCTTTTGCAGAAATAACAGCCTCTAAAAGCTTCCTATAGTTTCCAGTGAGAGTCTGAATTCTGGTTGAAGGTATTTTGGACCATTCTTCTTTACAAAACATCTCAGGTTTGTTGGTTTCCGAGTATGGACAGCCCGCTGTCCATGCTCGGAAAATCTGTGTCACACCACAGATTTTCAATAATATTCAGGTCTGGGGACTGAGATGACCATTCCAGAACGTTGTACTTGTTCCTCTGCATGAATGCCCAGTTCGGTCCTCAAGATCTACCTTCCTGACACTCTTAGTTGTCTCCCTGTTCCAACACACCTGAATCCAATGAAAGACGCGTTAGCAGGCTTTTAATAAGTCTTTCATTGGATTTAGGTGTGTTGGAGCAGGGAGACAGCAAAGTGTGTCAGGAAGGTAGATCTCGAGGACCAAACTTGGGCACCCCTGCCTTAGCAGTTTTTGAGCAGTGTTTAGGATTGTTGTCTTGTTGAAAGATCCAGCCCCGGCACAACTTCAACTTTGTCACTGATTCACGAACATTGTTCTCAAGAATCTACTGATATTGACTGAAATCCATGTGGCCCTCAACTTTAACAAGATTTCCAGTACCTGTACTGGCCACAAAGCCACAGAGCATGATGGAACCTTCTCCAAAGTTTACTGTAGGTATCAAGTATTTTCTTGGAATGCTGTGTCTTTTTCAGCCATGCATACTGCCCCTGTTATGTCCAAATAACTCAATTTTAGTTTCATCAGTCCACAGCACCTTATTCCAAAATGAAGCGACTTGTCCAAATGTGCTTAGCATATCTCAAGTGACTCTGTGGCGTGTACGCAGAAAAGGCTACATTACAGCATCATACATCTTAGTGCAAAGTGCACTGTATAGTTCAGGGGTGGCCACGTTCGGTCCTCGAGAGCCACCTTCTTGACACTCTTAGTTGTCTCCCTGCTCCAACACACCTGAATCCAATGAAAGACTCGTTAACAGACTTTTAATGAGCCTTTCATTGGATTCAGGTGTGTTGGAGCAGGGAGACAACTAAGAGTGTCAGGAAGGTGGCTTGAGGACCGAACTTGGCCACCCCTGGTATAGTTCAACAATGCACAGAGACACTATCTGTAGCAAGATCATGTTGTAGATCTTTGGAGCAGGTCTGTGGGTTGACTATGACTGTTCTCACCATCATTCACTTCAGCTTATCTGAGATTCTTCTTGGCCTGCCACTTCGGCCCTTAACTAGTACTGTGCCTGTGGTCTTCCATTTCCTCACTATGTTCCTCACAGTGGAAACTGACAGCTGAAATCTCTGAGATAGCTTTTTGTATCCTTCCCCTAGACCATGATGTTGAACAATCTTTGTTTTCAGGTCATTTGAGAGTTGTTTAGAGGCTCCCATGTTGCCACTCATTAGAAGAGATGCAAAGAGGGGAAACACTTGCAAATGGCCACCTAAAATACCCTTTCTCATGATTGGATTCACCTGTGCAAGTAGGTCATGGGTCAATGAGCTTACCAAACCAATTTTGCGTTAGAATAATTAGTGCTAAATGTATTCAAATCAATAAATAAATGACAAGGATGCCCAAATTTATGCACCTGCCTAATTTTGTTTAAATAATTATTGCAACACTTTCTGTAAATACTAGAAATTTCTTTTCACTTCTCAATATCAGTGTTTCTCTGCTATATGATATATTTAACTGAAATCTCTGATCCAGACAACAATGATTTATAAGGAAAATCATGAAATTATCAGGGGTGCCCAAACTTTTGCATAGCGAGTGAAGTAGTAACAACCCACAGGATTCTACAGTGGACTCATACGAGGGTCAGATGAAACAGTTCTGCCAGCAACACAATTATTTCAACAAGCAAGACATGGAAGTGAATACTGTGAATACTTTCCAGAAAGCTACAATATGGAAAATGCAAATAAGTCAATTCATGTCATCTCTTCTACCCTGATGCACATAATGCTGCAACTCTCGCTCTCCAACAAGCCCTTTTATACCTATTTTATTCATTAGAGGGAGGAATATATATAACAAATAGTTTTCTGAAACAACCTTTGGGCATGAACTTCATTAGAAATACAAAGTGAGTTTCTGAAGTACATCTCAAACACAGTGATCATGAGTAAAGCCACCAAATACTCTGAAGGCGTTGATTTGTCTGTTGCATCACCAGCTGGTTTTATGAGCAGGAGGTACAAAAGTGGATTTTCTTAAAAGAACACACAAAATTTCAGCTGCAGTTTGCCAGAAGGCAATACAGAAATCCAGAGCCTCGATTTGATACTTTCCCGTTTTAGACTTGACCCACTTTTGAAAGAAGTGCTTATTTAAGGTGCAAGAGGCATTTCTGAGGAAAAGCTGACAGACACTGTATTCCAAAGGATTTTTTTGGGGGGGGGTGAATCTTTTTTTTTTTTTTTTTGTCAAGCATGTTCAATTTTGCTGTTTAAGGTCTCAAATCAGTAAAAAAAAAAAAAAAAAAAAAAAAAAAGGGGGGCCACCAGTAATCAATCACAGAATCGTCTATATCTCAGCACTAAAAAGTGATAGGTGCTTTTGGGGTCTAAATATTTTCAGGGCCAACAAATTTGTTGCAAATACAGTGCCTTGCAAAAGTATTCAGCCCCTTGGTAATTCACACATAATTTGTTTATGCTATTTCAAATGCAAAAAGTAAATCAGGCTTCTCAATGTAAAAATTTCTAAAAATTATATTGGCCCCTTTTGTATAATACCTGTAAATATTGGCAGTTTTCTTCAGACAAGTACGGGGATGGATACATGAATATTTCCAACTCACTGAGTATGTCTCGGATATTATTTACATCAGTTGTGGAACAATACAAACAGTATGACACTCTATGGTAAATCTGTGTGGAGTAGACAGTTCTCAAACTGAGCAACTGTGCAAGAAGAGTGAGGAAAGCCACCAAAACCCAGAAGTTATAGGCTTCCATTGCTGTGATTGGAGAAGCTGTGCATAGTGCATGTTTTTTTTTCCATTTTGTGCCCCGTTATATAGCTTTTTGATCAAGAGGTACAGAGGAGGATTTTCTTTCACCAAAACATCAAATCCAGACTTGTATCTCATCTCATTTACCTTTCTGGCAAACTGTAGCTTAACTTTCAGGTCTTGGTTAGCTATCCTCCCCGATTGAGGAGGCTGTGGATGAGGAACCTGTGATCTTTATAAAGTCTGCTCAGTGTATTTATAGCTTTAACCGGCCAGATAGGAATCCGTGTCACCCAGGAGGCCTTTTATGTAGTCAGCCCTTGTGTGCTGCTATAAAAAAAATAAAACATTGGATTGGAACAGTCAGGTGATATTTAAGTGTCAATATAGCTTGTGAACATACTTACTACCACTCCGAACAATGTTTTATATTTATTTGAACTTGATGCCACATCCGTTTCTCCCCACTCAGTTTGGCACATTTTTTTAAAGTAAAGCGTTTTGTTGCATTTACAGCCTGTAGGTTTTGTTTTGTAGCCTATTCTCAGGCAAGATCTTTTAAACAACTGACACATTCTAATAATTTGTGTATTGTGACCAAGCTTTAACTCAGTATTTATTTAATGGCAGTTTAACTTTGGTTGTAGGCTACTTTCGCATTTAGTCGATCAGCAATTTCCTGCCAGCCTTTCTATTTGAGTTTATTTATTGCTGCTGTGCTCCCTCTTTTTGTTATTAGACATTTAAATTCCTCATAGGTGTCCATTATACACTCAACAAAAATATAAACGCAACATTTTGGTTTTGCTCCCATTTTGTATGAGATGAACTCAAAGATCTAAAACTTTTTCCACATACACGATATTACCATTTCCCTCAAATATTGTTCACAAACCAGTCTAAATCTGTGATAGTGAGCACTTCTCCTTTGCTGAGATAATCCATCCCACCTCACAGGTGTGCCATATCACGATGCTGATTAGACACCATGATTAGTACACAGGTGTGCCTTAGACTGCCCACAATAAAAGGCCACTCTGAAAGGTGCAGTTTTATCACACAGCACAATGCCACAGACGTCGCAAGATTTGAGGCAGCGTGCAATTGGCATGCTGACAGCAGGAATGTCAACCAGAGCTGTTGCTCGTGTATTGAATGTTCATTTCTCTACCATAAGCCGTCTCCAAAAGGCGTTTCAGAGAATTTGGCAGTACATCCAACCAGCCTCACAACCGCAGACCACGTGTAACCACACCAGCCCAGGACCTCCACATCCAGCAATGTTCACCTCCAAGATCGTCTGAGGACCAGCCACTCGGACAGCTGCTGAAACAATCGGTTTGCATAACCAAAGAATTTCTGCACAAACTGTCAGAAACCATCTCAGGGAAGCTCATCTGCATGCTTGTCGTCCTCATCGGGGTCTCGACCTGACTCCAGTTCGTCGTCGTAACCGACTTGAGTGGGCAAATGCTCACATTCGCTGGTGTTTGGCACGTTGGAGAGGTGTTCTCTTCACGGATGAATCCCGGTTCACACTGTCCAGGGCAGATGGCAGACAGCGTGTGTGGCGTCGTGTGGGTGAGCGGTTTTCTGATGTCAATGTTGTGGATCAAGTGGCCCATGGTGGCGGTGGGGTTATGGTATGGGCAGGCGTCTGTTATGGACGAAGAACACAGGTGCATTTTATTGATGGCATTTTGAATGCACAGATACCGTGACGAGATCCTGAGGCCCATTGTTGTGCCATACATCCAAGAACATCACCTCGTGTTGCAGCAGGATAATGCACAGCCCCATGTTGCAAGGATCTGTACACAATTCTTGGAAGCTGAAAATGTCCCAGTTCTTGCATGACCGGCATACTCACCGGACATGTCACCCATTGAGCATGTTTGGGATGCTCTGGACCGGCGTATACGACAGCGTGTACCAGTTCCTGCCAATATCCAGCAAACTTCGCACAGCCATTGAAGAGGAGTGGACCAACATTCCACAGGCCACAATTGACAACCTGATCAACTCTATGCGAAGGAGATGTGTTGCACTGCATGAGGCAAATGGTGGTCACACCAGATACTGACTGGTATCCCCCCCAATAAAACAAAACTGCACCTTTCAGAGTGGCCTTTTGCTGTGGGCAGTCTAAGGCACACCTGTGCACTAATCATGGTGTCTAATCAGCATCTTGATATGGCACACCTGTGAGGTGGGATGGATTATCTCAGCAAAGGAGAAGTGCTCACTATCACAGATTTAGACTGGTTTGTGAACAATATTTGAGGGAACTGGTGATATTGTGTATGTGGAAAAAGTTTTAGATCTTTGAGTTCATCTCATACAAAATGGGAGCAAAACCAAAAGTGTTGGGTTTATATTTTTGTTGAGTGTAAGTGCTGCTCGCTCGTTGGTATGACATTTTGCCATTGTGAATCCAGATGATGTGTTCAACCTCATGGGCTGCCTATAGATGGCGTGCACACGCAGTTAGTCTGAACCTGTCTTGACTTAGTTTGATTGCGTGACCGTGGCTCGACCTTTATGGAACAGCTTCAACCTCATCTCATTTGTTGGGTTTATTCAAGTCAGGTGTTTTCACATTAAGCGCAGCTTTTCTGAGCTTGCTTTCTGGAACAGAGCCCAGATGTTCTCGGGTTTGACAACATGCTGTGACCTCATTCAGATCATATCGCACATTTTTTCCTTGTATGAAAAACAAAAACAAAAAAAAGAGCATCATTGTAAACTCCCTCTGCTGATACCAGTGGAGCCATCGCAGAGTGGGGGAGTGAGTGAGTGAGTGTGTCCATCCCAGAGAACTCAAAAACTACATATGGAATCATTTTCTAACTCACAAAATTGAAAAAAAAAAACAAGCACAAGAGGATGAAGTGATGAATTACAAGATCATCTCCAAATGTATCAAATGTTCACTGATTTAAAATAAAACAAAGACGTACATCAAAAATGCAGCAAACTGTACTCTGTGGGCCTGCTGTCACTCAAACTGAACATGGGCCAAATTTTGCATAGGTTTTTGGCTTAAACTAATAAGTAGCTATAATAACAACAATAATAAAAATAATAATACAAAAAACAAACAAACAAACAAAAAACTTTAAATCCTTTAAAGATGGGAAATGAGCTATAGAAACCAAAACCTTTTTTTTTTTTGGTGCCAGGCTGTAAACATGATTATTTCTGTGATCCAGCTGGGACGAGACTAGCCTTTGGAGTTAGCCTCAAGTGGCCAGTGGTGGAACTGCAGGTTCTGGTACTTCAGGTACCAGCACTGGAGGACACTGCTTGGACTTCCAGTCTTCTGGAAGTCATGGCTGAGATGTTTGCATGTGGCCTGGCTGTGGTGCTATTTCCTAATACAATCATCACAAACCAACTTGATCCATCGAACGCTCAGTTTTTATGGAAGCTCTCCTCCAAAAGAGAATCCGCCCAGTTAAACCCGTGTGGCAGTTCACAAAAGCCAAATAGACTCCCTGACCAGACTTCTCCAGCAGCATGTTCATATACCCATTCATCACTTTAACAAGCATCATCATGCGATCCAGAACCACGGCAGTGTTTGGTCCAGGCCTGAGATGGGCGCGGCTCACTGCCGGTGAGGGTGGTGTCAGTCTGAAGCAGACTCCTGCATGCCGCCGTCACTGACTTTGTCCCAGTCCTTCATGGCAGCGCCCATCATGAAGTCTTCTCTGAGCACACTCCATGAGGCCTCCTCATGCGCCTGCACACACTAAACAGGTCACAACATGTGAGACAATGCATTTACACTGCTGCTGGAGCAACAGCACCACCATGTGGGCACACACTCAAATAACACCTCAGGACATGAACATAATCACAGAAAATAAATATTTAGTGTTTAGCACCGCGGTCAGACCGACACAGAGTCACAGTGAGTCCATCCAAGGATTCCCGTCTCCCAAAAAGCATGTCGGCACCTCCAGCCTTCCATTTCAACCAACTCCACTGAAAACAATGCTTCTGAAGTAAGGAGAGGAGCCTGTCAGTGACGTCACCTGTTGATGTGGTCAGTAGAAATCCATAGCATCAAAATTTTTGTGGTGATACAATGACATGATTCTGGATACCAAATTCAATACCACGTTATTTAAATGATTTAAATAGAAGCATTGTTTTGTCCAGGATCACCACAGTGGATCCATATTTTATGCTGAATACCCTCCTGAAGCAATTCCAGTTTTACCTGGAGAAACACACGCTCGTGTCTTCATCCATCTAAGTACGAACCAGGACCCACTCTGCTTAGCTTGAAATCAGACTGACTGCAGCAGGTGTTGTTTCAATAAGGCAGGGGTGGCCACGTTCGGTCCTCGAGAGCCACATTCCTGACACTCTTAGTTGCCTCCCTGCTCCAACACACCTGAATCCAATGAAAGGCTCATTAAAAGTCTGCTAATGAGTCTTTCAGTGGATTCAGGTGTGTTGGAGCAGGGAGACAACTAAGAGTGTCAGGAACGTGGCTCTCGAGGACCGAACTTGGCCACTCCTGCAATAAGGCTTATTAGAAAAAACAAAAAAGTTTGTTTCTTGTAACCTAAAAAATAAAAAAAAGTGTAGGTACTGTTTTTTTGTTTCGTCTTACTTTGGCCTGGAGGCACATTTGTCTGAGCTGTAGAAAAATTATTACAACTTCTCTGACTGTTTGAACTCAGAAACTTTCATGACAGTCTGTAGTGCCACCTAGTGGATATTTTCCTGAACAAGATGAAGGCCATGTAGATGTGCAGTGGCACTTAAATGTACAGGGCCACTGCGCTTTTTAAGCTTTAAGGCATAAAATAATTTTCACTGGCACCACTATAATTTTATTTAGTAGCCTTTAAATAGGGAATTCATAATGATGTTACCAGTACGGCCAAAATTCGCATCGTCTAGAAAATATAAAAACTTCCCCTGAAGGGTATATTTTCCAAAGAAAAGACAACCAGGAACTACTGACGGCAGCAACAGCTGAGACCGACAGCGACATTATAGATCAGGTGGGGGCTTCCCCAGACATGCGCAAAGCATTATGGGAAGAACACAGCGGCAGCCAATCAGAGTAGAGATACAATGATGTATGGTGGCTCGTCTCACTCTGGCTCCTCCTCATACATTGTAAAAAATGCTCTGAAACCGCAGTGTTTTATGTGTAAAATAGATGTTTCTCATATATTATGTAAAGCTAGCAAGAAAAACACTTCTAAAATGGAAAACATTGTTTTTGTAACTTGAAAACACCTCTGGAGTGATTTGCAAGATATTTCACAGAGGTCGGCGTCGCGCATTGCATCAAGGTAACTTGTTTTTTTTTCAAAAGCTCATGAATGCGCTTCACGTCGTCCTGCAGATGGAGTTAAAAACAAAAATATTTGCTGTGGAATTCCGCCCAATATAAAAATGTTCTCTTGATTTAAAATGAGCTGTAATTTTAAAAGATGTTTCAAAAATAAACAGACATTATAAAGCTGGGATTTCAGGAGAAACTAAATTTAGTCCGTTTACTGAAATGTGGGTGGTCCCACAGCTTTAAGCGTTTAACAAGCATGAAGAAATCGGAGCATGAAGGAGCCTCGACACACTCAGAAATGACTTCAGACAAAAATATTGACGCAATCAACAAAGGGAAACTCACAGTGCTCTTTTCAGTTTTGATGGTGACTCCGCTCCCTCCTTCTGTCTTCCTGAGGACATCAATGAAGTCTTTCTTTGAGACAGAAGACAGAATCCTGGCCTTCTTTCTTTCTGAGCCACTGACCTCCTTGACCTTGTCATTCACCATTTTTTGATGCTTCTTGACGGCATTGAAAAGCTGGACCACTCCTCTGAGCAGGGCAGAAAAACGGATCAGAACCACTTCTGAGGACCTCTGACAATACCTTACGAGAACAGGTACCTGGTAGCAATTTTCTGCAGAGACCTTTCAGTCTCACGGTCATTCACCACATCAGGTTTCTCCCTGCACATCATCTCCCACGCACGCTTCCTGTTCATCTGTTCAAACACAAGCCAAAGTACATGTGGTCTATAAAAAAGGCGCATAATCCACATTCCATATGTGTGCACTCACTAATGTGCGGCAGCGCGACCAACACTTGGGTCCACCTGAAGCTGAGAGTGCAATAATTACTGCACAGCATGACTTAAATGTAATATGTTGTCTTTATATGAACCCAAATGTAACAAACAGATGATACAAGCTAACCTGTGAGCTACGTTCAGACTACGCGTAGTCTGGTGGGAGCTTTGACAGACAGATTAAAGCAAGAAACAAAAAATTTTTTTTTTAAAATGGCCAAATTATAAACTGTTCATCTACCTTTTCATAGAAACACTTTTGCGACCGTGTCGTAGAATTTAAGGAAAAACAAGGTAGAGACGGCAAAAAAAAAAAAAAAAAAAAAAAAAAAGAACAATCAGAATCAACAAAAATCTTTTCAAATACAAAAGCTTAAATACAAGCTTTGGTCCTTTTTGCTGGTAAAAAAAGGATTAGCAGAAATCTTAAAAATGGTTTGATTTTCTCTTCATATTTAGAATAGGCTAAGTCCCTTGGCTGCTCCCTTCTTTTCAATTGTGGTTGCCGTAGCAGATCCAAGGGGGATCTGCATGTTTTGTGCATGATTTGGCACAAGTTTTACACCGGATGCCCTTCCTGACGCAACTCCACATGGAGAAATGCGGCAGGGGTGGAACCGGGAACCTTCTGCACTGAAACCAAGCACGTTAACCACTTGGTAACTGCCTTTCCCATTTAAAACAGGCTAATAAAAAAATAAAATAACTGGCAAACAGAAAAAATAAAACCAACAACCCATTTTCTGAGGTCAAAAAAAATCTGCAACTATCGGACTGTGAGCACTAACACGTGGGGGGATTGTTTGAAAATGAGGTACCAAAATGTTGCATTTTGCGCACAATTATAAGAATGAACAGAACAAAAAGTCCATATTGGCTCACAAAAGTTTTTGTATTTTACATGTTTACACAGAGTGAGGGTCATGGTAGCAGGAATAAAAATTGCATTCATTTCCATTACAACAATTTTCCATTCATGACGCAGAAGTTGAGCTGCAACGAGGACACAATTACAAAAAATTTAAAACTGTACAGTAAAGTGATTGAACAATATTCAATTAACCTATCTGAACTGATATTCAATAGTAGAATAAATTTGTGATTCATAGCTGTATAGATTGAAAACAATGAGGTTGTAGATGATGAGGTAAAATAATTTTAAAATTGCACACCAGTGCTCATCATGTATGGGTGAGAATGAAACAGCTTAGAATGAACTAAAAGATTAGTGAGCCAATAGGACACCTGAACCACATGGAGACCGAAACAGTCCATGAGCCAGCTATCAATTTTGACATAATTTTAGGTGACTTAAGGTGACGAAACAACACTTAGAATCCAGCCTCAGTGTACCATGGGCTACACAAAAATGTATGATAATGTATGATGGCAGCTGTAGCCAAGTAGGGGTCAATGAAGAATTACACAGAGGTCAAAATGTAACAATGCTCCAATCGTGTTAAAAACTATACTACATTATTTGTCTGATCATAACGATTCCACAAAGGTATAGTTCGGATTATCTGTGACTGAATGTTCTAGAATTATGGGTAGGGTTGGGTATCGAGAACCAGTTATTTCGGGTATTGCTAAGAAATGATTCGATCCACCAATATCAAAAGTCTTTCTGCTTAACGATTCCCTTATCGGTCCTTCAGAGCGGCCATTGTTTTTGAGGGTGTTTTGCAGGAAAATGATCATTTCTCGAGGTTGATTACAGACCCTGCAGCGGCTCTGTAATCAACCGCTTCTGCAGCGCAACTCTACTTTGAAGCGTGAACCAATGAAGCAGTGCTTCTTCCGCTGGTTCTTTGATTCGCTGCTCTTCAGCGGAAAGTCTGCTTCTTAACCCCTCTCAAAGCCATTAAAATATGTCAATCGTGAGTCACTTTTGTGTGGATTAAAGTTACTAACTGGGACTCTTGTCTTGCTGCAGTCAAGAACCGAGAATCATCCTCCGTTCTGTTGGCACAGCTCCAAATGCTGCGCGACTCTCTGGCAGAGACCGTCAGAATTAATAACTTCAAAACGAATTGCCGCTTTAAATAAAATGACACCTCTTTCCTACCACTGTAATACAGACAAACTACAATCGGCTAAAATGTTTTTCCTCCCAAAATGAGATGTGCTGCATTCTAATAATCGATAGAATACTCAATTACTAAAATAATGGACAGCTGCAGCCCCAATAAAATGTTGACATAAAAAAACCTGTACAGCCTACTTTTAGCACACAGAAAATTCACAAGAGGTATCGATAAGGAATTGGATCGATAAGCGGAATTGATAATGGTATCGATAAATAAAATCTTATCAATACCCATCCCTAGTTATGGGGTAAAAACAGCAAAAATGGTGACAACGGTCAGTTTCAGTTTGTACAGGGTCAAAAGTTTCACCAATTTCAGTAAAAAGATGCAAATTATTTGTGAAATAAAAAAGACAAAAAAGAAACCAAATTAATTTTTGTATCTAATGATACATTTTCAGCATCTCTTGGAAAATAAAAATCTAAAAAGTGCATATTCAAATGATCCTAGATTCAACCTTTCATTTGAACTGTCAATGATAATCATGGTAAAATATCTAAAATCTAAATCTAAAATTATCTAATAAATATAAACATAACATAGTAAAGAAGTCACTTATATTCTTGTCTAAATTACAGTAAATCCATTCAAAGCCACAATGTCTTTTTTCCAATGAAAGAAAGTCGAGATTAATTAAAAAAAGTCACATAATCTTGTCTGAAATCCTGTTTATTTCCCAGAGATGAAAAAAATTCTTACCGTTTCCTGAGGGCACAAGATGCAGTTTGCTTTTAATGTTTCTTTTAGCTTTTGGATGTGTTAAATTCAAGCCAGCAACAATTTCACGGATTCTTGTCCTTATTAAACTTTTTCAAACCGTCTTTCTTGCCATCTTCTCTCTGTCCGACGTCGCTCCGTGACGCAGACATGCCACAAAATTCTTCTTTTAAAAACTTGTTGGCTCTAAAGTATGCAATGCCCACATGCTAATTTTAGCTTCAGCGTCTTGGAGCAGGCACACAACATCGCCGTAGCAATTGCCAGTTTTACGACAACTGTCATAACAGCCACACTTTGAGTGAGCCATTTTTCTCCGCAGACTTATAAACTTGCGCAATGTCGTATAAGAGTGCTCTGCAATAGGCATTTTAAAAACTCAGTAACGATCGCGATTACAGAGTACAACACTAACAACCCCCCCCCAATGATGAAATCCGTGGAATTCCTCTGATCTGCTGAGTTTTCACAGCCCTGCACAACTTAACTTTAAAGTTGGTGCAAGATTTTTTTTTTGGGTTGCCTGGTTGCTCTGTGTCACAGACCTGCGTCAGACGCTCACAGGTCCCACAGCAACAATGTGCTTAAAGGTTTGAGAAAATCCTTCAGCACGAAGAGGATTTAAAATACACAAGTACAACCACTGGCAAAAATTATGGAATCACCGGCCTCGGAGGATGTTCATTCAGTTGTTTAATTTTGTAGAAAAAAAGCAGATCACAGACATGACACAAAACTAAAGTCATTTCAAATGGCAACTTTCTGGCTTTAAGAAACACTATAAGAAATCAAGAAAAAAAAATTGTGGCAGTCAGTAACGGTTACTTTTTTAGACCAAGCAGAGGGAAAAAATATGGACTCACTCAATTCTGAGGAATAAATTATGGAATCACCCTGTTAATTTTCATCCCCAAAACTAACACCTGCATCAAATCAGATCTGCTCGTTAGTCTGCATCTAAAAAGGAGTAATCACACCTTGGAGAGCTGTTGCACCAAGTGGACTGACATGAATCATGGCTCCAACACGAGAGATGTCAATTGAAACAAAGGAGGTGATTATCAAACTCTTAAAAGAGGGTAAATCATCACGCAATGTTGCAAAAGATGTTGGTTGTTCACAGTCAGCTGTGTCTAAACTCTGGACCAAATGCAAACAACATGGGAAGGTTGTTAAAGGCAAACATACTGGTAGACCAAGGAAGACATCAAAGCGTCAAGACAGAAAACTTAAAGCAATATGTCTCAAAAATGCACAACAAAACAAATGAGGAATGAATGGGAGGGAACTGGAGTCAACGTCTGTGACCGAACTGCCTAAAGGAAATGGGATTTACATACAGAAAAGCTAAACGAAAGCCATCATTAACACCTAAACAGATAAAAACAAGGTTACAATAGACCTAAGGAAAAACAATCGTGGACTGTGGATGACTGGATGAAAGTCATATTCAGTGATGAATCTTGAATCTGCACTGGGCAAGGTGATGATGCTGGAACTTTTGTTTGGTGCTGTTCCAATGAGATTTATAAAGATGACTGTCTGAAGAGAACATGTAAATTTCCACAGTCATTGATGATATGGGGCTGCATGTCAGGTAAAGGCACTGGGGAGATGGCTGTCATTACATCATCAATAAATGCACATGTTTATGTTGATATTTTGGACACTTTTCTTATCCCATCAATTGAAAGGATGTTTGGGGATGATGAAATAATTTTTCAAGATGATAATGCATCTTGCCATAGAGCAAAAACTGTGAAAACATTCCTTGCAAAAAGACACATAGGGTCAATGTCATGGCCTGCAAATAGTCCGGATCTTAATCCAATTGAAAATCTTTGGTGGAAGTTGAAGAAAATGGTCCATGACAAGGCTCCAACCTGCAAAGCTGATCTGGCAACAGCAATCAGAGAAAGTTGGAGCCAGACTGATGAAGAGTACTGTTTGTCACTCATTAAGTCCATGCCTCAGAGACTGCAAGCTGTTATAAAAGCCAGAGGTGGTGCAACAAAATACTAGTGATGTGTTGGAGTGTTCTTTTGTTTTTCATGATTCCAAAATTTTTTCCTCAGAATTGAGTGATTCCATATTTTTTCCCTCTGCTTGGTCTAAAAAAGTAACCATTACTGACTGCCACAATTTTTTTTCCTGATTTCTTATAGTGTTTCTTAAAGCCAGAAAGTTGCCATTTGAAATGACTTTAGTTTTGTGTCATATCTGTTATCTGCTTTTTTCTACAAAATTAAACAACTGAATGAACATCCTCCGAGGACGGTGATTCCATAATTTTTGCCAGGGGTTGTAAGTATTCAAACTGCTGTCGTTATTGTTCTATAAAACCTATCCTGCTCATTATTTCTTCACCTTGTTCAGAGACTTTTTAAAAATAATTTTTAACCACTTATCTGAGAAAAGCAGCAACTAAAACAACAATTTGCTCTGCTGCTACAGCCGCAACAATTAATCAAATCTTAATTAAATTTATCAAAAGTAATTTAATATGGATTATTTTGAGTTAGTTCCCCCCCCCAAAATCCTATTTCACCTCCTTATGCCGCGTTCACACCGGGTGCAACACGAGCGGCAGGTTGCCATGTAATCCCTATGGAAGGACGCGTTTTGGCGCCAAGCCACGCATCGCGACGGATGCGAATGAAGCGACACAAGTGAAGCGATTTTGAGTGATTGGCGCGTTTGTGGCGCAATATTGCGTCGCGTCACGTCGCCCTCCTCCCCAAATTGAAAAATCTGAATTTTTTTGTGTTGTCGCGCAGTGATAACCAATCAGGGACTGAATATGTAGTGACGTGGAGATGTCTGGAGTTTGACTGAGGATGTGAACATGTCCTGTATCTGGTAGCAGCCTGTGAGCAGGACTTATGTCTCTTTTGTCCTTTATTTCACAATTATGACAGTTTTTGGAGCGGGCAGCAGCCCCACAGCAGGGGGAGCGGAGGTTTTCTTTTTTTTACGTGTGGGCACAAGCGAATCGTCTGTGAAGATTATTTTATTAATTAACTACACAGATGTATAATAAAACAAATGGTAATTGGTTTCTAAACACAATTATGACAGAGTTTTTTGGGGAAGAGCGAGGAGCAGCCCCGCAGCAAGCAGCGGATTTTTTTTTTAAATTGTTTACATGTGCGTGCGTGAATGGGACAGGAGGTCCTCAAACTGGGTCCTGCGGAGGCATCGCTGAAAGCGGCCGTCATCCAGACCCAGCTCCTGCAGTAAATGATGAAACTCCCAGAATTGGGAGCTTTCCACAACAACTCGCTCCGTGTGATCAAGGTCCGTCATGTTAACCTGACGGACAACCGGAGCCGGCGAGTGGAATGGAAGCTCCTCCTATTTGATGACGCACTGGGGCGAATTTTCACAGCGAAAGCAGAGCGACACACCGGGTGATGGTGGCACGCCCGTCGCCATGCGACCCCCGCGAATTTGTGGCGTCTGATCGCGCCCGGTGTAAACGCAGCTTTAAACTTCTCTTGGGCAGTAAATTGAATATCTTTGGGATGTAGACAAAACAAGACATCTGAAGGTGTTATCACGGCCTCTGGAAAACACCGATTAACAGTTTTCATCATTTTATGCCCCTCCCCAAAAATTCATGGATCTGTTGGTGGATGATTTTCTTGATGAATGGGTTTTGAAAATGACAGTTTTTTACCTGTTTCTTTCTGTCCAGCTGCTCCTGTCTTTCTTTGTCCTTCAGCTTGTTCAGCTCTTTGTTTTGTAGTAGGATGGTAGCTTTGCTCGCTGAAGGTTTCTTGCCCAGAATCTTGGCCATGGCTTCGGCCCAGCCAGCATTGGCTTTGCTCTCATTTCCTCCTTCATGCTCTCCATCACTCCATCCTTCAACATCTCTGTCATCTTCTCCTTCATCACTTGTATCATGACCCAACCCATCACCACTCAGACCTTCAGACTCCTCTTGGTCATTGCTTTCCACACACCGAGGCTCGCCGTATTCTCAGACGGAACATAGAAAGAGAAAATTAGTCAAATTAATTCACTGCATTGGCAGCAATCCCTACGTTGCATTTCTATTTTATTTTTATTGGTGCAACTTGTTTGCACAGCCAGAGCGCCCCTCACCACCTCTCAGCTCAGTCAGGCCACTTTCACACGTGAAGCATGCTCAGGAACATACATCCATTCATTCATTCATTTCCAGGTCTGAGCCAGGTCACAGTGACAGTAGACCAAGCAGCTCATCCCACACTTCCCTATTCTCGGTAAGTCCTCTCACTGTTCCTGGGGGGAGATCTCCCGAGGGAGATCACTGTGTTGCATCATCACCAGATGTCCAAACCACTTCAGCTGGTTCCGTTCGATGCGAGAAAGCAGCAGCTCTACTCAGTGTTCTCCGGATAGATATAATTGTGCACTGATAAAAATGTCTGATAATGATGTGTTCAGACCGCTGTGGCTGATGTGTTCCGATGTGCTCAGACTCGTGACTGACAAACTACCATGATTCACCAGACAAACGTATTATGGGAAACGGGGTTCCTAATGCAGTGGGGTTTTTGTTTCAAACTGTGACTAATACCTAAGGCAGCAATTCATGATTAGGGTTGGGTATCAAGAACCGGTTCTTTTGAGACTCGTTAAGAAAGGATTCAATCCACCAACATTGACAGCCTTTTTGCTTAACGATTCCCTTTCGGGTCTTTCAGAGCGGCCGCTGTCTTTGAGGGTGAAAACTATCATTTCTCTGCATTGATTACAGACCCTGCAGTGGGACTGTAATTAACCATTTCTGTAGCGGCTGTGCTTGAAGCAACAAAGCAGTGCTCTGACCCACTGCTTCTTTAGTTCTCTGCTGCTCTTCAGAAGCACGTTGTCCATGTTTTGTGAATTACATCCTGACTAGAGCTGGGTATCAATTCAAATTTCAGCAATTGAATGAATTCAGATTCTTAAGATTCAGAATCGATTATTTCGATTCAATTCGATTTGATCCGAGCCGATATTGGTTTGTGTTATTGTTATTAAAACCGTTTTTGAGCTATTACCTAATTGTCTAGTTATGCAACATAATACCAGTACTATACTGACATTTGACAGCAAATTAAGTATTGGTCATTAATAATGATAGCTATAAGACTGATGGTACAGACCATCTCCCCGCCAGAATATAGATGATCAGCGTGGACCGTCTTTCTCTCAAAGGCTTTATTTTACTCTGTGTCACATTGAAAAGCGGTAGCTGTTGTTGCTAATTTGATTAGCTGTCAAGCTCTAGTCTTCTTCTGTTTTTTTTTTTTTTTTTTCCGGGGGACAATGCAGTGCCACACACAGGCCTGGCGTATGTACTACAACGTTAAATGAAGCTTTAAGGCAGAGAACATTTGAACATTTTTTTGTAATCAAATTATTCAAGTTACTAGACTAATTGTTTCAGCCCTACTGAAAGCAGATCTGATCGGAGAGAGATGCGCAGTGTCTCTCTCTGATCTGACTTAAAGGAAAAAAAAATCCTCCATAATTCAGAGTTACTTCTGTGTCAGCAGATGCTGATACACTCAGAGGTTCACAGTTTATTTTAGAGTTTAAAGTCTTTAAAGATCACATAATTTACCCGGCCTAAAAGGTTCTAGCTATAACCCTGCATGCATATAATAACACAAATTCTTACACATATATAAAATCAGTGCTCTTACAAGGGCCTCTGTAAGGGCACTGATCCACCCTGGCTGTTGTCAGTTTAAGTTTATACCTTGACCTGGCTGTTTCATCAAGACTATCATAGTAGTCAAAAGACTTTGTTTTAAGAGAAACAGTTGAAAAAAAATGATTACTGGAGTAAAAGGAGAACTTGTGACCATCAAAGGAACAACACATGCTTTTGTTTTCACCGAGTGTTCAATTGGGTTAACCAGAAGTGACAACACTGCAATGTTGAGAGTTTCAAATTATCAGTGTGCATGTCAGAAGAGCTAAGTAACACTTCTGTGTCACAGGTCAAGTTGCATAATCAATCTGCCGACACTGGTGCCACTGATTGTAAGGACACCGTTTTTGGTGTAACATGACAGCTTAAAGAGCCGAAACAAGTTACAATGTGGAGAAAAAGGGTATGTACACAGTTCAAAAGTCAGTAGTTGTACCTAGTAGATTGTATTCTATGCCATAAAACTATTACAGTCACTTGCCCAGTTCCGGATCACTGCTGTAGTATCTGCGCCACCGTTTCTCATAATCAGCACGAATAAGCTAATACTTGGTACCAATGGAAAGACTGATGTTTTGGCTACAAACGAACACAAGCTCACATAATGTGGCTTCACACTTTAAGTAGAAGGGCTACCCCATACAGACTTTTTCAGCTAGATAACGTCCAAATACCCAATACAACAATACCCAATAAAGGATATTCAGTTGCATTATGGCTCCGTATAGCGGGACTTTAAAAAAGGTGATCCGGAACTGAGCAACTGTCTGTATTTATTAGCCACTTCCAGTGTGAGCCGTTAGTTACGGTAAGAGTTTGTATATATTGTATACACATATACTATGACTATTAATACTGCAATTTAGTGCTTTTGATAATGATGAAACAAAGCGCGAACTCGGCACGACGGCCTGGAAAGTCTCTCGGGCCAGCTAATACATCCACAGCAGCGGACGACATATTTAGGTCATACGTATGAACCTACTTTGTGATCTCAAAGGAAAAAAAAAAACGACGTTCTTTTTCTCGCAAATTAATGATTTCATGATCTCAGAAAATATTCCGAGTTTTTTCTCGAAATTTCCGCCTGTTTTCTTTTAAGGTACAACGGCCTTAATACTTTGCCGTTAAAATGCAACAATCGTGTAAATAAATTAAAAACTCACCAGATCTCGGCACATGTACTTTCGTCACAGCCGCCATCTTGGAATGACACTTCTTCTGGAAGCTTCAACGCTGCAGGCAAAATGACGCTACCGCCACCACCAGGTCAGGAAGGCTAACCTCCGGCCGCGTCAGATATTTGTTTATGGTTGTTGTTTCTTTGTGTTTTCGGTCAATTTTACAACAGTTCAATGCATGATAACCATTGAAACAACATAAAATAAATTAACTGATACAAACATGTGAAACACATATAAACGACACCAAAAACAGAAACTTCCAGGTTCTCAGACACCAAGTGATTCATTTGGGAAAGCTCAAGTAATCGTTTTTCGAGTGTTCTGTTGTTCAAATTTCAGTTATTAGTTGTGGTTTATGAGCCTTGAAGTTGTGCATATAATATTTTACTAAAATGTTCAGAATCATAACCTGTTAATCCCAAAGGAAATATCTTATGTTGATCAACTTGATTATATGAATTCAATCAAAGGTAAAGTGAAGTAAAATGTCAGTCATTGAAAAGGAAACGATTTTATCCAAAATTACCGTCCGGTTGGATGTACAGCCAAATTGTCCATCGGGTATTGCGAAGACTTCGTGTCTGTCTCTCTGTCTGTCTGTATTCCTTGATTTGCACAACATCCGCTCTTAAAATGTAAACATTATTTTTGACATTATCATATATTTTTAACAAATCATTTCAAACTGGGATTGTTCTTAACAGTATGAAAGTGGCAAAAGTGATACCTTTATTCAAATCTGGCAGCAAGCATCTTTTTACTAACTACAGGCCTGTGTCTCTACTGTCACAATTTTCAAAGATACTGGAAAAACTTTACAACAGCAGATTGGATAAATTTATAGATCGACACAACTTGCTTGATGAAAGTCAGTATGGTTTTAGAGCAAAACGGTCCACGACACTGGCATTGCTTGATTCCATAGAAGAGATCAATAAACATGTGGACCAAAGGGTAATAGTTGCAGGTTTATTTATTGACTTAAGAAAGGCTTTTGACACAATTGATCACAATATATTATTTCAAAAGTTGGAACTGTATGGGATCAGAGGAGTTGCTCTGAGTTGGATTAAAAGCTACTTACAAAACCGAAAGCAGTTTGTTAAACTCTGGGAATACTGTTCTTCATATCTGGACATCATTTGTGGGCTACCACAGAGTTCTGTGTTGGGCCCAAAATGATTTATTTTATACATTAATGATTTATGTAAAGTCTCAGATATGGTTAAAACTGTGCTCTTTGCAGATGACACAAACCTGTCTTGCTCAGGGGAAAATCTGCAACAATTATTATCTGATTTAGGAACAGAAATGATAAAGTTAAAGAGATGGTTTGATATTAACAAATTATCATTAAATTTGTCTAAAACTAAATTGATGTTATTTGGAAATTATAAAAAAGACATACAAATTCAGTTAAATATACATGGGGTAAACATAGAGCGTGTCAAAGAGAATAGGTTTTTAGGTGTCATTACTGATGAAAAATTAATTGGAAAGCTCATATTCAGCATATTCAAATGAAGGTATCAAAAAGTATTGCAGTATTAAATAAAGTAAAGCATGTTCTTGATTACAGAGCACTACATACTCTCTATTGTTCATTGGTTGCACCCTACTTGACTTATTGCGCTGAAGTTTGGGGCAACAATTACAAAACTACATTGCAACCATTATTCATTCTTCATCAAAGAGCATCAAGGACAATTCATAATGCAGGTTATCGAGACCACACCAACCCACTGTTCATTAAATCTCAAATATTAAAACTTAATGATATAATTTCATTCAAGACTGTTCAATTAATGCACAAAGTGAAAAATAAACAAGTGTCATTTAGAATTCAAGAATATTTTACTGAGAGAGAAGGAAAATATAATTTACGGGGATTGTATCATTTTAAAATTGCTGGCGTTCGGACGACCAGGAAAGGTTTCTGTGTCTCCATGTGTGGCCCTAGATTATGGAATAACCTGACGGATGAACTCAAACGATGTCCAAATATCAATCAGTTTAAAAAATCAATATAAAAATAATGTTTTCAAGATATGTATCTAATGAAGTATGATGAGATTTGTGTTGTCAGTTGTAATTGTGAACTTGTTCAGTAACATTCATTTGTGTATGTGTATGAATATCAAAAATATAAACGCAACACTTTTGTTTTTGCTCCCATTTTGTATGAGATGAACTCAAAGATCTAAAACTTTTTCCACATACACAATATCACCATTTCCCTCAAATATTGTTCACAAACCAGTCTAAATCTGTGATAGTGAGCACTTCTCCTTTGCTGAGATAATCCATCCCACCTCACAGGTGTGCCATATCAAGATGCTGATTAGACACCATGATTAGTGCACAGGTGTGCCTTAGACTGCCCACAATAGAAGGCCACTCTGAAAGGTGCAGTTTTATCACACAGCACAATGCCACAGATGTCGCAAGATTTGAGGGAGCGTGCAATTGGCATGCTGACAGCAGGAATGTCAACCAGAGCTGTTGCTCGTGTATTGAATGTTCATTTCTCTACCATAAGCCGTCTCCAAAGGCGTTTCAGAGAATTTGGCAGTACATCCCACCAGCCTCACAACCACAGACCACGTGTAACCACACCAGCCCAGGACCTCCACATCCAGCATGTTCACCTCCAAGATCGTCTGAGACCAGCCACTCAGACAGTTGCTGAAACAATCGGTTTGCATAACCAAAGAATTTCTGCACAAACTGTCAGAAACCGTCTCAGGGAAGCTCATCTGCATGCTCGTCGTCCTCATCGGGGTCTCGACCTGACTCCAGTTCGTCGTCGTAACCGACTTGAGTGGGCAAATGCTCACATTCGCTGGCGTTTGGCACGTTGGACAGGTGTTCTCTTCACGGATGAATCCCGGTTCACACTGTCCAGGGCAGATGGCAGACAGTGTGTGTGGCGTCGTGTGGGTGAGCGGTTTTCTGATGTCAATGTTGTGGATCGAGTGGCCCATGGTGGCGGTGGGGTTATGGTATGGGCAGGCGTCTGTTATGGATGAAGAACACAGGTGCATTTTATTGATGGCATTTTGAATGCACAGAGATACCGTGACAAGATCCTGAGGCCCATTGTTGTGCCACATCCAAGAACATTACCTCATGTTGCAGCAGGATAATGCACGGCCCCATGTTGCAAGGATCTGTACACAATTCTTGGAAGCTGAAAATGTCCCAGTTCTTGCATGGCTGGCATACTCACCGGACATGTCACCCATTAAGCATGTTTGGGATGCTCTGGACCGGTGTATACGACAGCGTGTACCAGTTCCTGCCAATATCCAGCAACTTCGCACAGCCATTGAAGAGGAGTGGAGACCAACATTCCACAGGCCACAATTGACAACCTGATCAACTCTATGCGAAGGAGATGTGTTGCACTGCATGAGGCAAATGGTGGTCACACCAGATACTGACTGGTATCCCTCCCAATAAAACAAAACTGCACCTTTCAGAGTGGCCTTCTATTGTGGGCAGTCTAAGGCACACCTGTGCACTAATCATGGTGTCTAATCAGCATCTTGATATGGCACACCTGTGAGGTGGGATGGATTATCTCAGCAAAGGAGAAGTGCTCACTATCACAGATTTAGACTGGTTTGTGAACAATATTTGAGGGAAATGGTGATATTGTGTATGTGGAAAACGTTTTAGATCTTTGAGTTCATCTCATACAAAATGGGAGCAAAACCAAAAGTGTTGCATTTATATTTTTGTTGAGTGTATGTGTGTGTGTTTGTGTAATTATGTATGTACTATGTGTAGGTGTATGTTGGTGTGTATATACTGTATATGTATGTAAATATGTATGTAGACGAAGACACAGTGTTCACTTGATATGTTTATGATAATGGGATTTGAGTTTGTGTTGTTAAATGTGTTTGTAGCATGGGCCAAGCAGAGGGTCACCCCTTAGAGTCTGGTCTGCTTGAGGTTTCTTCCTCAATACATCAGAGGGAGTTTTTCCTTACCACTGTTGCCTGTGTGCTTGCTCTGGGGGGTTGGTAATGTGTATATATGTATGTATGTATGTATGACCTTTTTAGTCACACATGTCACTGTGGAATTGTCTTGTATATCAGTTTTTGTTATTGATGAGTTGTGTGCCAAAAAATAAGTAAGTAAGTCCAAATTGGGATCAAATTGTTTGTTGGGATGTCAGCATCATGAAAATTGATCTTGTACACATGAACTACTGTGTTAACGTGATTTTGCGACAAACCAAAAACACAAAGAAAATTTGTTGATTAAGATTTAGCCATCATCGTCAACTCACCCTCTTGCTTGCCTCTACTGGTGGTTGGCTCTCACTGCGGTATTGTATCACTTCCTGTTCCGGAGCACAGCGGTGTTTTTCTGTATCTGTTAGCTGTTTAATCTGCGCAGTTAGATTGATCTAGTTATCTAGATTACGATTTGTTTCCCAGTGTAATCTTTACGTGCCTTAACTAAAGCACTCCTTCTGCTGAATCACCTCTAAATTATTTACACATTATTCACTTTGCGTGTTTTTAGGAATCCGCTAGCTTAGCGTAGCTACTAGCTCTTAGCCGATTTAGCATGGTGGCTTCTCCTGTCTCTCCCGCACTTTTCTGCTCTGGGTGTGAAATGTTTAGTTATTCCTCGGCCTCCTTTAGCAGTAATGGTACTTGTAATAAGTGTAGCTTATTCGTAGCTTTGGAGGCCAGGCTGGGCGAATTGGAGACTCGGCTCCGCACCGTGGAAAATTCTACAGCTAGCAAGGCCCCTGTAGTCGGTGCGGACCAAGGTAGCTTAGCCGCCGTTAGTTCCCCCCTGGCAGATCCCGAGCAGCCGGGAAAGCAGGCCGACTGGGTGACTGTGAGGAGGAAGCGTAGCCCTAAACAGAAGCCCCGTGTACACCGCCAACCCGTTCACATCTCTAACCGTTTTTTCCCACTCGACGACACACCCGCCGAGGATCAAACTCTGGTTATTGGCGACTCTGTTTTGAGAAATGTGAAGTTAGCGACACCAGCAACCATAGTCAATTGTCTTCCGGGGGCCAGAGCAGGCGACATTGAAGGAAATTTGAAACTGCTGGCTAAGGCTAAGCGTAAATTTGGTAAGATTGTAATTCACGTCGGCAGTAATGACACCCGGTTACGCCAATCGGAGGTCACTAAAATTAACATTAAATCGGTGTGTAACTTTGCAAAAACAATGTCGGACTCTGTAGTTTTCTCTGGGCCCCTCCCCAATCGGACCGGGAGTGACATGTTTAGCCGCATGTTCTCCTTGAATTGCTGGCTGTCTGAGTGGTGTCCAAAAAATGAGGTGGGCTTCATAGATAATTGGCAAAGCTTCTGGGGAAAACCTGGTCTTGTTAGGAGAGACGGCATCCATCCCACTTTGGATGGAGCAGCTCTCATTTCTAGAAATCTGGCCAATTTTCTTAAATCCTCCAAACCGTGACTATCCAGGGTTGGGACCAGGAAGCAGAGTTGTAGTCTTACACACCTCTCTGCAGCTTCTCTCCCCCTGCCATCCCCTCATTACCCCATCCCCGTAGAGACGGTGCCTGCTCCCAGACTACCAATAACCAGCAAAAATCTATTTAAGCATAAAAATTCAAAAAGAAAAAATAATATAGCACCTTCAACTGCACCACAGACTAAAACAGTTAAATGTGGTCTATTAAACATTAGGTCTCTCTCTTCTAAGTCCCTGTTGGTAAATGATATAATAATTGATCAACATATTGATTTATTCTGCCTAACAGAAACCTGGTTACAGCAGGATGAATATGTTAGTTTAAATGAGTCAACACCCCCGAGTCACACTAACTGTCAGAATGCTCGTAGCACGGGCCGGGGTGGAGGATTAGCAGCAATCTTCCATTCCAGCTTATTAATTAATCCAAAACCCAGACAGAGCTTTAATTCATTTGAAAGCTTGTCTCTTAGTCTTGTCCATCCAAATTGGAAGTCCCAAAAACCAGTTTTATTTGTTATTATCTATCGTCCACCTGGTCGTTACTGTGAGTTTCTCTGTGAATTTTCAGACCTTTTGTCTGACTTAGTGCTTAGCTCAGATAAGATAATTATAGTGGGCGATTTTAACATCCACACAGATGCTGAGAATGACAGCCTCAACATTGCATTTAATCTATTATTAGACTCTATTGGCTTTGCTCAAAAAGTAAATGAGTCCACCCACCACTTTAATCATATCTTAGATCTTGTTCTGACTTATGGTATGGAAATAGAAGACTTAACAGTATTCCCTGAAAACTCCCTTCTGTCTGATCATTTCTTAATAACATTTACATTTACTCTGATGGACTACCCAGCAGTGGGGAATAAGTTTCATTACACTAGAAGTCTTTCAGAAAGCGCTGTAACTAGGTTTAAGGATATGATTCCTTCTTTATGTTCTCTAATGCCATATACCAACACAGTGCAGAGTAGCTACCTAAACTCTGTAAGGGAGATAGAGTATCTCGTCAATAGTTTTACATCCTCATTGAAGACAACTTTGGATGCTGTAGCTCCTCTAAAAAAGAGAGCTTTAAATCAGAAGTGCCTGACTCCGTGGTATAACTCACAAACTCGTAGCTTAAAGCAGATAACCCGTAAGTTGGAGAGGAAATGGCGTCTCACTAATTTAGAAGATCTTCACTTAGCCTGGAAAAAGAGTCTGTTGCTCTATAAAAAAGCCCTCCGTAAAGCTAGGACATCTTTCTACTCATCACTAATTGAAGAAAATAAGAACAACCCCAGGTTTCTTTTCAGCATTGTAGCCAGGCTGACAAAGAGTCAGAGCTCTATTGAGCTGAGTATTCCATTAACTTTAACTAGTAATGACTTCATGACTTTCTTTGCTAATAAAATTTTAACTATTAGAGAAAAAATTACTCATAACCATCCCAAAGACGTATCGTTATCTTTGGCTGCTTTCAGTGATGCCGGTATTTGGTTAGACTCTTTCTCTCCGATTGTTCTGTCTGAGTTATTCTCATTAGTTACTTCATCCAAACCATCAACATGTTTATTAGACCCCATTCCTACCAGGCTGCTCAAGGAAGCCCTACCATTATTTAATGCTTCGATCTTAAATATGATCAATCTATCTTTATTAGTTGGCTATGTACCACAGGCTTTTAAGGTGGCAGTAATTAAACCATTACTTAAAAAGCCATCACTTGACCCAGCTATCTTAGCTAATTATAGGCCAATCTCCAACCTTCCTTTTCTCTCAAAAATTCTTGAAAGGGTAGTTGTAAAACAGCTAACTGATCATCTGCAGAGGAATGGTCTATTTGAAGAGTTTCAGTCAGGTTTTAGAATTCATCATAGTACAGAAACAGCATTAGTGAAGGTTACAAATGATCTTCTTATGGCCTCGGACAGTGGACTCATCTCTGTGCTTGTTCTGTTAGACCTCAGTGCTGCTTTTGATACTGTTGACCATAAAATTTTATTCCAGAGATTAGAGCATGCCATAGGTATTAAAGGCACTGCGCTGCGGTGGTTTGAATCATATTTGTCTAATAGATTACAATTTGTTCATGTAAATGGGGAATCTTCTTCACAGACTAAAGTTAATTATGGAGTTCCACAAGGTTCTGTGCTAGGACCAATTTTATTTACTTTATACATGCTTCCCTTAGGCAGTATTATTAGACGGTATTGCTTAAATTTTCATTGTTATGCAGATGATACCCAGCTTTATCTATCCATGAAGCCAGAGGACACACACCAATTAGCTAAACTGCAGGATTGTCTTACAGACATAAAGACATGGATGACCTCTAATTTCCTGCTTTTAAACTCAGATAAAACTGAAGTTATTGTACTTGGCCCCACAAATCTTAGAAACATGGTGTCTAACCAGATCCTTACTCTGGATGGCATTACCCTGACCTCTAGTAATACTGTGAGAAATCTTGGAGTCATTTTTGATCAGGATATGTCATTCAAAGCGCATATTAAACAAATATGTAGGACTGCTTTTTTGCATTTACGCAATATCTCTAAAATCAGAAAGGTCTTGTCTCAGAGTGATGCTGAAAAACTAATTCATGCATTTATTTCCTCTAGGCTGGACTATTGTAATTCATTATTATCAGGTTGTCCTAAAAGTTCCCTAAAAAGCCTTCAGTTAATTCAAAATGCTGCAGCTAGAGTACTGACGGGGACTAGAAGGAGAGAGCATATCTCACCCATATTGGCCTCTCTTCATTGGCTTCCTGTTAATTCTAGAATAGAATTTAAAATTCTTCTTCTTACTTATAAGGTTTTGAATAATCAGGTCCCATCTTATCTTAGGGACCTCGTAGTACCATATCACCCCAATAGAGCGCTTCGCTCTCAGACTGCAGGCTTACTTGTAGTTCCTAGGGTTTGTAAGAGTAGAATGGGAGGCAGAGCCTTCAGCTTTCAGGCTCCTCTCCTGTGGAACCAGCTCCCAATTCAGATCAGGGAGACAGACACCCTCTCTACTTTTAAGATTAGGCTTAAAACTTTCCTTTTTGCTAAAGCTTATAGTTAGGGCTGGATCAGGTGACCCTGAACCATCCCTTAGTTATGCTGCTATAGACGTAGACTGCTGGGGGGTTCCCATGATGCACTGTTTCTTTCTCTTTTTGCTCTGTATGCACCACTCTGCATTTAATCATTAGTGATCGATCTCTGCTCCCCTCCACAGCATGTCTTTTTCTTGGTTCTCTCCCTCAGCCCCAACCAGTCCCAGCAGAAGACTGCCCCTCCCTGAGCCTGGTTCTGCTGGAGGTTTCTTCCTGTTAAAAGGGAGTTTTTCCTTCCCACTGTAGCCAAGTGCTTGCTCACAGGGGGTCGTTTTGACCGTTGGGGTTTTACATAATTATTGTATGGCCTTGCCTTACAATATAAAGTGCCTTGGGGCAACTGTTTGTTGTGATTTGGCGCTATGTAAAAAAATTGATTGATTGATTGATTTATTTCAAGCTATGTCTATTATGCAGATATTGGACCAAAATCACAATATGTATGTTTTGTTAAGACCTATGCTGTTATTCCGATCGATAATACAAAGACAGCAAACATTTTTAGGGGTCTTGGGAACCATTTCAGCCAAAATAGAGGGGTTTGCTTGAGCAGATAAGTGAGGTCCCAGTCCAACCAGAACTTGCCCAAGCTTCTATCAGAACAATATTGGTTCAGTTGGTGTTGAGTTTAAAAGAAAAAAAAAAAATCAGTGACAACCCAGAATAATTAACTCACAGCTCATATGAACCCCCTCAGGGTAAAATACCAAAGTTGCATTGCTATATCAAAGTCCTGTTTATCACCATATTTAGGATTTGTTCCAGTCATGTTGTGTGGGCCGCTGAAGAGGAGGTACTGCTGGCCCACCACCACCAGAGGGCGCCCTGCCTGGAGTGCGGGCTCCAGGCACCAGAGGGCGCTGCCGCCTCACAGGAGCAGCCGGGGTGACAGCTGTCACTTATCACCTACGACAGCTGTCACCAATCATCTGATCTTCAGTGGTATATCAGCAAGACGACATCTCCACCTCTTTGCCGAGATATCGCTCTACCAAGGAGGTAAAGTATTCAGCCGACTGTGTTGTCTTCCTGACATTAATACTTTGTTACTTTGTGCGATAGCAGACATTTCTTCCGACGAGAGGTGGAGGTGGTTTTCCCACCATACGTGTTGCTGGGTGCAAACGCACCCACATTTAACTGTTTTTGTTCCTCGCCAGCAGTACCAGATCCGACAAGCGGAGGCAGTGGCCACCTGGGAGTTCGGGACTTGGCGGCTCCAGTATTCCCGGGGTTCGGTGGCGGAGGAAATCGTGTGGTTCCGGTTCTGCTTTGGACAGACGTCTCTTATCTTCGAGCCTGCCCACGTGACACATTTTGTGAATTGACTTCTTTGTCTACTATTGTAATCTGCTGTGTTTGTTGTGCTTATTCACAACAGTAAAGTGTTGTTATTTGACTTCCTCCATTGTCGTTCATTTGCGCCCCCCTGTTGTGGGTCCGTGTTCCTACACTTTCACAAGAAGTCAGGGTGGTTGAAACATTCTATTTGGTCAATTTCTGTGAGTGAAACCAGACTATCAATTAGGCTAATTTAGTCTAACTTTTTGATTCTTCTATGTCAGCTCTTCCTATCATTGTGAAGCAGAATTCACCAAGCGTTGGATTGTTCACCCACTAATAGGGAATGTGAGCTGGGTTTAGACTGTCGTGAGACAGGTTTGTTTTACTCTACTGATGATGTGGTGTTTCATCCTGCTCAGTACGAGAGGAACCGCAGATTCAGACATTTGGTGTATGTAGTTGGCTGAAGAGTCAATGGTGCGAAGCTACCATCTGTGGGATTATGACTGAATGCCTCCGAGTCAGAATCCTGCCTAGATGAAACAAAACCGAAGCACCGTAGCTTTTCGGTTGGCCCCTGATAGTTGGACCCCCTTACCCGGGGGGGGAGCCTCGGGGAGCAGATCCATTCGTGACTGGACTGGGGCAAGGATTATGTGGCTGCCCCTCGCCTTCCTCACACCTCATGTTTGTGGAGAACCTGGTGCTAAACTTGCAGATGACCTGGGTCGTCTGCATACGCATCCTCTGTGGGTGGTAACTGTGATGCAGGCTTGTCTATGGTGGTGGCTAAGATGAAACGAAGTTCATCCAATGACTCTGCTTCTCTTTCTTTTTTGCCATATAAGAGTAAAGCAAATTTCCTCACTGATTCAATGAATTTATCCTTATTGGTGCTGGCATTGCCCTCATCTAACTCGGGCGAATATCTGTCATTTTGGGCGACTGGCCATGGACGTCGGGCCTCTGAAAATGCATACCGCCCTCCAAAAGCATGTTATTGTATTAATATGTAGTCTTGGATATTTTCTGAAATGTACATGAAAAATGGACTAAATAAAAACCTCTTTACTCAGAGCAGGTTGAAATGACTGAGTTGATTCCTCCTGTAAAACGATTATTTCCAAGAGGTTTTAACAATCTCCATAGAGATCAACACCAATCAGCAGTAACTGAAAAAAGTTTTCTTTTTAAAGATAAGGGCGGAGGTCACCGAAACGTATCCTCATACCAGCAGCAGCCAACACCCTCTTCTTGGGCAAAAATGGAAGCCCAAATCCCTAGTTTTTTCCTTTCAAATATTTAAGGTGAAATGTGGAGTATATCCCTAGTTTTTTCCTTTCAAATATTTAAGGTGAAATGTGGAGTATAAAGTGTCTCAATCACTCTCATTTTTCTGTTATGGATTTACCTACACCACCAAAATTGGATGGTTACAATTTTATGCCTGTTTGTCAGTCAGAAACCAAGTGCCAAAAAGCAATGACATATTATACATAGCAGAAATAACCAATGTATTGTGAAAATTATCTGAAAAAGAATTCAGAAATCAAAAAAGTTGAAAAAACAAACGAAACCTGACAACACCACAAAAGAACTTTGATTCAAGTGCATGAACTAAATACATACTCCTGGCATTTGCTCACATCTAATTTAGCATATGAAACGTCACTTCTAACAGGACTTAAACCTTGAAACTTTTTTCCAAAGTATGGGAAGCTCATGTTGGTGGAGGTTTGCGCACTACGAGCGCGGTGCTGTAGTTGTATTCATTTTTCATATTTTTTTATTCTCACTGCTGTGACCTCGATCTCTGTCTCACACAAACACTGGTTCTTATTGAACACGGGGAGCCAACAAAAGTACAAAGCTTATTCCCAGAAGAGCCCCCTGGCATGCATCTCTCCACTTCCCCAGCACACTTGCTCGAAGTGGCTGCTGGGAGCTTGGCTGCAATCGGGAAGCGAACCTGGATCATCAGCATCACAGTCCAATGTGCAAACCATTATGCTACCACGTCCCTAAGCAAACTCTCTTTGCCCTCTTAGCTGCTATTCCGATGAGGAACACAAGAAAACAAATGTTTTGTTACCATATATGGTTATTTGAGGGTGTTTCTGAATGCTAATGACCATCAATGTGCATGAGCACATGCTTTGGATCATGTGGAATTTATCAACAGCTGATACTTAGTGATGTACGTTCGACTGCTGTGCGCCCATGTAATAATGGATTTTTTTGTATTCACGCACATATGAGTACTAAATTAAATCGTACTAAATTTTTGAACAGTATTTTGAACACTTTCTACACACAGTTTGATAAAATTGGTATCCTGGACTCTGTTACACCGCTTACTGTTGAATAATGGCACTTGAGGACACACTCGCACACAAAATCTTAAGTGTGAATGCATTAGTTCACAGGATAAATGGCGTAACTCAAAGTTGAATGTTTTTAGCTTGTGTGCTAAGGAGACATAACAGGATGAAAATATCACATCATCGTTAGATGGGTTAGATGATCTTATTGTTAGAGTAAGTGCTAATTCAGACAAAAAGTAATTTTCTATTTTGCTCAATATGCTGTTAAAAAGTGTGAAGATTGTTTCTTTTATCCCTTCTATCAATCGTCTGTCATGAATCACCTGAGACGATTGACTCAAATGCAAACAGTGAATAGATCAAGTAAAGGAGGAATCATGTTTATTCAAATGTACAGAATATCAAGCTTTCCAGAAGGACAGGTGGGATGTCCAGTCCGAGTTTTGAGTTTCTTGTAAAGACTGAGCCGACGATGAATGGATGAATACATTACACGAGCCTGACTGGATCCTTCTGAGTGTAGGATGGATGAGTCTGACCAATCATGTCCAGGGTTTTTCGCTCACTCTTCTTGAAGTCACAGCAATAGATTGAGACCACACCACACAACAGGTTAGTTGTTCTTGAGGGATAACAGTGCCATTCTTGTTCTCATGGGTAGATATGCACGGGTGTAGAGACATTCACATATCCCTGCAGTGATATTCATGTCTTTGGGTGCTCAGATGTTTGAGACCTTGGAACAGTTTATGGAGTCATGAGGTTAAAGGTCAGAGGTGTTTGGTGATGCCGATGTCTTTTGGGCCCTGGTGTTTCCTGTCTTACTGTATGGGTTGTCACTCTTGGATAGTGACTAGTTGCTGTGGAAATACTAACAAGGCAGAACAAAACCACAACACCAGGATGTCAGAACATGCATTAACAGAATTGTTGCAGTCTCATGTTCAAAATGGTGAACTGAAACCCAGAAGGTGAAGATTAGAGTTCCAAAAAACATGGAAGCCTGGGCAAATCAATGACGGTACAGATGCTAGATCAGTCAGTGAAATAGGACATATACATCTCACCCCAACCCTGACACATCTCCAACCTCCGTGTAAAATGCCCCAACATCCCATCAAGCAGTTCTTGATTTCAAAAGCTCCAGTGTAGGCTGCACAACACAGTGAAAGTACAGTAACATTCAGGCATGATGTAGTTTGAGTGCATCCCACCCCTAGTGGCAATCCTGAATTCTTTCAGGGCCAGTCCTCATTGGTGTCCCCACTTTGATCCTCAGCAGCATGCTCAGTTATTTAATGGCATTTGAACCTCACACATCAAAAGAAGTGTTTCCTTTTGTAAGGTCCACCATCCAAAAGAAAATCACCCAAAGCCAAGAAATCCCAACTATTTATAGGCTCCCATTTACAGGCTCGTGATCCAGACAGCCAGCTTGAGACATCTGATCCCAGAGACCTGAATGTCACCTTAAGAGATTTTCAATACAGTACACTTTCTCAAAAACTAGTCAATGAAATTTCCTTCAATTTGATGGGGACATTCTTTTGGGGGCCTGTCTGGTCATGGATAATTGTGGAAAAGCTGTTAAATAACATGCTCTGTAATTTTCGATCAAGATTCTTAGAAAGACTGCCGACAGACAGAAAAAAAAGTTTGACCTTGAATTGTTCTTAACACCCCCCCCCCATCAGTTTTTACACTGTTTATTGCAGAAAAAAATATTAATCCAGAAAGTGTGTTGAACCTTCCCACTGAATTGCAGTGGGTACCTCAAAAACAGCAAAAGAAAAAGAAAAAAAAACACCAAAAACATTTTCAGTTTATTGCAGAAATCTGTTCATTGAATATTTCTCAAATTTGGTGCAAACATTCCTTGGGTCATTTCAAGGATAAGCAATTAAGGTGAATGTATACAAATGACTTAATTAATGGCACTTTCCTCGTGTTTGGTCAAAGGACCTTATTTATTTATTTATTTATTTTTGTCATGTTTTGGCCCTGGACCTGCTCATCCGTTTCCCTGTCTTGGTCCTTCTGTCCGGCCCTGAGTGTTCATTTTCTTACACTTTAGTCTTGGTTTTATGATCTGTTACACTTCAGCCACGTTAAGTTTGGTTCTAGTTTAGTTTCTGTTTCTTCTTTAGTCATTCTGTGTTATCAAGTTAGGTTTTGAGAATTATCTGTCACACGTCAACCACTTATTGAGTTCTGTTGTAGTTTAGTATTTGTCTTTTATTTTCTGGTTATTCAGTCACTCTGTTTGAGCACATTTGTCCCTCAGTTTTTTCTGTACACTCCTGCCACATGTTGAGTTCTCATCTAGTTTAGATCCAGCCTTTAATTTTCTGTTGTTCTGTTTCTGCCTTTTCATTTGTTTATTCTGTTTCTCACATTTGGATTTTAGGTATCATTATTTCCTAATTGTTTAACATTTGTTCTGTCACTGTCACATTCCTTTTTTTGCTGCTATTGTCTGACACGCCCACCTGTCACTCCACTCTTGTCTCACTCAACCACGCCTTCTTTTCTGCACCTGCATCAAATCGCGCCCTGATTATCCTCTGCTTTTAAACCCCTTGTCTTCCACCACTCACTGCTAGTTCATTGTGTGTATTGCCTCGTTCTAAGCCTCTCGGTCTGCCATAGCCTGTTTCCTTGCTGTGTATGACCCTCGCCTGTCTTGACCTTGCCTTTTGCCTGAGCCAGTTAACCTGCTTCTTGGTGCCTGAGCCCTGCTTGTTTTGTGACTCCGTTTTTGCCTCCTCTGATACACCCGTTTGTCTGTGTTGGAATTTCTGACCACGCCGCCGCCTCACGACTGTCTGTACTGCCGCCTGCCTGCTTGTCACCCTGTGTATTAACCTGAGCCTGTTTTTTGATTAAACCTTTTTCTAAATCTCACCTCTGAGTGATGAGTCTGCATTTGTGTCCACCTGCCTGTCGTGCCATGTCCTCACGGTTCCTGACAATTTTTTAATGTGCATTTTCTGTAATGTCTCAATGGTAAATGGACTGCATTTGTATAGCACTTTTCCATCTGCATCAGGCGCTCAAAGTGCTTTACACATCAATGCCTCACATTCACCCCAATGTCAGGCTGCTGCCATACAAGGTGCCCACTACACACCAGCAGCAACTAGGAGATTAAGGACCTTGCCCAAGAGCCCTGAGTGATTTCCCAGTCAGGCTGGCATTTGAACCGAGGATCCTCTGGTCTCAAGCCAAACACTTAACCACTAGACCATCACCTCAGTGTTTTCTGATTTGGGGTTGTAAGTTATCAGTGGTCACAGTCAATGTTAGCAGTTATGTCCTTCTCCATTTTCACCTGCACCAGTGATTTCACTCACATCTGTGTTTGTTAGCAGGGTCTGTAAAAGCTATCACATAATTTGCATTAAAGGACCTTTCTTCAAGTGGAAGTGATTGTTGAATGGATCCAGATAAATATCTGAAAATATAGCTTTTGTTCCTTTAATTTTTCTGTGGGTGTGTGTGGATCCTGTGTTTGGTTCATGACTGATGTAACTACACCCTTGTCTTCCAAGCAGTAGCATGATTGACTCCTCAATCCAAAGGACAGTTTGTCAAAAGGTATGGAGACATTGAAGTTTGGCAAATTCCAGAAAAGCCTTGACGTCCTCCTGGGAAATAGTTGTTTATATCTCTTTTTTGCCAGGTGTCTTTCTGAGTCATTTACAGTGACTTTTGTTCAGATGTCAAAGGCCTGGGTGATGTTGGATGACCATGGATGTGGCACTTGGCTCTTTTTGGCCTTTCTGAATGGATCATTGCTGAGCTCTTGGTAAAAGTTTGGAAGGTTAATCCACATCTAGGCAGATTCACAGTTGTGGCAAGTTTTCTTCATTTGAGGATACGTCCTCTGTTGCTCCTTCTTTGAAATGTTCAGACATCTGAGGCTGAACTATTCCAGTCATCTTTTTTCTCATTACTTGACCATCTGACATCTGGAGCTGGCCTTCTCTGCTACGTCCCTCTTCTTTTAATCTTATTCATTTGTAGTTGTGATATTTTGTTGTTGTCTGACTCATCCTGTGGACATTGTAAGACCATCACACATTTATTGATGTTTGGAGATGAAATGAACTGTGAAATGAACTCTATGTGGAGTTTGCACGTTCTCTCCGTGTTTGTGTGGGTTTCCTCCGGGTCTCCGGTTTCCTCACAGATTTAAAGACATGCAGGTTAGGTGAATTGGAAACTTAATAATTGTCCAGGGGCCTGTACTACGAAGCGGGGTTAACTTACTCAGATGTCACCCAGGGTCAACCTCTTAAACCGGGGTTGACAAAACCTGGTTTCCTCAAGTGGTGTTAATCGGTACTACGACGCTGAATAAGATGTTGATTTGTTGAACCTGTGTTAACCTAATTGGAGTTTGTGCGCGTTCACATAGAAGGGGCAGGTTGCAGCACGTCACCATTTTTCAATGATGGCGCGGTCACCTTACTTTACCGAAGAAGAATGCACGATTATTATGCAGAGCCACGAGGAATTTACATTAACGTTAAGGGGGAAATCAAACACATCGTCTGCCAATAAAGCAAGACAGGCTTGTTGGCAACGTATTGCTGATCGGGTAAATGTGTACGTACAATTCAATTGTTCTCCAAATCTGTTACAGATGATTAACCTGTGGAATGTCTAATATGTGTAAAAAAATAACCTTCTTTCATTAATTACGCCCAGATGCAACACGATTCAGAAGTGGCCATAGGCCTACTAATAAATGTTAGGTTAATTTAATGTTTCCTAAATAGGCTACCTTGACTGTATGATTGCTATTCCTAATCCTGTCAATATTTCAGATGCAATAGCAGTGCCAAACGCACCTGGCAGCAGGTGAAGATGAAATATAAAAACATCCTTCAGAATGGTAGGTTTATATTCATAGCTTGATAAGCCCCACTTCGCCTAATTAATGGACATGCATTAGACCTATTTTGATATTAGTAATTACCCGCGATTGCATAAAACCCTTCTTTGATTTGCACTGCGGATAAATGGCCAGGGAAAACGACAAATACATCCAACAGTTTAGATAGAGCAAGTACTACCTCGCGAATCATACGACATACAGTATTCTTGCTCAGATGTTCAGCATCACCGATGGAATACATATATTGTCCACAGGCAAAATAGGCACAAGGCACATTATCTGCTCGATCGTCGGTTGCATTGCTACACTGTAAAAAATGACATTTTTTTGTACAGGAAAACGCTGGCAGCAGTGGTTACCAGGGAATTTCTGTAAAACATACAGCAGCACAGTAGATAACATTACAGACATAATATGTATATGGATTTACAGTGAATGAACCACGGCTGACTCACATTAAAGGAACTGTTAAATCTACAAACAAGAGCTCTCTTTTTTTGTACATTTAACTGCTGTATTTTTTACAGGAATTCCCTGGTAACCACAGCTGCCAGTGTTTTCCTGTAAAAACAACAGTCTTTTTTTACAGTGTACAATGGATGATGTTACAGACGTCTGGCCCGATCAGCTGACAAAGATAACGAATTCTCTCGGCTGAGAATCTATATCTTTCATAGAGAATATCGCCCGGGTATGTCAGCGGATTCTGGCGGTCTGTAAAAGCCCTCGCCCTGCGAAGAGAGCCTCTCACAATTTGTGCCCCAATATCAAACGGATCATCCAGGTAGGCCGGCATTGTCTTCAGAGTGATTGAAGGTGGATGGACGGTACTTATAAAGGGAGTGGTTAAGCAAAAACCTCAAGCTAACCGAGAACATAACCTGCTTGGAGCAGGTTTGGCACACAGCATAAATTGCCATGCCAGCATGCCTCGATCAAAATCTATCCACCTTTCGTAGTACGGGTTAACCGGGAAGTTACTCCACACGTCATCAACTTACTCCCGAAGTTACCCTGATAAGCCAGTAACCCCGCTTCGTAGTACAGGCCCCAGGTCTCTCTTGCAAAAGAGATGTTGTGTTCTGTTTGTGTGTTCAAACAGTAAAAATTGCGCCCCCCAAAAATGCAAGCAGCCAAACACAAGAAGTCGATGCAAAAGTTGAGGTGATTTATTATCCACACGAGTGCCAGAGTGCTAAACAGTCCAAACGGTGACAAAAACAGGGCAGAGTGTCAAGTGACAACATACAAATGAAAGGTGAACAGAAACTAAGACAGACATCTGCAGGTGAGTAGAATATCAACATAATGATTACAAACTACAAGAGGGGACGTAACAAAACTAACTTAAACCTCAGAGTAAATAAGATGCTAAAGTTAGAGGAGTACATAAGGTGCAAGAGTGAGAACTAACATAAAGATAGCAAGAGGTGATCAGACCATAAAGACTAATAAGAACTAATGAAGACTAAACCCAGAATCCATAAGAAAAGCAGAAAAGCAAAGTGGGACTCACACATGATAATAAGTACAACAGGAGACATAAGAAGACAGACAGGTGAGTATGCAGGGGTGGAACACGGGGGACCCAGATCAGCCAAGTATAAATGAACATATACAGAAAATAATAATAATATTAACAGAACACAGCACAAAATAACACCTAAGTGCACAAACAAGCAAACCAACAACATCTTGATCTCAATGGGACTAACCTGGATCAAGGTTAAATTATTGTTGTTTTTAACCCTGACCATGTATGTATACATGTGGAAAGATGTTTCTTGATTTTATGACTTTGATTTCTATTTAAAAATTTTGATTTGGGTAAGCAAGATTACAGTTAAGGATTTAATAAGCATTTGGCAATGATTTTCATGGATGGTATAACGGACAACAATCACAAAATACATTAATCTATACAAATCTATAAAACAGATCAGCACCTGTTCTCAGTGAGTCAATAACCTGCTGTCACCAAAGGGTCATGGGCTCTAAAGTGGATTGGTCATGGCAAAGACATAGGCGACAGGCACCTGTAGTCCAATGTTAACAGCATGCCATTTCCCCATCCATAATGATCCGACAATTAATCCTGTTAAAGTTCCCAAGGTTCCCGGCCATGAGGACCATCTTCCAGCTATAGCTGTTCCTGCACCCACTGAAACGCCTGCAGCTCCCACTACCCCGAGCAGTGCTCCAGCTCTGCACCCGTCCCCTAACACTGGCGCCAAAGTGCTCATCCCAATCAGTATAGCCCATGCCACTAAAGCTGCCCCCATGATGACTTTGGCCTCACCGGCTGCTTGCCGCACCAGTGGACCCCCCACCGTGGCCCCTAAACCCAACTGGCACAGTTTTGCTACAAAGAAAACTGCATGCAAAGCTTCTAGTGCTGAATGATGGTTCATGCGAGCACCAATATCTGATTTAGACTGATTATGTCCAGCTGCTTGCATCCTCATGCCTGCTGTTACAACCATCTGTCCAGCATGTAGGGTGAGCACAGCAATGACAAATGTTGCCAGCATTCCCATGCAACCAATCAACATCCAAAATTTAAAGTCAGATGACTTCAGTAGCAAATAGGCAATGAGTGAAACTAAAACCAGGAGAGCAATAAACACAGACTGGTGGCCTCCATAACCAAACACCCCAAATGTTGAAGTAACAATGGCGACTCCTGTCATAGGGATCCCCGAAAAAACAAAGAAGTCCACATGTTTCACTACCATGGTTTTAATCCAGTCCTGAATGGTTCTCTGCTCCCGTTCTGCCTCTTCTCTTTCTCTCCTCTGCCTTTCTATCTCTTCTCTTTGCCTCCGTTCAGTGTCCCAGACTGCCCTGCGCTCTGTGTCATCGATGTTGCCTCCATTCTCCAAGGTAAGGATCCTTTGTTCCATCTCCACAGCTACTCTCTGTCGTCGCTGCAGCTCTGCAGCATCAAGCTCTTTCCTGTCAGTGGTAAACGCTGCACTCCCTCCGATGCAACCTGCCTTTTCTTGCTGCCAGATGAACTTAAAAAGCAGGTACAGTGGTGGCTTGACCAAAGTGAAGATGCTGAGAGCCCACAAAAGGCCCACCATTCCGGAACTCATCACAATGTGTTCGACAGCAACTCCAAGCATAGCTCCACTGATTGTGGTCCCAGCAGCACCGGCCAGTCCTGCAGATGCCCACAAACAGAAAGAATTTGACTGAGAAGCACTGTACCTCCTCTTGGCCACAAATACTGAAGCTGCTGCTGCCGCCAAAGTGACTCCAACTACAACTGATGTCATGGCTGTGGTCAGGGCAGTGGCTCCAACAAGGGTCCCCAGTCCTAGAGGACCCACAGTTCTTATTTCATCTATCACTGGCTTCAGAGGGCCTGCTGCAGTCATGGCTGAGAGTGCGCTGTCCACTGGTTCCTCTGTGGCTCCCAGTGTGCAGCCTCCCACTGCACCCAGTGCAAAGCCCAGAGCCATCTCCATCTGAGAGCTCCTGGCTTCTGAAACAAACATCACACAAAACATTATATTTAGGTTTGACTCTGTGTCAGGGTTTACACTCATTAAACATCATAAGGGAGTACAGTATTTTATTCAAGGAATAGTTCAGTCATCCCACTTCTGTTACGAAATCCCCCCCCAATAACTTGGATTGTTTTTGTAATTGCCCTGTAAAACGTTTACTGTATAAACAAACAAACAAAGTAATGGCTGCTTTGTCAACCACACAACAGTTAGCCTCCCAAAAGGTGAACACATGTGACAATGTTTTGGGGGACAAGAACAGATGTGTACACTTGTCCTGGTTTGAGCTGCAACAGAGCAAATTCATTCAGAATCATTCATTCCAGATGATCCTTGGTTCAAATCCCAGCCTGACTGGAAAATCACTAAGGGCCCTTGGACAAGGTCTTTAATCCCCTAGTTGCTCCCAGTGTGTAGTGAGTACCTTGTATGGCAGCACCCTCACATCGGGGTGAATGTGAGGCATTATCTGTAAAGCGCTTTGAGCATCTGATGCAAATGGAAAAGCGCTATATAAATGCAGTCCATTTACCATTTTCACACCTGTAAAAGTCACAGAATGTACACTTGATGAAGTCCATTTATAAAGAACATGTAAGTCTAAGGGCCCATCACACTTAGCAAGAATGAGCAGGGATCAAGCCGAATCAGCTGGAATGGGGGAAAAAAAGCCAAGCTTCGAGATGCTGTCGGGAGAGACAGATATTCCGATGGCCGTGTTGAATATTTAGAATGTGGGTGGAACCCGCCTCGACTGAGTCATGCATAGTTTGTGTGTATGCCCACAAATGCAGTCCAAATTAGTTTGAACACAGTATGAATACCTAGATTGTTGTCAGATTGCAGAAAGAATAAGAAGAATGCACATTGACTGCCGTACGGGTGCAGTTTGATTGCCACCCAAGGTCTTGGTGGAAGGCAAGAAAGGGGAGGTTGGAAGTGCTGTGGTCCACTATCTTTTGAAGACCTGCCATGTCTCACTGCTGGAATGCCATGAACTGATTACATGTAAACCAGGGTCCCCTGACTGATGCACTGTAGTGCATGTGATCGTGTGTGATCAGATTATTACGGTCATCAGATAAGGAAGTGCACGCCCAAACAGCATGTGAGTGCAGCATGCCTCCCTCCCTTGTGAACTCCAGACAGCCATACAGTTACCTTTCAAATTAACCATATGTAAATGTCTCACACATACCAACGGCAAGGACCCTATTTCTTTAGGGAATGCATTTGTGGACAGAATAGCCAAAGAACAAAACAAAAACAAAAAGAAATTAACTTGGATCCTGATAAAGAACCACAAATGAAAGATTTGGTCGGCTCCACAGTGGGAAGGCCCATTCTGAGTGCTCTTAACCACACCAACTGCAGTAAAAATAAGTGAAAAAACACAATGGATACATTTGTCACATTGTAAAAAACAACACTTCTTTCCATAAAAGACCATTGTGAGGAGGGCTAAGTCTGACTACAAAGGGGGGCACCTGTATAGGAGAAACGCAAAAGATCCTGAACCATCTCAACATCAGTGAAAAAAACAATGGCCTGATTCCAGATTAGGGTCAAAATGGAAAGAACTGGCAGTAAACTGATATTTCTGTTGTTGCTGATATACTGGTGTTCACGTTGTGGCTCAAAAATGAGCCACAACGTGTCTTCTCCAGGGGAAGAGCGGAAGGAAGAGAAGAGAGAAGACCTTCTCCCTCTGACTCAATGGATGTTTGAACCTCCCCAGAACCCTTACCAGACAAGCATGTGCTATTTATATGCATGGTTGTTGGCAAAAGGAACTAATTTCACAAACTGTTATGTCTGTTCCCTCATGCCTATAGCTGCCACTCACTCAAGGATAACTCCTGTAGCTGTGCAAAAAACATCCCGATTGTTCCCTCATGTGTTGATGTCAGTCACCAGTCCCGCTCCACTTAATGCCTTGGTCCAGTGAGTCACTGGGCTCTGGCACCAAACACAAGTCTTTTATCGTTCAAAAATCTCCTGTCCACCAATTTGTCATATGTAACACCCATCCATACTAACCTCTTTCTTTCAGCAGGAATGGAACTTGATTGTTATGAGAACAGACACCCCCTTATGGGAAAGAGTTTTCCATTTGGAAATATCTTGCGCTCTCATTGTAGGCGTATCCGTAACCCATGTACCCAGTATACAAATGGCAGCTTGAATAATACTCGGGCCCCAATAGGAGGAAGCTGTGTTCATTATTTTTTGGCACCTGATTCGATGGGAACAGTGGCACAAGTAAATATGTGCTGGTTGTGTGATCATAACATTTATTTGGCTCTCCCTGCAGGATGGACTGGGAGGTGTGCTCCAAATACTACTGCTCAACACTCATACATAGTCACACAGCTCATCTCTCCTGTGACAACCGCACAAAAAAGGAGTTTTCCCCCACGTGACTCTGTTTGGGGATCTGATGTGCCACCTGACACTAAGCTGTGGTCAGCAGATAAGAAGACAGTGCTGTCACTCTTTCCCTGGCTCGGAGTGGGTAAGGTGATGTTAAGAGTAGAAACAATAAATTACAGATTTAGCTGTTTTGTTAATACCACTGTTGCAGCTGTACAAGGCATACGGCAGGAGTTAACCGGCCTGCGTGTGACAAAAATGCAGGATCGACTGGTCTTGGATCAACTCGCTGCGGAGGGGAATGTGCTATGGTCGGTGACAGCTGTTGCGCCTTCGTCACAGAAAATGATGCTGATGGAGGTATTATAGCACAGGCAGTACATAATATGAACATCCTGTGCAGTGCCATAGCTGGAGATGTGACTTCAGAGGGGAGCTGGTCTTCATGGCTGGTCTCTGGCACTTGGCAGCAGCTGCTGATAAAAACTGCGGTGATGATACTTGTGGCGTTATTGTTTTTCTGTGTATTCACCTCTTGCATAATTCCTTGTTTAAATACTCAAATTAACAAAGTGATCCAGAGCAAGGTGACAGAATCTCTCTTACAGGATGGCATGGTGATGTCTATGTGGCTTAAGACAAATAAATGATGCTGAGAACTATGATGACTGTAAGTGAATGGAGGCCAGCAGGTGTCGCTGTGCATATGTAGTTAGTAAACCTCACTCCCAACAGCTCAAAAGGTCACAAGGCCAGAGCTCTGGGTTTTGGCCTTCTGGTTAGAGAGTCCGACTCCCCTGCCGAGGATCGTGAGTTCGCGCCCTGAGGGGAGCGAATGGGTGGAGTCATAACAGGACAATGCAGAATGTAGCTGCTACATAAGGTGCAAATACCAATCTTGCTTTATTGTAATTAAAATATGACGTGTGTACAGAAAATTGAGAGAGGTTGCACAGTACGGCTGTGAGAAGAAATCATAATATAAACAGGAGGAAAAATGTAATAAAAATTAACATTAGCTTAAGCTCCAGCTTATTAATTAATCAAAAACCCAGACAGAGCTTTAATTCATTTGAAAGCTTGACTCTTAGTCTTGACCATCCAAATTGGAAGTCCCAAAAACCAGTTTTATTTGTTGTTATCTATCGTCCACAATGGTGGGAATTCCACCTCCACCTCTAACACACATGGCACACTGGTTGTTCAGGTTTAACCAGCCAACATGATTCTTATCAGTTCATGTGACATCTGGTGATGACGGAAGGAGAGACGAAGGAATGAATCCAGTAAAACCAATCAGTGCTTGAACTGGAACCTGCCTGCCTCAGGTCTCAGAGTCTGGAATCCGGTGTCATGTACTTTTCTCTCCCCGACACGCATTTGCACATGTGCGTAATTGGGAAAACTGAGCATGTCATACAATATTTCCCCTTCCTTGGGGGAAGAGATGGTGTACTAATAATGGGGGAAAAGATTTCATGATAATTGTATCATACAATTTTATCCCTGTCTGTTTAGCGGCAGGAGGCGTCCACTCTCGGTAATGGCCGATGGGTTTGTCTCAGTGAATCTGGATTCATCAAATGTCCTTTAAACACTACAGGATATCTGTTAATCCTTGTTAGATGGCTGTTTTCAGATAAAAATTTCAGTACCTATCTCACTGAAAAGCAAGAACAGCACTGTGGTTCCTGTTGTTGAAAGACAAAGTGCAAAATGCGTGTCAGGGAAACGAAAATGTGGCGGAAAGAAAACTACGTGACACAGGTCTGTGTGTCCAAGTGCATAAAGGTTGCTAATCTGCTGAAACTGACAGAGCTCACGGCTTTTATTGATCTTTCACCTCTGAGATTTGATGTCACTCTGAACATTTTGGCTTCACTTATCAGTAATATTCTCTCCCACTAGAGAAAAGTTTGAAGACGATTTTGGCTCTTGCTTGCCTCTACTGGTGGTTGGCTCTCACTGCGGTATTGTATCACTTCCTGTTCCGGAGCACAGCGGTGTTTTGCTGTATCTGTTAGCTGTTTAATCTGCGCAGTTAGATTGATCTAGTTACCTAGATAACGATTTGCTTCACAGTGTAATCTTCACGTGCCTTAACTAAAGCACTGCCTCTGCTGAATCACCTCTAAATTATTTACACATTATTCACTTTGTGTGTTTTTAGGAATCCGCTAGCTTAGCGCAGCTACTAGCTCTTAGCCGGTTTAGCATGGCGGCTTCTCCTGTCTCTCCCGCACTTTTCTGCTCTGGGTGTGAAATGTTTAGTTATTCCTTGCCTCCTTTAGCAGTAACGGTAATTGTAATAAGTGTAGCTTATTCGTAGCTTTGGAGACCAGGCTGGGCGAATTGGAGACTCGGCTCCGCACCGTGGAAAATTCTACAGCTAGCCAGGCCCCTGTAGTCGGTGCGGACCAAGGTAACTTAGCCACCGTTAGTTTCCCTCTGGCAGATCCTGAGCAGCCGGGAAAGCAGGCCGACTGGGTGACTGTGAGGAGGAAGCGTAGCCCTAAACAGAAGCCCGTGTACACCACCAACCCGTTCACATTTCTAACCGTTTTTCCCCACTCAGCGACACACCCGCCGAGGATCAAACTCTGGTTATTGGCGACTCTGTTTTGAGAAATGTGAAGTTAGCGACACCAGCAACCATAGTCAATTGTCTTCCGGGGGCCAGAGCAGGCGACATTGAAGGAAATTTGAAACTGCTGGCTAAGGCTAAGTGTAAATTTGGTAAGATTGTAATTCACGTCGGCAGTAATGACACCCGGTTACGCCAATCGGAGGTCACTAAAATTAACATTGAATCGGTGTGTAACTTTGCAAAAACAATGTCAGACTCTGTAGTTTTCTCTGGGCCCCTCCCCAATCGGACCGGGAGTGACATGTTTAGCCGCATGTTCTCCTTGAATTGCTGGCTGTCTGAGTGGTGTCCAAAAAATGAGGTGGGCTTCATAGATAATTGGCAAAGCTTCTGGGGAAAACCTGGTCTTGTTAGGAGAGACGGCATCCATCCCACTTTGGATGGAGCAACTCTCATTTCTAGAAATCTGGCCAATTTTCTTAAATCCTCCAAAACCGTGACTATCCAGGGTTGGGACCAGGAAGCAGAGTTGTAGTCTTACACACCTCTCTGCAGCTTCTCTCCCCCTGCCATCCCCTCATTACCCCATCCCCGTAGAGACGGTGCCTGCTCCCAGACCACCAATAACCAGCAAAAATCAATTTAAGCATAAAAATTCAAAAAGAAAAAATAATATAGCACTTTCAACTGCACCACAGACTAAAACAGTTAAATGTGGTCTATTAAACATTAGGTCTCTCTCTTCTAAGTCCCTGTTAGTAAATGATATAATAATTGATCAACGTATTGATTTATTCTGCCTTACAGAAACCTGGTTACAGCAGGATGAATATGTTAGTTTAAATGAGTCAACACCCCCGAGTCACACTAACTGCCAGAACGCTCGTAGCACGGGCCGGGTCGGAGGATTAGCAGCAATCTTCCATTCCAGCTTATTAATTAATCAAAAACCCAGACAGAGCTTTAATTCATTTGAAAGCTTGACTCTTAGTTTTGTCCATCCAAATTGGAAGTCCCAAAAAACAGTTTTATTTGTTGTTATCTATCGTCCTGCTGGTCGTTACTGTGAGTTTCTCTGTGAATTTTCAGACCTTTTGTCTGACTTAGTGCTTAGCTCAGATAAGATAATTATAGTGGGCGATTTTAACATCCACACAGATGCTGAGAATGACAGCCTCAACACTCCATTTAATCTATTATTAGACTCAATTGGCTTTGCTCAAAATGTAAATGAGTCCACCCACCACTTTAATCATATCTTAGATCTTGTTCTGACTTATGGTATGGAAATTGAAGACTTAACAGTATTCCCTGAAAACTCCCTTCTGTCTGATCATTTCTTAATAACATTTACATTTACTCTGATGGACTACCCAGCAGTGGGGAATAAGTTTCATTACACTAGAAGTCTTTCAGAAAGCGCTGTAACTAGGTTTAAGGATATGATTCCTTCTTTATGTTCTCTAATGCCATATACCAACACAGTGCAGAGTAGCTACCTAAACTCTGTAAGTGAGATAGAGTATCTCGTCAATAGTTTTACATCCTCATTGAAGACAACTTTGGATGCTGTAGCTCCTCTGAAAAAGAGAGCTTTAAATCAGAAGTGCCTGACTCCGTGGTATAACTCACAAACTCGCAGCTTAAAGCAGATAACCCGTAAGTTGGAGAGGAAATGGCATCTCACTAATTTAGAAGATCTTCACTTAGCCTGGAAAAAGAGTCTGTTGCTCTATAAAAAAGCCCTCCGTAAAGCTAGGACATCTTACTACTCATCACTAATTGAAGAAAATAAGAACAACCCCAGGTTTATTTTCAGCACTGTAGCCAGGCTGACAAAGAGTCAGAGCTCTATTGAGCCGAGTATTCCTTTAACTTTAACTAGTAATGACTTCATGACTTTCTTTGCTAATAAAATTTTAACTATTAGAGAAAAAATTACTCATAACCATCCCAAAGACGTATCATTATCTTTGGCTACTTTCAGTGATGCCGGTATTTGGTTAGACTCTTTCTCTCAGATTGTTCTGTCTGAGTTATTTTCATTAGTTACTTCATCCAAACCATCAACATGTCTATTAGACCCCATTCCTACCAGGCTGCTCAAGGAAGCCCTACCATTATTTAATGCTTCGATCTTAAATATGATCAATCTATCTTTATTAGTTGGCTATGTACCACAGGCTTTTAAGGTGGCACTAATTAAACCATTACTTAAAAAGCCATCACTTGACCCAGCTATCTTAGCTAATTATAGGCCAATCTCCAACCTTCCTTTTCTCTCAAAAATTCTTGAAAGGGTAGTTGTAAAACAGCTAACTGATCATCTGCAGAGGAATGGTCTATTTGAAGAGTTTCAGTCAGGTTTTAGAATTCATCATAGTACAGAAACAGCATTAGTGAAGGTTACAAATGATCTTCTTATGGCCTCAGACAGTGGACTCATCTCTGTGCTTGTTCTGTTAGACCTCAGTGCTGCTTTTGATACTGTTGACCATAAAATTTTATTACAGACATTAGAGCATGCCATAGGTATTAAAGGCACTGCGCTGCGGTGAGTCAGATCCCGCTTTTTAGATACACGGCACACGCTCACCCTCCGATGAGTGTGTTTATGTAAAAACCCGCTCTCCGTCTCTGGGGTCCGACCTTCGTGTCTCCACGGGTATTACCCGGCAAGGCTGCACAAAGGCTGTTCAAGCTGGTGGTGAGGAGATTCGTCTAGCTGCTCACTGCCTCCATCCGGACGTCCACCCCGCTGAAGCTGATCTCGCACCCCGGTCGAATATTCTTCTCAGGAACCAGGATACGAACCGGCCACGCCCGTTAACGGCAGCTCTCCTCTTATGGATCAGGGCTCTTGAAATGTTGCTAGATTTTGAATTTAGTGACTCGTACAGTGAGTCCCCAGGATGTGTTATTTTCATTAAAAAACCAGATTAACCTTTTAAACTTTAACTTTTACACCTTAAGAAGCATCAATAATCCAATGTCCGAGCCTTAACACTTTAACTGCATGCTTGGAAATTTATTGCAGGTTTTGCAAGTGCCAATAACATAATCAACATAGATTATATGGTGATAATTTCACAATAGTAATTCAAATATAATTAGAATAATGATTGGCAGAGATTTTGTTTTTAATTCAATAATTCTGACTGATCTTACTTTGACTGGGACTGGATTGACTTCTTAACAGTTTTTTCTAGGAGTGAGGGAAGGAGGTTTTTGAGGTTAGGGTCCCCAGCTCGATGAACTTGATTTCCTCTTCATCAGCTATTAATCATTAGCTGACCAAGATCCTTGTGTGATGTTGTAATCCTTCAGGAAGTTAATCCACATAAGAATTTATTCCGTCTTCAATCAACCAAAAGTTGATCTAATCCATTCTGGTATGCGAGAGAGAGAAAGAGAGAGAGAAATCGTTGAACATTCCCCACTCAGACTTAAGGCCAGTGGTTATTCTCCATTGTTCTGCTACTCCGTGACTGGATGGCCTGAGTGGGAGTTGAAATCTCTCTCAAATTATCTTTTATGGCTCCAGTCCTCTCACTCCACGATTCCAATTGCTGCTCACAAGATGGTCAAGTCTTGTGATCTCCTTGTAGCAGGGGACTAGTGGCAACAGCACCTCTCCCTGGAAGAATAACCCTGTTTTCTGGTGTTTCAACAGGTTATATATGTTCTTGACTCTTGTCGTCCTCAGATGATCTTGGTTACCATGGGGACGCTGTTGACTCAAAACCTCCTCCCTTCTCCTTTACTGGAAATCCCCGCAGCCCCTACCAGTAACTTATTTCTCAAGTTCCTCTTTTCTGTTAACACTTCAGCTTTTCCGAGAAGTCATTCTTTTAAATCATTTCTTCAAAATCACATCAATCATATTCAATCAATTCATTACAACTCTCTTTCACATAAAAACAATTCATATGATCATATACAAACATTCTCATTCCTTATTATTCATTTCATTTTTACCAACATCTTAATCATTTGATCAGTTGTTTAACATCAGCTTTTCTTGCCTTGCTTGCAACATCTTCTTCACTTCCTCTTTTTCTCTGACTCTGCACTCTTTATGAAAAACAACTCATATAATCATTCATTTCACTTATTTGTAACATACTTTTCTAATCAACTCTTAATTTTAACACATTAATACTTCATTTGATCATACTTGTCATGTTAGAATCATTCTTAGACATATTCCATCGTCTTCACCACCGAGTTCATTCCGTGGGCCTCCCCATTTGCAATGGAAAAGTCCGGTATGACCTCACTTACTCCTGGAAGGTACCAAAAACTGTGCAGTTTAATCCAACAGCCAGCATGTATATTAATTCCATGGCTCGTATTATATTCCAAGATGAAAACAAGCTGAAAGCAAGCTTAAAATCATCTTTCCTGACAGGTGGTTTGAATCATATTTATCTAATAGATTACAATTTGTTCATGTAAATGGGGAATCTTCTTCACAGACTAAGGTTAATTATGGAGTTCCACAAGGTTCTGTGCTAGGACCAATTTTATTCACTTTATACATGCTTCCCTTAGGCAGTATTATTAGAAAGCATTGCTTAAATTTTCATTGTTACGCAGATGATACCCAGCTTTATCTATCCATGAAGCCAGAGGATACACACCAATTAGCTAAACTGCAGGATTGTCTTACAGACATAAAGACATGGATGACCTCTAATTTCCTGCTTTTAAACTCAGATAAAACTGAAGTTATTGTACTTGGCCCCACAAGTCTTAGAAACATGGTGTCTAACCAGATCCTTACTCTGGATGGCATTACCCTGACCTCTAGTAATACTGTGAGAAATCCTGAAGTCATTTTTGATCAGGATATGTCATTCAAGGGCATATTAAACAAATATGTAGGACTGCTTTTTTGCATTTACGCAATATCTCTAAAATTAGAAAGGTCTTGTCTCAGAGTGATGCTGAAAAACTAATTCATGCATTTATTTCCTCTAGGCTGGACTATTGTAATTCATTATTATCAGGTTGTCCTAAAAGTTCCCTGAAAAGCCTTCAGTTAATTCAAAATGCTGCAGCTAGAGTACTAACGGGGACTAGAAGGAGAGAGCATATCTCACCCATATTGGCCTCTCTTCATTGGCTTCCTGTTAATTCTAGAATAGAATTTAAAATTCTTCTTCTTACTTATAAGGTTTTGAATAATCAGGTCCCATCTTATCTTAGGGACCTCATAGTACCATATCACCCCAATAGAGCGCTTCGCTCTCAGACTGCAGGCTTACTTGTAGTTCCTAGGGTTTGTAAGAGTAGAATGGGAGGCAGAGCCTTCAGCTTTCAGGCTCCTCTCCTGTGGAACCAGCTCCCAATTCGGATCAGGGAGACAGACACCCTCTCTACTTTTAAGATTAGGCTTAAAACTTTCCTTTTTGCTAAAGCTTATAGTTAGGGCTGGATCAGGTGACCCTGAATCATCCCTTAGTTATGCTGCTATAGACTTAGACTGCTGGGGGGTCCCATGATGCACTGAGTGTTTCTTTCTCTTTTTGCTCTGTATGCACCACTCTGCATTTAATCATTAGTGATTGATCTCTGCTCCCCTCCACAGCATGTCTTTTTCCTGGTTCTCTCCCTCAGCCCCAACCAGTCCCAGCAGAAGACTGCCCCTCCCTGAGCCTGGTTCTGCTGGAGGTTTCTTCCTGTTAAAAGGGAGTTTTTCCTTCCCACTGTCGCCAAGTGCTTGCTCACAGGGGGTCGTTTTGACCATTGGGGTTTTTACGTAATTATTGTATGGCCTTGCCTTACAATATAAAGCGCCTTGGGGCAACTGTTTGTTGTGATTTGGCGCTATATAAATAAAAATGATTGAATTGATTGATTTATTGATTAAAATCTAAAAAAAAATCAAAAAACAAAACCTAAACACAAGAAATCAAAAACTATTTGAAAAGCATTTGATGATTTAAGCTACGCTCACATTAGCTACAACTGAAGGTGACCAGCAGTTAGCATTTGTCACTTGATGGGCATCCCCAGGGTGTGGTCAGCACGTGGTGACTTGGCATCACTCTACACAATGTTTAAATACATAAAAAGGACAGAGAAACCTGAAACTGTCACTCTGAACTTCATGCTTAACTGGTTAACTGAACCAAAGTGCAGTTGATTTGTTTCATCTTTCACAGTGAAGTTTCTGTTTCCACTAGCATGCTAACATCTCCATAAGATGACTCGCAAATCACTTCAGACGTATTATCTGGTTAGAAAATAGTTTTTAGATTTAGAAGCATTTATTTCTCTCTAATTTTTACAAAATGTATGAGGAACAAACAGAAAACAAATTAATACAGAAATGCAGCTGTGAAGGAGTGGATTTTACCAACTTGTATTATCTTGTTCGAGTGAGCGAAAACGTATGTCATGCTGCCGTCACTTGCATTCGTATTTGCCATGTCACATCACTCAGCATTTGTTACTTTGTTACAGAATTTGTATATTATAACATACAAATAATTAATGTTTATAAGTGGAATGGTAAGAAAAAAATTCTTTCCATTGTATGAATGAAAAAACATTTAATATTTGTTTTATATAATGCCAAAAATAGATCCGTGTCATTTGATATTTTATTAATTTATAAACAAGAGAAAAGGGACTTGTGTCACTGGTCCTTTGAGGTCAAGAGGTTCCAAACAGTCCAACAGGAACTTTAAATAGCAATCCAATCCAATCCAAAATTGTTTTCAGTCAACTTGCAAAAACAGGCAGATAGTTAAAAAAAACAATCCAATCTAAAGTTGTTCATGTACAGATTGCCATCTGCTTTCCTCAGTCCAGTGAAAAATCGCGACAGAAATTTGTCGAGCTCTTCATCCAACAGCGGTTCTACTTCAGCTAGAGATGTTCCACCAAATACTGCAAATGCCCCCAGACAGCTTATGGTGTACTAGATTTGTGGTTTTTTGTGTTAGAAGAATGAGTACCGTCAAGCTCCTTCAAATCGTTGTCTGTCACCAAAACAAATCCTGCCATCTTTGCTTTTAAGCTAAGTGCCATTGTCACTAGTGTGAGTGTGTGATGGTTGTGGCATGCAATGGTACAAAATGTACAGAACCAAAATTGCACAGTAAATGGAACAAAATGGCAAATGGGACAAATGATCAATATGACATGACATACTGGAAATGACACACCAATGACACACCAATCAAATGACAAGAATCTGTTTATGCATTATATAACAACCACTTGACTCTGTTTGAAAATGAATGGCAGCTTTGCTTCTGTCACTTGTAACTAATGTGACCAAGAGGTTACGCATCCAGAAAATTGAGACTTCTACTGGTCATATCCACACATCATTGAATCATTTGATCAGCTCATTTTATTGTGAAGATATCCAGTCTTTTATTTACAGAATTAGAAAAAAAAGCCCTTTCTCACCTCTACCCCCTCCTTTCTTTTTCTTTTCTGGGGCGGTGGTATTGGGGATTTTCACGCAGAATCTCGCTACTTCCGCTAACAGAATTTGCTGTCCACATGAAGGTTGCGACCGATCCGATCCGGTATCGGGATCGGCTTCCAATACGGCGTAATTCAAGTATCCAACCCGCGACATTTTCTGGTACCGGAGAACAGCCAGTGTGAAACCTCTCAACTGCTGATGTTTGCTCTCTGCTTTGTTTTCTACCGAGCGGGAGGAGGGCAGGGGGAGGTTTTCTGGAGCCGAGCTATTGGAGAGAGCTCTCTTCCACAGTGTTCGAAGCTGAGGGCAGCAGCAAATTTCTGCCCGGCTCTTGGATTAAAATTGTCTGTTCGTCGAGCATGGATTTTCCGAAAAATGAAGTAAATTGTTGCTGAAAATGTGTGCTGAAAAGTTAGCCACTTCACTGTCCCGATGCTGTAAAACGCCAGCTACGAGCGCAACGGAGGACGAGCCGAACAGAGAGCCTGTCCACTGAAAGGGAAAAAAGTCTCCATTAATATCCTGTGCGTGAGCGTCACTGATGATACATTTATTTTACAGTTGAAAGGCTTCATGTTTCCAAAAAGTTTGAAGATTGCGCAGCATGGAAAGAGCGAGAGAGAAAGAAAAAGAGAGACAGAGGGAGAGAGAAAGTGAGCAAGAGAGAGATAGAGAGAGAGGGAGAGAGAACTTGATTTTTAATGTTTACTCTTACTGTAGCACTTGCTTTGACAATGTAAACATGTTTCCCATGTCAATAAAGCTCCGTTGACATTGAAAATTGAGGAGAGACAGACAGACAGACAGACAGACAGAGAGAGAGAGAGAGAGAGGCAGGCAGAAGGAGAGAAAGGCAGAGAGAGAGAGAGGCAGGCAGAGGGAGAGAAAGGCAGACAGAGAGAGAAAGAGAAGCAGAGGGAGAGACAGAGAGAGAGGCAGGCAGAGAGAGAGACAGACAGATCAAGAGAGAGAGAGAAAGAGAGAGGCAGACAGAGGGAGAGAGAGACAGACAGAGAGAGAGGGAGACAGACAGACAGACAAAGAGAGGGAGAGAGTGACAGACAAAGAAAGAGGTAAGCAGAGGGAGAGAGAGACAGATATATATATGTCCGCGTCAACCAACATGGACTTTGCCGACAGGCGTCAGAAATGAAGCACCAAGCTCCCATTTTGCACAGATGAGTGAATGTTATTTATGCGCCATGTGTCTCAGAAGGTGTCCACGTTATCAGTAAGAACATAAAACTGGATGTCCACTCTGATCTGGGCTGCCAAGAGTTCCTTCAGCATAAACTCAGGGTCCACTAACCCCTGAGCTTAAACACAGTTCTTCTGAGTCTTCCAGATGGCCAGCTTGGCGAGTCCACAAAGCAGGTTAATTAAAACATGTAATTTCCTGGACTGTGAGAGATACAACAAACACGAACAAAGCCTAGCCTACGAAAACCACCTCCCCAACAACCCAAACAGCCCTGACTGTACAAAAACATGGTCAACAGTTTCCCTAAGTGGAGAAAAAGGACAAACCCCATCAACCCCTGGATCCAGGTGCAGCAGATACCCGGTTGTAGCCAGAAGCCTGTGTACAATCCTTCACTGGAAGTCCTCCATGCTTTTGTCGACTGAGGGTTTGTACAGGCTTCGCCAGCACCCCACAGGAGACAAGGCGGCACCAAAAATCTCAGACTACTTCAACGCCGCAAACCCTGCCAAAGAGCGTAAGTGTGACACTTTGACACAGGTATAATAGAGAGCTTTCTTGCAGATACTCTCAAACTCTCCCAAAACAGGTGTCCTGAAAGACAGGAGAGCCCCCTGCTCCTCCTCCACACCCCCACAGCAGGCAAGACAGTCAGAGAGGGGAACACATGCTCACATTCATCATCCCACTTTTCAGACAGAGTACAGTTGTCAGCAAACGCTCTGTGGGGCCCTGGCAGGGAAGCACAAACCTCCTCCACCACCCTGAGCAGCATCCTGGAGGACCAAACTCCTGCCGACTGCCACAATGTCCCTGTGCACAGTGAGGAACTGCCAAAAGCCGAGGTATGCATCCCGATGACGTCCCGCCGATGTAGGAGGAACAGATGTTTGTCATACCCAAGACCTGCCTCCTTCCTCAGCAGGACACATGCCGTATCCTGCCAGCTCAATCCAGAGGTGTACAACAGTCTCTGAGCAGCCTGCAACTTGAAGGTCGACAACCGAGCAGAAATGTCCACCAGTCCCTGTCCTCCTTCATGAAGTGAAATGTACAACACAGGAACTCTGATCCAGTGATGGTCTGACCAGATAAAGTGCACCAGTAACAGCTGCAACTGCTCAATGCTCAGTGGAGGGAGGATAGACAGTTTCTACCACAGCGCAGAAGCGACCAAGTTATTAGCGACCAGAACTTGCCCCCTATAGGACATCTGGGGCAGCAACCATTGCCATTTAGACAGTCTGGCACACACCTTCTCCACCAAGCCCTCCCAATTCCTCTGACGATACTCATCCACCCCCAGAAACACACCCAGAATTTTCAAACCCTCCACTCCCCACCACAGACCATGTGGCAGACAGGGAGCAGCCCCTTCCTGCCACCTCCCCATCAGGACAGCCTCACTCTTCTCCCAGTTTACTCTTGCAGAGGTTCTCATCTCATAGAGTTGTAAACTGTATATACCCCATCAACGTCCACCTGATTCGTGACAAAAACTGTGATGTCATCTGCATAAGCAGAGAGCACCAGGGGAGAAGACAATTGAAAACCCGGCAAAACAAGGCCAGACAGCTTGGCCCTAATGTGACACAAGAGTGGCTCAATGGCTAAAGAGTACAGCTGACCTGAGATGGGGCAGCCCTGTCTTATATCCCGCGTTACAGGGACTGGGCAGCTCAACCATCCCCAACCTTAACCAAACATGAAGCCCCATTATACAAAACCCCAGCAAATGAAATAAACCCCTGACCAAAGCCAAATGCCCTCAAAGTGGAAAACAAATACCCGTGATGAACTCGGTCAAACGCCTTCTTCTGATCAAGTGACACAAACCCACAAACCAAATCCTCAATTTTGCACAAATCAAACAAATCCCTCATCAAAAAAAGGTTGTTCATAATAGTCCAATCAGGCACACAATCAGGGTTGGGTAGGATTACTTTGAAATGTAATCTAAAAGTAATCAGATTACAAGTAATCCAAATGTATGTACATACATCCATGTAATCCACATGTATTCTTTCAAAGTAATCCTACCCAACCTTGCACACAATAGGACTGTTCCTTGTGAACAATAAAATCCAGGACACCTTTTAACCTGTTCGCCAGTACCCTAGAAAACAGTTTATAATCCACACAGAGAAGTGCATCCGGTCTCCAGTTCTGCAATAGGGTAAGATCCCCTTTCTTAGGCAGGAGGGACAGAACAGCACGGCAACAAGGAGTGCGCAAGCAGCCCTCCACAATGCTCTCCTGCAACACCTCCAGAAGTTCAGCACTGAGAAAAGCCCAGAAGTGTACAGAAAAATCCACTGGGAGTCTGTCGATCCCTGGAGCTTTCCCAGATGCCATCTGCCGCACCACCATTGTTAGTCAATTCAGCGTGATGGGGGAGTTCAAGGCCTCTCTCTCCGAGACCACCAGCCGGGGGAGATCTCTCAGAAGGTTAGCCGCACAGGCCCCATCACAGTCCACAGCACTGTAGAGAGTCGAGCAGAAGTCCATAGCATGTATACGCATCTCCGCTGAACCACTCGTCACCCATCCATCAGGAAGGCGAAGACAGGTTATCATCTTCTGATGAGAGGTCCTCTTCTCCAGATTGAAGAAGAAGGAACTGGGTGCATCAATGTCCTTGATGTTCGCAAAGCGAGCCCTCACCATTGTCCCTTTCACCCTTTCCTGTAACAGGGCACCCAGCTCCGCCCTCTTCCCCTGCAGCAGACCATGCTGGTTGGGCGCCCCAGCTGTATGTAAGTTGGCCTGAATGTCCAAAATGTCCTTCTCGAGTGTTGCCATGGCTACTTTAACCCTAGCTGTAGAATAGGAAGTATATTGTTGACACAAAACCCAAACCTGAGTTTTGCCGGCCTCCCACCACTGACTCACTATCCCAAATGTCCCCTTCCTACCCCTCCAGAAACCTGAAAAAGATTCAAATAAATCACAAAATGCCCTGTCGTGCAAAAGATTGGTGTTGAATTTCCAGTAAGTGTTGAACCTCTGAGAGTGTGAGTGGAATACTTCTGTGGTGATGAGATGATGATCTGAAAAATCAGCTGGCTGAATGAAATCAAAATCAAATCAAATCAAATCAATTTTATTTATATAGCGCCAAATCACAACAAACAGTCGCCCAAAGGCGCTTTATATTGTAAGGCAAAAGCCATACAATAATTACAGAAAAACCACAACGGTCAAAACGACCCCCTATGAGCAAGCACTTGGCGACAGTGGGAAGGAAAATTCTCTTTCACCTAAATTCTGGGTCTTTTAGTGAAGCTTAGGGCTAGCAGCCGGCGAGCACCTTAGTATTTCTTCTGTTTTTCTTGTTGATTAATGCTAGAAAAGTATACAGTATTTTTTGTCTTTCTTATGCCTGATTCTGTTTTTTCTCTGTTTAAGGTGCAGCTCCATCCAGAGATGGGAGTTGTGTTTGTGTTGGCGATCCTCCTGTCCTGTGCACCAACAGCAATTCTTGTATATTCGTCCGTGAATTGTTCTGTGAATTATTTCTGTAATTTATGTTTGTAGCATGGCCCAAGCAGAGGGTCACCCCTTTGAGTCTGGTCTGCTTGAGGTTTCTTCCTCAGAGGGAGTTTTTCCTTACCACTGTTGCTCTGGGGGTTGGTAAGGTTAGACCTTACCTGTGTGAAGCGCCTTGAGGCAACTCTGTTGTGATTTGGCACTATATAAAGGAAATAAATTGAAGGAAAGCTCCCTTTTAAGAGGAAGAAACCTCCAGCAGAACCAGGCTCAGGGAGGGACAGTCTTCTGCTGGGACTGATTGGGGCTGAGGGGAGAGAATCAGGAAAAAGACATGCTGTGGAAGAGAGCAGAGATCAATCACCAATGATTAAAAGCAGAGTGGTGCATACAGAGCAAAAAGAGGTGAATAAAAAGAAACACTGGGTGCATCATGGGAAACCCCCCAGCAGTCTAATTCTATAGCATCATAACTAAGGGATGGTTCAGGGTCACCTGATCCAGCCCTAACTATAAGCTTTTTCAAAAAGGAAAGTTTTAAGCTTAATCTTAAAAGTAGAGAGGGTGTCTGTCTCCCTAATCCAAATTGGAAGTTGGTTCCACAGGAGAGGAGCCTGAAAGCTGAAGGCTCTGCCTCCCATTCTACTCTTACAAACCCTAGGAACTACAAGTAAGTCTGCAGTCTGAGAGTGAAGCGCTCTATTGGGGTGATATGGTACTATGAGGTCCCTAAGATAAGATGGGACCTGATTATTCAAAACCTTATAAGTAAGAAGAAGAATTTTAAATTCTATTTTGGAATTAACAGGGAGCCAATGAAGAGAAGCCAATATGGGTGAAATATGCTCTCTCCTTCTAGTCCCTGTCAGTACTCTAGCTGCAGCATTTTGAATTAACTGAAGGCTTTTCAGGGAACTTTTAGGATAACCTGATAATAATGAATTACAATAGTCCAGCCTAGAAGAAATAAATGCATGAATTAGCTTTTCAGCATCACTCTGAGACAAGACCTTTCTAATTTTAGAGATATTGCGCAAATGCAAAAAAGCAGTCCTACAGATTTGCTTAATATGCGCATTGAAGGACATATCCTGATCAAAAATGACTCCAAGATTTCTCACAGTATTACTGGAGGTCAGGGTAATGCCATCCAGAGTAAGGATCTGGTTAGACACCATGTTTCTAAGATTTGTGGGGCCAAGTACAATAACTTCAGTTTTATCTGAATTTAAAAGCAGGAAATTAGAGCTCATCCATGTCTTTATGTCTGAAAGACATTCCTGCAGTTTAACTAATTGGTGTGTGTCCTCTGGCTTCATGATAGATAAAGCTGGGTATCATCTGCGTAACAATGAAAATTTAAGCAATGCTTTCTAATAATACTGCCTAAGGGAAGCATGTATAAAGTGAATAAAATCGGTCCTAGCACAGAACCTTGTGGAACTCCATAATTAACCTTAGTCCGTGAAGAAGACTCCCCATTTACATGAACAAATTGTAATCTATTAGATAAATATGATTCAAACCACTGCAGCGCAGTGCCTTTAACACCTAAAAAACTGGGTTTTCAGGGAATCCTGTTAAGTCTTTAATTTCTATGCCATATGTCAGAACAAGATCTAAAGTGTAGCTAAGGTGGTGGGTGGGCTCATTTACATTTTGAGCGAAGTCAACTGAGTCTACTAATAGATTAAATGCAGTGTTGAGGCTGTCATTCTCAGCATCTATGTAAAACTCCTGTATAACCTGTTCCTGAATGACTGTGACATATAAATCCAGTCAAGCCTGGCTGCAGACACCACCCCATCTGAAACCCGAACCCATGTGTACTGTCTGTCCTGTGGGTGTGTGACCTTCCATGTGTCCAACAAATCCACCTCATATAAAAAACGAGCCAGTGAGGAAACCCTCTGCTAATGTGGCTCCTCACCAGCCCAATCCAGTGACATATCTACAGTGCAGTTGAAGTCACTCCCCAACACCAAACAGTCACCAGGATCCTGCTGAACTAAAATGTCCCTCACCCGTTTGAATAACCCCACACACTCAGAGCCCTCATTGTGTGCATAAATATTCGTAAACACCATGGTCAACCCCTCGACCTGAGCCCTGACCAACAGAACCTGACCCTGTTGTGAAAGTGTAGGAACACGGACCTACAACAGGGGGCGCAAATGAACGGACAATGGAGAAAGTCAAATAACAAAGCTTTACTGTTGTGAAACTTGCACAACAAACACAACTGATTTCAATTTCGGGAACAAGCCGAATTCCAATGGTGTCGTGTGGGCAGGCTCGAAAGTAGGAGACGTCTGTCCAAGTCGAACCAGAACCACCCGATTTCCACCGCCACCGAACCCCGGGAATACTGGAGCCGCCAAGTCCCGAACTCCCAGGTGGCCACTGCCTCCGCTCGTCGGATCCGGTACTGCTGGCAAGGAACAGAAACAGTCAGATGTGGGTGCGGCTGCACCCAGCAACACGTAGGGTGGAAACACCACCTCCACCTCTCGTCAGATACAATACTGCAGTGTAGGAATGTGAGTACTTATCCAATAACGTCCAACACAGTCTTCAGCTGTCCTATACACAAGCAACAAGGTATTAAGGTTTTAATCAACAGAATGATTGGCTGAGTTCGTTACCTCCTTGGTAGTGCGATATCTTGGCAATGAGGTGGAGATGCCGTCCTGCTGATATATCCCTGCAGATCCGGTGATTGATGACAGCTGTCGCAGGTGATGGGTGACAGCTGTCACCCTGGCTGCTCCTGTGAGGCGGCAGCGCCCTCTGGTGCCTGGAGCCCGCACTCCAGGCAGGGCGCCCTCTGGTGGTGGTGGGCCAGCAGTACCTCCTCTTCAGCGGCCCACACAACACCTGCACAATCTCAGTGGTGGATAAAACAGTGATGGTAAGTCGAGGAGAAAACAAAACCACCACTCCAGCACTGATGTTGTAGCCGTGACTTTGATAAAACTGTCCCCTCCACCACTGAGCCCATTCCACTTCATTATCTGTGTCAGAGTGAGTCTCTTGCAGGAACAACACATGTAACCCCTTTTGTTCAAAGAGCTCAGAGACCAATGCCCTCCTCTGCCCGTCCCTGGCACCATTCATGTTTAAAGAGCCCACCTTCAGATGCTGCATGTGGACTGAGTGGAGAGAGAACAGAGAGAAAGACAGACAGAGAAGATAGAACACTCAGTGAAACACACTCATACTCTATCTGGTGGATTTACTACCCCTGAGTCCTCGTCCCTGCTTGGACAGAGATTCCTTCCCCAAAGCAGTGATGCATTTCCTGAGTCTGTACCACTTCTTCTCATCCAGCAGGTCCAAGCCAACGAGATTCCACAACACTTTAACCCTCTGGGGCCGAAGCCGTCGTATACGATGGCTGAGTACAAGTTTTACAAAATTATAAATAACTTTTTTAATGATATGAGATTAAAAACTTACTTTTTTTTTTGCTGAAAAGTTAACTCCGCGGACTTTCGAGCCAGCCAACCACCATCTTTGTACTCCTCATAGAAGCTGTGTGATGACGTGTGCAATGTGAGTGTCCAATCGGAATTGGTTCACCTTCACATGGTTTTCCAATATCTAATCGTAGGGCAGAGCAGTCTCACATGGTAGACCAAAGATCGTTTGTAGAAGCAATGTGTTACTCTTTGGCATGTGAATGCTGTCTGAATAGCCCTCTGGCTGCTGGCTCCATGCGTAAAAGCTCAGCGTTACACACATGAATGAAGATCAGCGTAAGAGGGTCTCATACAACCAAAGAGTGTCACTGAGAGAAATGATTCACTCATACATGTCAACCTATATGGATTGTCCGTAAATTATACAGATTTTTCAGAGGTTCAGTGTCACACGGACATACAAATAAAGTCTTATGGATATTCAGGGTTTGGTCTGCAGCGGTTCTGTAATCAACCGTTTCTGCAGCGCGACTCCACTTTGATGCATGAAGCAATGCTTCGATCCACTAGCTCGTTGGTTCTTTGATTTGGTGCTCTTCAGAAATGGCAAGTCTGCTTCTTAACCCCTCTCAAAGCCATTAAAATATCGTGAGTCACTTTTGTGTAGATTAAAGTCATGAACTGGGACTCTTGTCTTGTTGCAGTCAAGAAGCGAGGATCGTCCTCCGTTCCGTTGGCACAGCTCCAAACACTGCGCCGCTCTCTGCCGAGGCAGAGTCCGGTCGGAATTAATGACTTCAAAATGAATTGCTGCTTTAAAAAAATGACACCTCTTTAAAACGTTGTATTACAGACAAGAAACTACAATCGACTAAAATGTTTTTTTCTCTTCCCAAAATGAGACGTCCTGCATTCTTTATGAATTAAACTGATGATGACGTGAAGCACAGCGAGCTGCAAGAGCTCAGCTCAGATGTATGGAAAGACATTCATGCCAATAATGTCTGAAAGGAAATGCTTTTGACAAAAACTACAGATTTTGTTTATTCCTATTTATGTCCAGAGATCAAGGATCCACCATGTAGAGTTTATTATGTCCAAAGTTTAAGGATCCAGTGACCAATTTCATATTTATTTACTTTATTCAATTTATTTTTCATGATTTTATTAATGTATTTCCATTAGTGACAGACAGTTCTTGTTTCTGTAAAAAAAATAACTAAATTTGACACATTCAGTTCGATAAAATTCAACTTGACGCATGAATACTAGATCACTATTGTTTGAAATTCAACTGTGGAGGAAATACTAATGATCCTGACTTTAATGTCATTGTGGCAACTCATAATTTGTGGACAAAAACCCAGTTATGTGACACCACTATGCGGTTGTGTGTACTGTAATAAAACTGAGTTTGGTGTGATTTGGAGGTTATAAGGATTTTGTGTTGATTTTATGGATTTTCTCACTTGGTTATACAGGTGGACCCTCAAAGGGGTTGACATGTATGTTCACTACTTGGCCAGGGAATATTGTTGAATAAGCCTCTCTCACTCTCACTCGTAAAGTGCTGTTTACGCATTTGAATGAAAGGAGGGGGAGGGGTGTTAACAGGGCCTCAAACTGTGAAGAGAGGTTGTTTATAGTGCAGGAATAAGCGAAGTACGCAACGCATCTGCACATGCGTGGGTCAAACGGGGCAAAAATTCCAGCTACCAAACTCACACCACTCCCATTGAATTTTGTATACAGTAGCATTAGTGGACTATAAATGTTAAGGCTTACAGGGATTGTTTCAAAGGCTTTAAGCCTTAAGCAACGCATACAATAATGACAGGTGCACATTGTGCTGTTTTCAAATGCTCGAACGGAATTTATAGGCTTGAAAGTTGGCTGAAAACACACGATTGCAAGGCTCCACCAAGTCCACCCAAAGACAGAAAGAAGAAGAAATGTGGTTGCAAACCTCCGTTCATTCTACACAATTTCCCCATTGAAAAGAAAGATCCAGATGGACATAAAAGATGGACTAAAATTGTAAGTTTCTTGCACACATTTATTTTATCAATATCCTGAAATAGTGCTGAATTATAATGTGGCTGATGATGCCGTTTTTGTGCATTGGCTTATGACTGTAATATCGCGCCATGATGAATGTGGCACGTAATATTGTAATATTGACATGTTCTATAAATGAACGGCATGTATGCACATATCGTATGTCTGTCAACTTATCAAAACAAACGTGACACCAAAGAGGTTATATGTGAGACCCACCTTCCTTGTAGTCATTACGAACCCAGCAGAGTAGTGATTTCTCATCCCTGCTTAGCAAATATTCTGCAGTATCCACAGTTTCAGACTCTGGACTTCATCTAACCATCCATCAGTTGCCTTCAAGGGGTCAGAAATTTGTTTGTCTCCAACTATCAACAAGGACTGGTCATTTTTGACAGCAGCTCTCTCTTCCTCCTTTGTCAGCACCAACGCTAGTTTCTGTAACGATGCAGCATATGCAAGCGCAGCCAACTCTTCTTTCCATTTCTGTCCACTGCCGTACGTAGTCATGGTTGTAACAGGCAATCTGCGAGCTTACAAAAATGCTTTAAATCGTCAACTTTCCAGTGGTTGAAATGATCCAAATCATAGCACTCCTTGCTGCTTTCTGCCATCATAGCATGTGGATTGGAAGCTGAAAAAGTTAGCGTACCCATAATGCACCGCGCGGCCTGAGATGTGCACTTTACTTATACATTCCAAGAGGGAGTCAAACTCCATGGAAATAAAAAGTTTGTGTTGTAAGCCTTTATGTAATAGCAGACAGAAATTGCTTTGAGATGTGGCATAATGACAAACAAAAAGCATAGACCATTTTGTATATATTGTTCAAAATGTGCATTTGTGTTTATTGTTAGAACCTTAATTTTATAAATTCTTTTGAACAAGATCCCAAACTACCTTTATAAAGTGCTAAATAGTTGTTTATTATAGTTTGCTGTGTGTTTTGAGTAAATGTGTGTTAAAATTATTTTGCCGCTTTATTTTTTATTTTCTTATTTCTGATTGTAAACCTTTATTACACTTATAAAACATCACTATAGCATATATATTCTGAAAGTACAGGTTGTCCATACCACTTGATTGTGGGATGCAGGGTGAGCATTTAACAGCAATAATAAAACATTTATGCCAGGCTAGTGAACTGTCCAAAAAATGCCCTCGGACTCCAGAGGGTTAACAGATTTAACAAATTTCTCTGTATCGGGAAAACAATCCACAACTTTCACAGATTTACCAAATGAATCATCCAGGAAGCTGTTGATGTCCTGCAGCGTGTGCAGATCACTGCTCTGACAGAAGGAACCGGTGGTGGACATGCTGGAGTCCGAATCCAATCCAATCATTAATGCTCTGACTCCGTGGGGGTTTGGGGTCTGCTGGCCCCGGTGTCTCCCCGTCAGCCCCTTCACCTTGTCCAACGGTGATCGAGGACTCACACACAGCAGAAACATCAGCGTCGACCACAGAAGGAGAGACAGAAACATCAACCGGACCGACCACAGAACCGTCAGTCACCACAGCATCAATCAACCCAGAATGATCATTTGTCAGCTGATCAGCAGCTACACTGACAGCTTCAGGCTCAGAGAAACCCTGCTGTGGAGAAACGGCCTCCTCCTGCACACTGGGCCCCTCTCCTGGACCAGACACCGACACCGGGTCTCTGAGCCACGAGCCCATAGGCTCACTGGAACCTTCAAAGCAGCAGAAATGTTTCTGTATCCTTTCCCAGATTTGTGCCTCGAGACAATTTCTTTGACTTCATGTTTGGTTTGTGCTCACAAATGCACTGTCAACTGTGGGACCTTATATGTAGACAGGAGTGTGTCTTTCCAAATCATGTCTAATCAACTGAATTTACCCCAGGTGGACTCCAATTAAGCTGTAGAAACATCTCAAGGATGTTCAGTGTTAACAGGATGCACCTGAGCTCAATTTTGAGCTTCATGGCAAAGGCTGTGAATACTTATGTACGCGTGATTTCTTAGCTTTTTGTTTTTAATAAATTTGCAAAAAAACAAAACAAAACACTTTTTTCACATTGTCATTATGGGGTATGTGTGTAGAATTTTGAGGGAAAAAAAAATGAATTTCATACATTTTGTAGTAAGGCTGTAACATAAAATGTGAAGAAAGTGAAGTGCTGTCAATACTTTCCGGATGCATTGTAAGTCCATATTATAGTGTTTGATAAAGTAATCCATTGCCCATGTGGCTATATCAGCTATTGATGACTGACAGAGTTTTTGATGCAGTTATCTGAGGGATCAGAAATCATGGGTATTCAGCTTAGGCTTATACCTTTGCCCTTTACATACTCATATTCCTCCTGATTTCTTAACTTGTTTAAAGATATTATACAGTGTAGAAGGAGAAATATACAAATCCTTTCAATCTTTCTTTGAGGAATTTCCTCACACATTTGTTGACAAAGTGCTCTGTTCATCTTTGCTCAAACACTCAGACTTCACTTATTTATATCACCTATTTGAAATAACTACATTATTGAATGTTTTTACCTCAACGGGGGCAGTTTTGGATTGTCGCCGTTCCAAGTTTTTTTGGAATGTGTTGCAGAGCTGAAATGCAGGAATGGATGCATATTAACAAATGAAATGAACTTGACCACACATAACATGAAATATCTTGGGTTCATTAAGTCTGTCATGAAACAGAAGTTAAAAATAAATGTAAGAATCACTTATTGTTGTTGTATTGCATTAACACACCATCCCAACATTTTCTGATTTGTGGTTGTATTTTACCGTATAGCATCCACTTGTTTGACATTAAAAGTCTTTTATTGTGAAGCCCATTTGGAAAAGGCAGTATTTTCTGAGGGGAAACAGAATTCACTTCTGAGTGTAAATAACTAGTTGGCAGAAATGAAAAAAAAAAAGTTGTTTATGTGGAATACCAGAGCCAGAATAGCTGGCAAGATTGGAAGGCAAATTTGTGGTTCTTGGGCAGCTATTGACACTTCAGTGGATATGCTGTTAATGTACCATTCATTATAAGTTATGGTGATGAGGCAGGCTGCCCAAAGGCAACACAGCAGTGCAGGAGAATGACAGAAATATGATACCAGATGATATACCACTGCATCAGCACAGGTGTGTCCACGAAAACCAGATGTACCAGTTTTTTAACACATTCATACCAATGTGTCGGACTGTTTGCTTCAGTCATTCATTTGTGCCACTGCAAAGAGGATATGACAATGAGCCACACTATATGATGTCTGAATGCACTCAGAAAGGCAGACCAACGTTTTTGCACTATCACACCAAAATAAAAAGAACATGGAACTCAACTGAAAAATAAATAAATAAATAAAATGCAGAACATCACATAAGTGGTGTAACCCGGTACACAGCGGAACACGAGAGGTATAACCCGGCTGGCACAGAGCAGGACATCACACGCAAGAGGTATAAGCCGGTGTCGCCGACCAAACAGTCCCCCTAAAAATCGCCCCCCCCAAATGACTCGGTTCATGATGCGGTTCACAGATTATCACCTCATTTTTGCTTCAAAGTGCACACCAGTCATCATGTATCTCAGCGACAGATATCTGAAGCTTTTGTACAGCAGCCATTTCCACATAAATTCAGCATTATTTCATCATAAAAGGCGGCGGAAGCAATCAGAATACCGCGGCTGAACGAGCTGCTAGCTGATGTGTTCACTGCACAGACATTTCAATGCATCACAGAATTTCGCAGAGTTTCTGCTTAAAACAGCCTTGATTCTGCTTAAAACTGACTTTAAAATGATTTAGGATGTTTTACATTTATCATCTGATGGTTAATAATCCCATTAATCCATTTGATTGCTTTGGGTGAAGAGACTCTGTCAGACATGATGTTGTGGTCTGAAATGATGCATGCGCTGAAGCAAAAGGCGGGACGATTTTTAGGGGCAGACCGTTTGGTCTGCAACACCGGTACAGAGCGGAACACGAGAGGTATAACCTGGCACAGAGCAGAACATCACACACGAGGGGTATAACCCGCTGCAGAGGGGAACATCACACACGAGAGGTATAACCCGCCGCAGAGGGGAACATCACACACGAGAGGTATAACCCGCCGCAGAGGGGAACATCACACACGAGAGGTATAACCCGCCGCAGAGGGGAAAATCACACACTAGTGGACGTTATGATCATTTTACCTTTCTTGGTCGGTGCCATGTTGCCGGTGATAACAGCAGCAGACCTGTAACTCCTCTTTCACTGCAGATTGAATACTTTGTCCAGATCTGCGACCCTGGTAACACCACAGAACTCATTGCACAGTGAGCTTCTTTTCCCTGTTTATAAGACAGGAGCAGCACGAGGCCACACCCACTGCCCTCAGGTGATCTCCTGTGAGACCTGTGAATCCGGCTGCTCTTCAGTGTGTGGCAAGTGCAGTGTTCCTGTGTTTTCAGCACACATGATGTCACACTATAAGACATTTGACCTCAAAGCTCACTGATGGCTAATAATCAGAAACACAAACATGCCAGCCTTTTTGAATGAAACTTGAATGAAACAAGTACCTCGTAAATACAGTGTCATATTAATTATGTTCTCCCCACCACCCACCCACACACACACACACACACACACACACACACACACACACACACACACACACACACACACACACACACACACACACACACACACAGTTGGAGGATTACTTATCAGGGTATTTTTCACCAAACATGAGGGCAGCCACCTGGAAAAGAAGCTGTTGCAACTCAGACAGTAAAAGGTCAAGAATTTTAAAATCTATTTTGATCAGCAGTGGTGGTGTGGCCATTACAAATTATGGCCCACAGATTTCCTCAGTAATCATGGAATAACAACACTAAAACTACAAATGTTCCAGCCGTTAGCATCCAAAATTACATCACATGATAATTTCATACAGTGCAAATGCCGTTGTCGCAGACCGAGCGGTCGCCCCTAAGATTTGCTCCGCCCTGCCTTCACTGCACATGCATCATTTCTGAGCGTCACCAGCATTTCACTGATTTTCACCTTGTTTCTGCTTCAAACTGCACTCCAGTCATCATTTGCTTGCCTCTACTGGTGGTTGGCTCTCACTGCGGTATTGTATCACTTCCTGTTCCAGAGCACAGCGGTGTTTTTCTGTATCTGTTAGCTGTTTAATCTGCGCAGTTAGATTGATCTAGTTATCTAGATTACGATTTGTTTCCCAGTGTAATCTTTACGTGCCTTAACTAAAGCACTCCTTCTGCTGAATCACCTCTAAATTATTTACACATTATTCACTTTGCGTGTTTTTAGGAATCCGCTAGCTTAGCGTAGCTACTAGCTCTTAGCCGATTTAGCATGGCGGCTTCTCCTGTCTCTCCTGCACTTTTCTGCTCTGGGTGTGAAATGTTTAGTTATTCCTCGGCCTCCTTAGCAGTAACGGTACTTGTAATAAGTGTAGCTTATTCGTAGCTTTGGAGGCCAGGCTGGGCGAATTGGAGACTCGGGTCCGCACCGTGGAAAATTCTACAGCTAGCCAGGCCCCTGTAGTCGGTGCGGACCAAGGTAGCTTAGACGCCGTTAGTTACCCCCTGGCAGATCCCGAGCAGCCGGGAAAGCAGGCCGACTGGGTGACTGTGAGGAGGAAGCGTAGTTCTAAACAGAAGCCTTGTGTACACCGCCAACCCGTTCACATCTCTAACCGTTTTTCCCCACTCAGCGACACACCCGCCGAGGATCAAACTCTGGTTATTGGCGACTCTGTTTTGCGAAATGTGAAGTTAGCGACACCAGCAACCATAGTCAATTGTCTTCCGGGGGCCAGAGCAGGCGACATTGAAGGAGATTTGAAACTGCTGGCTAAGGCTAAGCGTAAATTTGGTAAGATTGTAATTCACGTCGGCAGTAATGACACCCGGTTACGCCAATCGGAGGGCACTAAAATTAACATTAAATCGGTGTGTAACTTTGCAAAAACAATGTCGGACTCTGTAGTTTTCTCTGGGCCCCTCCCCAATCAGACCGGGAGTGACATGTTTAGCCGCATGTTCTCCTTGAATTGCTGTCTGTCTGAGTGGTGTCCAAAAAATGAGGTGGGCTTCATAGATAATTGGCAAAGCTTCTGGGGAAAACCTGGTCTTGTTAGGAGAGACGGCATCCATCCCACTTTGGATGGAGCAACTCTCATTTCTAGAAATCTGGCCAATTTTCTTAAATCCTCCAAACCGTGACTATCCAGGGTTGGGACCAGGAAGCAGAGTTGTAGTCTTACACACCTCTCTGCAGCTTCTCTCCCCCTGCCATCCCCTCATTACCCCATCCCCGTAGAGACGGTGCCTGCTCCCAGACTACCAATAACCAGCAAAAATCTATTTAAGCATAAAAATTCAAAAAGAAAAAATAATATAGCACCTTCAACTGCACCACAGACTAAACAGTTAAATGTGGTCTATTAAACATTAGGTCTCTCTCTTCTAAGTCCCTGTTAGTAAATGATATAATAATTGATCAACATATTGATTTATTCTGCCTTACACAAACCTGGTTACAGCAGGATGAATATGTTAGTTTAAATGAGTCAACACCCCCGAGTCACACTAACTGTCAGAATGCTCGTAGCACGGGCCGGGGCGGAGGATTAGCAGCAATCTTCCATTCCAGCTTATTAATTAATCAAAAACCCAGACAGAGCTTTAATTCATTTGAAAGCTTGACTCTAGTCTTGTCCATCCAAATTGGAAGTCCCAAAAACCAGTTTTATTTGTTATTGTCTATCGTCCACCTGGTCGTTACTGTGAGTTTCTCTGTGAATTTTCAGACCTTTTGTCTGACTTAGTGCTTAGCTCAGATAAGATAATTATAGTGGGCGATTTTAACATCCACACAGATGCTGAGAATGACAGCCTCAACACTGCATTTAATCTATTATTAGACTCTATTGGCTTTGCTCAAAAAGTAAATGAGTCCACCCACCACTTTAATCATATCTTAGATCTTGTTCTGACTTATGGTATGGAAATAGAAGACTTAACAGTATTCCCTGAAAACTCCTTCTGTCTGATCATTTCTTAATAACATTACATTTACTCTGATGGACTACCCAGCAGTGGGGAATAAGTTTCATTACACTAGAAGTCTTTCAGAAGCGCTGTAACTAGGTTTAAGGATATGATTCCTTCTTTATGTTCTCTAATGCCATATACCAACACAGTGCAGAGTAGCTACCTAAACTCTGTAAGTGAGATAGAGTATCTCATCAATAGTTTTACATCCTCATTGAAGACAACTTTGGATGCTGTAGCTCCTCTAAAAAAGAGAGCTTTAAATCAGAAGTGCCCTGACTCCGTGGTATAACTCACAAACTCGTAGCTTAAAGCAGATAACCCGTAAGTTGGAGAGGAAATGGCGTCTCACTAATTTAGAAGATCTTCACTTAGCCTGGAAAAAGAGTCTGTTGCTCTATAAAAAAGCCCTCCATAAAGCTAGGACATCTTTCTACTCATCACTAATTGAAGAAAATAAGAACAACCCCAGGTTTCTTTTCAGCACTGTAGCCAGGCTGACAAAGAGTCAGAGCTCTATTGAGCTCAGTATTCCATTAACTTTAACTAGTAATGACTTCATGACTTTTTTTGCTAACAAAATTTTAACTATTAGAGAAAAAATTACTCATAACCATCCCAAAGACGTATCGTTATCTTTGGCTGCTTTCAGTGATGCCGGTATTTGGTTAGACTCTTTCTCTCCGATTGTTCTGTCTGAGTTATTTTCATTAGTACTTCATCCAAACCATCAACATGTTTATTAGACCCCATTCCTACCAGGCTGCTCAAGGAAGCCCTACCATTATTTAATGCTTCGATCTTAAATATGATCAATCTATCTTTGTTAGTTGGCTATGTACCACAGGCTTTTAAGGTGGCACTAATTAAACCATTACTTAAAAAGCCATCACTTGACCCAGCTATCTTAGCTAATTATAGGCCAATCTCCAACCTTCCTTTTCTCTCAAAAATTCTTGAAAGGGTAGTTGTAAAACAGCTAACTGATCATCTGCAGAGGAATGGTCTATTTGAAGAGTTTCAGTCAGGTTTTAGAATTCATCATAGTACAGAAAACAGCATTAGTGAAGGTTACAAATGATCTTCTTATGGCCTCGGACAGTGGACTCATCTCTGTGCTTGTTCTGTTAGACCTCAGTGCTGCTTTTGATACTGTTGACCATAAAATTTTATTCCAGAGATTAGAGCATGCCATAGGTATTAAAGGCACTGCGCTGCGGTGGTTTGAATCATATTTGTCTAATAGATTACAATTTGTTCATGTAAATGGGGAATCTTCTTCACAGACTAAAGTTAATTATGGAGTTCCACAAGGTTCTGTGCTAGGACCAATTTTATTCACTTTATACATGCTTCCCAGTAGGCAGTATTATTAGACGGTATTGCTTAAATTTTCATTGTTACGCAGATGATACCCAGCTTTATCTATCCATGAAGCCAGAGGACACACACCAATTAGCTAAACTGCAGGATTGTCTTACAGACATAAAGACATGGATGACCTCTAATTTCCTGCTTTTAAACTCAGATAAAACTGAAGTTATTGTACTTGGCCCCCACAAATCTTAGAAACATGGTGTCTAACCAGATCCTTACTCTGGATGGCATTACCCTGACCTCTAGTAATACTGTGAGAAATCTTGGAGTCATTTTTGATCAGGATATGTCATTCAAAGCGCATATTAAACAAATATGTAGGACTGCTTTTTTGCATTTACGCAATATCTCTAAAATCAGAAAGGTCTTGTCTCAGAGTGATGCTGAAAAACTAATTCATGCATTTATTTCCTCTAGGCTGGACTATTGTAAATTCATTATTATCAGGTTGTCCTAAAGTTCCCTAAAAAGCCTTCAGTTAATTCAAAATGCTGCAGCTAGAGTACTGACGGGGACTAGAAGGAGAGAGCATATCTCACCCATATGGCCTCTCTTCATTGGCTTCCTGTTAATTCTAGAATAGAATTTAAAATTCTTCTTCTTACTTATAAGGTTTTGAATAATCGGTCCCATCTTATCTTAGGGACCTCGTAGTACCATATCACCCCAATTAGAGCGCTTCGCTCTCAGACTGCAGGCTTACTTGTAGTTCCTAGGGTTTTAAGAGTAGAATGGGGGGCAGAGCCTTCAGCTTTCAGGCTCCTCTCCTGTGGAACCAGCTCCCAATTCAGATCAGGGAGACAGACACCCTCTCTACTTTTAAGATTAGGCTTAAAACTTTCCTTTTTGCTAAAGCTTATAGTTAGGGCTGGAATCAGGTGACCCCTGAAACCATCCCTTAGTTATGCTGCTATAGACGTACACTGCTGGGGGGTTCCCATGATGCACTGTTTCTTTCTCTTTTTGCTCTGTATGCACCACTCTGCATTTAATACATTAGTGATCGATCTCTGCTCCCCGCCAGAAGACTGCCCTCCCTGAGCCTGGTTTGCTGGAGGTTCTTCCTGTTAAAAGGGAGTTTTTCCTTCCCACTGTAGCCAAGTGCTTGCTCACAGGGGGTCGTTTGACCGTTGGGGGTTTTTACATAATTATTGTATGGCCTTGCCTTACAATATGGAGCGCCTTGGGGCAACTGTTTGTTGTGATTTGGCGCTATATAAAAAAAATTGATTGATTGATTGATTGATTTATCTCAGCGACAGATATCTGAAGCTTTTGTACAACAATCATTTCCACATAAATTCAGCATTATTTCATCATAAAAGATGAAGGAAGCCATCAGAGCACCACAGCAGCATGAGCTGCTAGCTGCTGCATTCACTGCGCCTCTGTTATTTCAAAGCGTCAGTAGTTACTCACCGATTATCACCTTGTTTCTGCTTAAAACGGCCTAGTTTCTGCTTAAAACTGACTTTAGAATGATTTAAGAGGTTTTTACTTTGTCATCTGATGGTTAATAATCCCATTCCCTTTGATCGCTTTGGGTGAATAGAGTCCATCTTAAACGAGTTGCTGTGGTCCCAAATGACGCATGCGCACATTGCGCAGTGGAGGCAGGGCGGACCAATTTTTATGGGTGGGGGGGCGTTCGGTCTGTGCCACCGCTGCACACACATCTTTAATGATTAGTAACGGCAATTATCTATAATAAGTAAATTTCTGTGTAGGACTATACGCAGATATTAATCATACCAAGCAAACAAAACCAAGACAAACAAACAGTCTGGAGAACAACAAACCATATTATGCTCCCGAATGTAGTCATGTAACGCAGGGGAAGACACTCTGTTGTTCTCCAGAGCTGAGGTTACTTCAGCACCAATGAACTAATTCACTCCACACAGCTGTCAGTAAACAGATGATCACACTTTGCCTTTCTATGGCTTATATCTAGTTATTTATTAGAATGTTGACCTGTGGGGAAGCACGGGTTGTAAATGTGGTCATTTGTACCCAAGTGCAAACAAGGGAGCAGCTGAAGGGACTTACTATTTACATTTTACACAACATCCCAACTTCAATGGAATTGGGGTTGTACATGGGGCAAACTATTCTTTTTAAACCCGATTACCTCAACCAATAATTTGCATCACATTTACAAAAATTGGAGCAACTTTAACTTTTGACCTCTGTACAAACTGAAATTGACCTTTGTCACCATTCTTGCTGTTTTTACCCCATAACTCCATAACATTCCGTCATAGTTAGTCCAAACTATACACTTATGTTATATTTATGATCAGACAAATAATGTGTTATACTTTATAATATGATTGGAACATTTCAAAATTTTGACCCTCTGTGTAATTCTTCATTGACCAGTACCTGGCTTGGATTTTCAAGTGGTAAGCAACCTTTTTCTCAAACACTGATTTATGAAGAACATTCATGCCAAATCTGATGCTTGTATCACCAAGTGAACAATGATGGCCAAAAATCATACTAATTCTTGTGTTTTGGATTTGGTATTCTAACCAAATGGTATTTCTGCTCATAAATAATAAAATGTATTAATATTTACATTTTAGTCAAGTTAGTCCCTTGGGCTGCTCCCTTGTTGTCACACAGGGTCGCCACAGCAGAGCCCAGGTGGTTCTGCATGTTGATTTGGCACAAGTTTTACACCGGATGCCCTTCATGACGCAGCTCCGCATTACATGGAGAAAGCAGGGGTGAGGTTTGAACCGGGAAACTTCCGCACTGAAACCAAACGCACTAACCACGTGGCCATCACCCCTGCATTTAAACTTTAGTCAAGTATCGTTTGTAAATCAAAGCAATGGAATTACAGTTCATTCATTATATCATGTCACATCATATATCATATATATTATGTCATCATCATGGAACAGGTCAAATGGAACAGTATGTGATGTAATAAGGCCCCCTTTTTGAGGAGTTGTGTGACTTTTTCATTTTGATACGAACATTATTCCAAAACTCAGGTATTACAAAAGGTTTTGAAATGATGTGGAACACTGCTTTATCAAATTTACAATCTTTAAAAAAAAAAATCCAATGTGGTGGAATAAGACTCAGCTTGAGCCAAGGACTCCGGAGGGTTCTCAAGTTTGTAGAATATAAGCATGCAGCTCAAACGTGCACCTCATTGGTGGTAGTAAAGTGCTTAGGGTTCTATCCCACTGGGCTGCGACTGTCGGAGAGCAGTTGAAGATGCTAATTTACGACCAAACGTAAATGAGCTACAAATCACAATTGGTATCTCACTGAATTGGTACTAATGACACATTAGCACATGTGCCCCGAATGCTGGCTGAATATTGCACAGACTTGCGACAAAGATGTCCGTATACAAATTCGTGAGAGTGCTGGGCAGCATTCAAGTGGCACTCGTGTAAATGTCGAGTGCAGCCTTCACAGATGCAAGGATCTGCTGATTTGCGAGCGAATACCATGCAACCCATCTCAGATACCTTTGAGAGAGAGGAAACACTGATGAAAACCTACCTGTCCCAGGCAGACCTGAGGAAGAAGATGTAAGTCTGAGTGTCTGGATCCTCCCGCAGAAGCTCAAAGCCGTGATGCCACCCTTAGAGCACAGTCACTGAGTAGTTAAAAGGACAGTGAGGTCACCTCAGTAACTGGATGCAGCACCAAACTCACCGGTTACAACCGTGTCACAATTCCACACCCACTAGTTTTATTTAACCTTTATTTAACCAGGTTAGTCCCATTGAGATCAAGATCTCTTTTGCAGGAGAGACCTGGACAATTATAAAGTTTCCAATTCACCAAACCTGCATCTCTTTAGATGTGAAACACCTGGAGGAAACCCACTCAAACATGGGGAGAACAGGTGGGAATCAAACCCATGACCTTCTTGCTGTGAGGCAATAGTGCTAATCACTAACCCATGCCGTGTTTTTGTATGCCCTGTTCACACCCCGCCGGGCATCTACACTCTACAGCCACAATGCTGGTCTGCTGAAAAAAGATTTGACAATTAATGAGGCCAAAGGCTAAAAGCTGTTGAATGTGTGAGATCACATTTGATTTTACTGTGACTCAGAATTTGAGTATATGCTTGTAATTAGTTTGTAGTTTGCTGAGTAATGTGTTATAAAAAAAAAAAGACAACTGTCTTGCTGCAACAGCTCTTCAACAGTAGGTGGCAGTGTGGGACTGCTTTTTAGATCATGGTTTGTTCTCAGAGGTGCTCCTGGTTCTGCTCCTGTACTTCAGGCTGGTCACGGCTGACTTGAGTTTTGTGAAGTTGCGGTAACACTGCTGGTGGCACATGGTTATTTACGAAGGATGTAGTTTGGCCAGCCATCTCTATGATTTACATTAGCAGGCCACGTGCACAGATTGACCACAGGTGGTGCTCAGGCGCCTGTTGTTTTGGTCTCTGACTTGATAAACGCCCTTTTTGCAAGAGTGTTTTTAAGTAACTTTCCATCTTAATTTGACATTTAATTCATTTTGCCAGTTCCCAATTAAAAGACTGTCATACTTGACAGTTATATTTTTATAATTCTGTGAGATTGCCGGTGCCCCGGCCTCTGTGGAGCAGCATCACGGCTCTGAGCTACTTTTGTTGGTGACAGTCAGGTAACGAAGTCTCGTCCGCTCATCCTGTCAAGTTACAATACAATTAAAACATCTCATTGCTGTTGTGAAAGTGTAGGAACACGGACCCACAACAGGGGGCGCAATGAACGGACAATGGAGGAAGGTGAATAACAAGGTTTACTATTGTGAAACGAGCACAATGAATACAACAATCACAATTTGGGGTCGAATCCGCTGGTGTCGTGTGGGCAGGCTCGAAGGTAGGAGACGTCCGTCTCAGTCGAACCGAAACCACCCAGATCTCCTCTGCCACCGAACCCTGGAAATACTGGAACCGCCAAGTCCCGAAGTCCCAGGTGGCCACTGCCTCCGCTCGTCGGATCCGGTACTGCTGGTGGGAGAGAGCAACAACACAGGCGTGGATGCGACAGCACCCAGCAACGGAGAGGGGAGAAGCCGCCTCCACCTCCAGTTACAGTATGACAGGCAGGTGAGTACTTATCTAAGCAATGCAGCTGTCCTGAAAGGTTTAACAAATCTGTTAGCTATTTAGTCAGAAAATGCAGAGAACGTTACCTTCGTCTAAAGGCGATATCTCGGCACTGAGGTGGAGACGCCGTCCTGATATACCTCTGTGCTGAGTGGAACAGCTGTGTCCGGTGATGGGTGACAGCTGTCACCCAGGCTGCTCCCATAAGGCGGCAGCGCCCTCTGGTGCCTGGAGCCCGCACTCCAGGCAGGGCGCCCTCTGGTGTGGTGGGCCAGCAGTACCTCCTCTTCAGCGGCCCACACAACAGGACCCCCCCCTCAACGGGCGCCTCCTGGCGCACGACCGGGCTTGTCCGGATGGCGACGGTAGAAGTCGGCCAGGAGGGCCGGGTCCAGGATGAAGCCCTTCTTCACCCAGGAGCGTTCCTCGGGACCGTACCCCTCCCAGTCCACCAGATATTGAAAACCCCGGCCCATCCGACGGACATCAAGGAGCCGGCGTACAGTCCAAGCCGGTTCCCCGTCGATGATCCGGGCAGGAGGCGGCGCCGGACCGGGGTGCAGAGGGGTGAGGTGTGAAGGGGCTTGATCCGGGAAACATGAAAAAAATGGATGGCTTGAGGTTTCTTCCTCAGAGGGAGTTTTTCCTTACCACTGTTGCTCTGGGGGTTGGTAAGGTTAGACCTTACCTGTGTGAAGCGCCTTGAGGCAACTCTGTTGTGATTTGGCACTATATAAAGGAAATAAATTGAAGGAAAGCTCCCTTTTAAGAGGAAGAAACCTCCAGCAGAACCAGGCTCAGGGAGGGACAGTCTTCTGCTGGGACTGATTGGGGCTGAGGGGAGAGAATCAGGAAAAAGACATGCTGTGGAAGAGAGCAGAGATCAATCACCAATGATTAAAAGCAGAGTGGTGCATACAGAGCAAAAAGAGGTGAATAAAAAGAAACACTGGGTGCATCATGGGAAACCCCAGCAGTCTAATTCTATAGCATCATAACTAAGGGATGGTTCAGGGTCACCTGATCCAGCCCTAACTATAAGCTTTTTCAAAAAGGAAAGTTTTAAGCTTAATCTTAAAAGTAGAGAGGGTGTCTGTCTCCCTAATCCAAATTGGAAGTTGGTTCCACAGGAGAGGAGCCTGAAAGCTGAAGGCTCTGCCTCCCATTCTACTCTTACAAACCCTAGGAACTACAAGTAAGTCTGCAGTCTGAGAGTGAAGCGCTCTATTGGGGTGATATGGTACTATGAGGTCCCTAAGATAAGATGGGACCTGATTATTCAAACCTTATAAGTAAGAAGAAGAATTTTAAATTCTATTTTGGAATTAACAGGGAGCCAATGAAGAGAAGCCAATATGGGTGAAATATGCTCTCTCCTTCTAGTCCCTGTCAGTACTCTAGCTGCAGCATTTTGAATTAACTGAAGGCTTTTCAGGGAACTTTTAGGATAACCTGATAATAATGAATTACAATAGTCCAGCCTAGAAGAAATAAATGCATGAATTAGCTTTTCAGCATCACTCTGAGACAAGACCTTTCTAATTTTAGAGATATTGCGCAAATGCAAAAAAGCAGTCCTACAGATTTGCTTAATATGCGCATTGAAGGACATATCCTGATCAAAAATGCCTCCAAGATTTCTCACAGTATTACTGGAGGTCAGGGTAATGCCATCCAGAGTAAGGATCGGTTAGACACCATGTTTCTAAGATTTGTGGGGCCAAGTACAATAACTTCAGTTTTATCTGAATTTAAAAGCAGGAAATTAGAGCTCATCCATGTCTTTATGTCTGAAAGACATTCCTGCAGTTTAACTAATTGGTGTGTGTCCTCTGGCTTCATGATAGATAAAGCTGGGTATCATCTGCGTAACAATGAAAATTTAAGCAATGCTTTCTAATAATACTGCCTAAGGGAAGCATGTATAAAGTGAATAAAATCGGTCCTAGCACAGAACCTTGTGGAACTCCATAATTAACCTTAGTCGTGAAGAAGACTCCCCATTTACATGAACAAATTGTAATCTATTAGATAAATATGATTCAAACCACTGCAGCGCAGTGCCTTTAACACCTAAAAAACTGGGTTTTCAGGGAATCCTGTTAAGTCTTTAATTTCTATGCCATATGTCAGAACAAGATCTAAAGTGTAGCTAAGGTGGTGGGTGGGCTCATTTACATTTTGAGCGAAGTCAACTGAGTCTACTAATAGATTAAATGCAGTGTTGAGGCTGTCATTCTCAGCATCTATGTAAAACTCCTGTATAACCTGTTCCTGAATGACTGTGACATATAAATCCAGTCAAGCCTGGCTGCAGACACCACCCCATCTGAAACCCGAACCCATGTGTACTGTCTGTCCTGTGGGTGTGTGACCTTCCATGTGTCCAACAAATCCACCTCATATAAAAAACGAGCCAGTGAGGAAACCCTCTGCTAATGTGGCTCCTCACCAGCCCAATCCAGTGACATATCTACAGTGCAGTTGAAGTCACTCCCCAACACCAAACAGTCACCAGGATCCTGCTGAACTAAAATGTCCCTCACCCGTTTGAATAACCCCACACACTCGAGCCCTCATTGTGTGCATAAATATTCGTAAACACCATGGTCAACCCCTCGACCTGAGCCCTGACCAACAGAACCTGACCCTGTTGTGAAAGTGTAGGAACACGGACCTACAACAGGGGGCGCAAATGAACGGACAATGGAGAAAGTCAAATAACAAAGCTTTACTGTTGTGAAACTTGCACAACAAACACAACTGATTTCAATTTCGGGAACAAGCCGAATTCCAATGGTGTCGTGTGGGCAGGCTCGAAAGTAGGAGACGTCTGTCCAAGTCGAACCAGAACCACCCGATTTCCACCGCCACCGAACCCCGGGAATACTGGAGCCGCCAAGTCCCGAACTCCCAGGTGGCCACTGGCTCCGCTCGTCGGATCCGGTACTGCTGGCGAGGAACAGAAACAGTCAGATGTGGGTGCGGCTGCACCCAGCAACACGTAGGGTGGAAACACCACCTCCACCTCTCGTCAGATACAATACTGCAGTGTAGGAATGTGAGTACTTATCCAATAACGTCCAACACAGTCTTCAGCTGTCCTATACACAAGCAACAAGGTATTAAGGTTTAATCAACAGAATGATTGGCTGAGTTCGTTACCTCCTTGGTAGTGCGATATCTTGGCAATGAGGTGGAGATGCCGTCCTGCTGATATATCCCTGCAGATCCGGTGATTGATGACAGCTGTCGCAGGTGATGGGTGACAGCTGTCACCCTGGCTGCTCCTGTGAGGCGGCAGCGCCCTCTGGTGCCTGGAGCCCGCACTCCAGGCAGGGCCCTCTGGTGGTGGTGGGCCAGCAGTACCTCCTCTTCAGCGGCCCACACAACACCTGCACAATCTCAGTGGTGGATAAAACAGTGATGGTAAGTCGAGGAGAAAACAAAACCACCACTCCAGCACTGATGTTGTAGCCGTGACTTTGATAAAACTGTCCCCTCCACCACTGAGCCCATTCCACTTCATTATCTGTGTCAGAGTGAGTCTCTTGCAGGAACAACACATGTAACCCCTTTTGTTCAAAGAGCTCAGAGACCAATGCCCTCCTCTGCCCGTCCCTGGCACCATTCATGTTTAAAGAGCCCACCTTCAGATGCTGCATGTGGACTGAGTGGAGAGAGAACAGAGAGAAAGACAGACAGAGAAGATAGAACACTCAGTGAAACACACTCATACTCTATCTGGTGGATTTACTACCCCTGAGTCCTCGTCCCTGCTTGGACAGAGATTCCTTCCCCAAAGCAGTGATGCATTTCCTGAGTCTGTACCACTTCTTCTCATCCAGCAGGTCCAAGCCAACGAGATTCCACAACACTTTAACCCTCTGGGGCCGAAGCCGTCGTATACGATGGCTGAGTACAAGTTTTACAAAATTATAAATAACTTTTTTAATGATATGAGATTAAAAACTTACTTTTTTTTTTGCTGAAAAGTTAACTCCGCGGACTTTCGAGCCAGCCAACCACCATCTTTGTACTCCTCATAGAAGCTGTGTGATGACGTGTGCAATGTGAGTGTCCAATCGGAATTGGTTCACCTTTACATGGTTTTCCAATATCTAATCGTAGGGCAGAGCAGTCTCACATGGTAGACCAAAGATCGTTTGTAGAAGCAATGTGTTACTCTTTGGCATGTGAATGCTGTCTGAATAGCCCTCTGGCTGCTGGCTCCATGCGTAAAAGCTCAGCGTTACACACATGAATGAAGATCAGCGTAAGAGGGTCTCATACAACCAAAGAGTGTCACTGAGAGAAATGATTCACTCATACATGTCAACCTATATGGATTGTCCGTAAATTATACAGATTTTTCAGAGGTTCAGTGTCACACGGACATACAAATAAAGTCTTATGGATATTCAGGGTTTGGTCTGCAGCGGTTCTGTAATCAACCGTTTCTGCAGCGCGACTCCACTTTGATGCATGAAGCAATGCTTCGATCCACTAGCTCGTTGGTTCTTTGATTTGGTGCTCTTCAGAAATGGCAAGTCGCTTCTTAACCCCTCTCAAAGCCATTAAAATATCGTGAGTCACTTTTGTGTGGATTAAAGTCATGAACTGGGACTCTTGTCTTGTTGCAGTCAAGAAGCGAGGATCGTCCTCCGTTCCGTTGGCACAGCTCCAAACACTGCGCCGCTCTCTGCCGAGGCAGAGTCCGGTCGGAATTAATGACTTCAAAATGAATTGCTGCTTTAAAAAAATGACACCTCTTTAAAACGTTGTATTACAGACAAGAAACTACAATCGACTAAAATGTTTTTTTCTCTTCCCAAAATGAGACGTCCTGCATTCTTTATGAATTAAACTGATGATGACGTGAAGCACAGCGAGCTGCAAGAGCTCAGCTCAGATGTATGGAAAGACATTCATGCCAATAATGTCTGAAAGGAAATGCTTTTGACAAAAACTACAGATTTTGTTTATTCCTATTTATGTCCAGAGATCAAGGATCCACCATGTAGAGTTTATTATGTCCAAAGTTTAAGGATCCAGTGACCAATTTCATATTTATTTACTTTATTCAATTTATTTTTCATGATTATTAATGTATTTCCATTAGTGACAGACAGTTCTTGTTTCTGTAAAAAATAACTAAATTTGACACATTCAGTTCGAAAATTCACTTGACGCATGAATACTAGATCGCTATTGTTTGAAATTCAACTGTGGAGGAAATACTAATGATCCTGACTTTAATGTCATTGTGGCAACTCATAATTTGTGGACAAAAACCCAGTTATGTGACACCACTATGCGGTTGTGTGTACTGTAATAAAACTGAGTTTGGTGTGATTTGGAGGTTATAAGGATTTTGTGTTGATTTTATGGATTTTCTCACTTGGTTATACAGGTGGACCCTCAAAGGGGTTGACATGTATGTTCACTACTTGGCCAGGGAATATTGTTGAATAAGCCTCTCTCACTCTCACTCGTAAAGTGCTGTTTACGCATTTGAATGAAAGGAGGGGGAGGGGTGTTAACAGGGCCTCAAACTGTGAAGAGAGGTTGTTTATAGTGCAGGAATAAGCGAAGTACGCAACGCATCTGCACATGCGTGGGTCAAACGGGGCAAAAATTCCAGCTACCAAACTCACACCACTCCCATTGAATTTTGTATACAGTAGCATTAGTGGACTATAAATGTTAAGGCTTACAGGGATTGTTTCAAAGGCTTTAAGCCTTAAGCAACGCATACAATAATGACAGGTGCACATTGTGCTGTTTTCAAATGCTCGAACGGAATTTATAGGCTTGAAAGTTGGCTGAAAACACACGATTGCAAGGCTCCACCAAGTCCACCCAAAGACAGAAAGAAGAAGAAATGTGGTTGCAAACCTCCGTTCATTCTACAATTTCCCCATTGAAAAGAAAGATCCAGATGGACATAAAAGATGGACTAAAATTGTAAGTTTCTTGCACACATTTATTTTATCAATATCCTGAAATAGTGCTGAATTATAATGTGGCTGATGATGCCGTTTTTGTGCATTGGCTTATGACTGTAATATCGCGCCATGATGAATGTGGCATGTAATATTGTAATATTGACATGTTCTATAAATGAACGGCATGTATGCACATATCGTATGTCTGTCAACTTATCAAAACAAACGTGACACCAAAGAGGTTATATGTGAGACCCACCTTCCTTGTAGTCATTACGAACCCAGCAGAGTAGTGATTTCTCATCCCTGCTTAGCAAATATTCTGCAGTATCCACAGTTTCAGACTCTGGACTTCATCTAACCATCCATCAGTTGCCTTCAAGGGGTCAGAAATTTGTTTGTCTCCAACTATCAACAAGGACTGGTCATTTTTGACAGCAGCTCTCTCTTCCTCCTTTGTCAGCACCAACGCTAGTTTCTGTAACGATGCAGCATATGCAAGCGCAGCCAACTCTTCTTTCCATTTCTGTCCACTGCCGTACGTAGTCATGGTTGTAACAGGCAATCTGCGAGCTTACAAAAATGCTTTAAATCGTCAACTTTCCAGTGGTTGAAATGATCCAAATCATAGCACTCCTTGCTGCTTTCTGCCATCATAGCATGTGGATTGGAAGCTGAAAAAGTTAGCGTACCCATAATGCACCGCGTGGCCTGAGATGTGCACTTTGCTTATACATTCCAAGAGGGAGTCAAACTCCATGGAAATAAAAAGTTTGTGTTGTAAGCCTTTATGTAATAGCAGACAGAAATTGCTTTGAGATGTGGCATAATGACAAAAAAAAGCATAGACCATTTTGTATATATTGTTCAAAATGTGCATTTGTGTTTATTGTTAGAACCTTAATTTTATAAATTCTTTTGAACAAGATCCCAAACTACCTTTATAAAGTGCTAAATAGTTGTTTATTATAGTTTGCTGTGTGTTTTGAGTAAATGTGTGTTAAAATTATTTTCCGCTTTATTTTTTATTTTCTTATTTCTGATTGTAAACCTTTATTACACTTATAAAACATTACTATAGCATATATATTCTGAAAGTACAGGTTGTCCATACCACTTGATTGTGGGATGCAGGGTGAGCATTTAACAGCAATAATAAAACATTTATGCCAGGCTAGTGAACTGTCCAAAAAATGCCCTCGGACTCCAGAGGGTTAACAGATTTAACAAATTTCTCTGTATCGGGAAAACAATCCACAACTTTCACAGATTTACCAAATGAATCATCCAGGAAGCTGTTGATGTCCTGCAGCGTGTGCAGATCACTGCTCTGACAGAAGGAACCGGTGGTGGACATGCTGGAGTCCGAATCCAATCCAATCATTAATGCTCTGACTCCGTGGGGGTTTGGGGTCTGCTGGCCCCGGTGTCTCCCCGTCAGCCCCTTCACCTTGTCCAACGGTGATCGAGGACTCACACACAGCAGAAACATCAGCGTCGACACACAGAAACATCAACCGGACCGACCACAGAACCGTCAGTCACCACAGCATCAATCAACCCAGAATGATCATTTGTCAGCTGATCAGCAGCTACACTGACAGCTTCAGGCTCAGAGAAACCCTGCTGTGGAGAAACGGCCTCCTCCTGCACACTGGGCCCCTCTCCTGGACCAGACACCGACACCGGGTCTCTGAGCCACGAGCCCATAGGCTCACTGGAACCTTCAAAGCAGCAGAAATGTTTCTGTATCCTTTCCCAGATTTGTGCCTCGAGACAATTTCTTTGACTTCATGTTTGGTTTGTGCTCACAAATGCACTGTCAACTGTGGGACCTTATATGTAGACAGGAGTGTGTCTTTCCAAATCATGTCTAATCAACTGAATTTACCCCAGGTGGACTCCAATTAAGCTGTAGAAACATCTCAAGGATGTTCAGTGTTAACAGGATGCACCTGAGCTCAATTTTGAGCTTCATGGCAAAGGCTGTGAATACTTATGTACGCGTGATTTCTTAGCTTTTTGTTTTTAATAAATTTGCAAAAAAACAAAACAAAACACTTTTTTCACATTGTCATTATGGGGTATGTGTGTAGAATTTTGAGGGAAAAAAATGAATTTCATACATTTTGTAGTAAGGCTGTAACATAAAATGTGAAGAAAGTGAAGTGCTGTCAATACTTTCCGGATGCATTGTAAGTCCATATTATAGTGTTTGATAAAGTAATCCATTGCCCATGTGGCTATATCAGCTATTGATGACTGACAGAGTTTTTGATGCAGTTATCTGAGGGATCAGAAATCATGGGTATTCAGCTTAGGCTTATACCTTTGCCCTTTACATACATATTCCTCCTGATTTCTTAACTTGTTTAAAGATATTATACAGTGTAGAAGGAGAAATATACAAATCCTTTCAATCTTTCTTTGAGGAATTTCCTCACACATTTGTTGACAAAGTGCTCTGCTCATCTTTGCTCAAAGACTCAGACTTCACTTATTTATATCACCTATTTGAAATAACTACATTATTGAATGTTTTTACCTCAACGGGGGCAGTTTTGGATTGTCGCCGTTCCAAGTTTTTTTGGAATGTGTTGCAGAGCTGAAATGCAGGAATGGATGCATATTAACAAATGAAATGAACTTGACCACACATAACATGAAATATCTTGGGTTCATTAAGTCTGTCATGAAACAGAAGTTAAAAATAAATGTAAGAATCACTTATTGTTGTTGTATTGCATTAACACACCATCCCAACATTTTCTGATTTGTGGTTGTATTTTACCGTATAGCATCCACTTGTTTGACATTAAAAGTCTTTTATTGTGAAGCCCATTTGGAAAAGGCAGTATTTTCTGAGGGGAAACAGAATTCACTTCTGAGTGTAAAACTAGTTGGCAGAAATGAAAAAAAAAAAGTTGTTTATGTGGAATACCAGAGCCAGAATAGCTGGCAAGATTGGAAGGCAAATTTGTGGTTCTTGGGCAGCTATTGACACTTCAGTGGATATGCTGTTAATGTACCATTCATTATAAGTTATGGTGATGAGGCAGGCTGCCCAAAGGCAACACAGCAGTGCAGGAGAATGACAGAAATATGATACCAGATGATATACCACTGCATCAGCACAGGTGTGTCCACGAAAACCAGATGTACCAGTTTTTTAACACATTCATACCAATGTGTCGGACTGTTTGCTTCAGTCATTCATTTGTGCCACTGCAAAGAGGATATGACAATGAGCCACACTATATGATGTCTGAATGCACTCAGAAAGGCAGACCAACGTTTTTGCACTATCACACCAAAATAAAAAGAACATGGAACTCAACTGAAAAATAAATAAATAAATAAAATGCAGAACATCACATAAGTGGTGTAACCCGGTACACAGCGGAACACGAGAGGTATAACCCGGCTGGCACAGAGCAGGACATCACACGCAAGAGGTATAAGCCGGTGTCGCCGACCAAACAGTCCCCCTAAAAATCGCCCCCCCCAAATGACTCGGTTCATGATGCGGTTCACAGATTATCACCTCATTTTTGCTTCAAAGTGCACACCAGTCATCATGTATCTCAGCGACAGATATCTGAAGCTTTTGTACAGCAGCCATTTCCACATAAATTCAGCATTATTTCATCATAAAAGGCGGCGGAAGCAATCAGAATACCGCGGCTGAACGAGCTGCTAGCTGATGTGTTCACTGCACAGACATTTCAATGCATCACAGAATTTCGCAGAGTTTCTGCTTAAAACAGCCTTGATTCTGCTTAAAACTGACTTTAAAATGATTTAGGATGTTTACATTTATCATCTGATGGTTAATAATCCCATTAATCCATTTGATTGCTTTGGGTGAAGAGACTCTGTCAGACATGATGTTGTGGTCTGAAATGATGCATGCGCTGAAGCAAAAGGCGGGACGATTTTTAGGGGCAGACCGTTTGGTCTGCAACACCGGTACAGAGCGGAACACGAGAGGTATAACCTGGCACAGAGCAGAACATCACACACGAGGGGTATAACCCGCTGCAGAGGGGAACATCACACACGAGAGGTATAACCCGCCGCAGAGGGGAACATCACACACGAGAGGTATAACCCGCCGCAGAGGGGAACATCACACACGAGAGGTATAACCCGCCGCAGAGGGGAACATCACACACTAGTGGACGTTATGATCATTTTACCTTTCTTGGTCGGTGCCATGTTGCCGGTGATAACAGCAGCAGACCTGTAACTCCTCTTTCACTGCAGATTGAATACTTTGTCCAGATCTGCGACCCTGGTAACACCACAGAACTCATTGCACAGTGAGCTTCTTTTCCCTGTTTATAAGACAGGAGCAGCACGAGGCCACACCCACTGCCCTCAGGTGATCTCCTGTGAGACCTGTGAATCCGGCTGCTTCAGTGTGTGGCAAGTGCAGTGTTCCTGTGTTTCAGCACACATGATGTCACACTATAAGACATTTGACCTCAAAGCTCACTGATGGCTAATAATCAGAAACACAAACATGCCAGCCTTTTGAATGAAACTTGAATGAAACAAGTACCTCGTAAATACAGTGTCATATTAATTATGTTCTCCACCACCACCCACACCACACCACACACACACACACACACACACACACACACACACACACACACACTCCACACACACACACACACCACACACACACACACAGTTGGAGGATTACTTATCAGGGTATTTTTCACCAAACATGAGGGCAGCCACCTGGAAAAGAAGCTGTTGCAACTCAGACAGTAAAAGGTCAAGAATTTTAAAATCTATTTTGATCAGCAGTGGTGGTGTGGCCATTACAAATTATGGCCCACAGATTTCCTCAGTAATCATGGAATAACAACACTAAAACTACAAATGTTCCAGCCGTTAGCATCCAAAATTACATCACATGATAATTCATACAGTGCAAATGCCGTTGTCGCAGACCGAACGGTCGCCCCTAAGATTTGCTCCGCCCTGCCTTCACTGCACATGCATCATTTCTGAGCGTCACCAGCATTTCACTGATTTTCACCTTGTTTCTGCTTCAAACTGCACTCCAGTCATCATTTGCTTGCCTCTACTGGTGGTTGGCTCTCACTGCGGTATTGTATCACTTCCTGTTCCAGAGCACAGCGGTGTTTTTCTGTATCTGTTAGCTGTTTAATCTGCGCAGTTAGATTGATCTAGTTATCTAGATTACGATTTGTTTCCCAGTGTAATCTTTACGTGCCTTAACTAAAGCACTCCTTCTGCTGAATCACCTCTAAATTATTTACACATTATTCACTTTGCGTGTTTTTAGGAATCCGCTAGCTTAGCGTAGCTACTAGCTCTTAGCCGATTTAGCATGGCGGCTTCTCCTGTCTCTCCTGCACTTTTCTGCTCTGGGTGTGAAATGTTTAGTTATTCCTCGGCCTCCTTTAGCAGTAACGGTACTTGTAATAAGTGTAGCTTATTCGTAGCTTTGGAGGCCAGGCTGGGCGAATTGGAGACTCGGGTCCGCACCGTGGAAAATTCTACAGCTAGCCAGGCCCCTGTAGTCAGTGCGGACCAAGGTAGCTTAGACGCCGTTAGTTACCCCCTGGCAGATCCCGAGCAGCCGGGAAAGCAGGCCGACTGGGTGACTGTGAGGAGGAAGCGTAGTTCTAAACAGAAGCCTCGTGTACACCGCCAACCCGTTCACATCTCTAACCGTTTTTCCCCACTCAGCGACACACCCGCCGAGGATCAAACTCTGGTTATTGGCGACTCTGTTTTGCGAAATGTGAAGTTAGCGACACCAGCAACCATAGTCAATTGTCTTCCGGGGGCCAGAGCAGGCGACATTGAAGGAGATTTGAAACTGCTGGCTAAGGCTAAGCGTAAATTTGGTAAGATTGTAATTCACGTCGGCAGTAATGACACCCGGTTACGCCAATCGGAGGTCACTAAAATTAACATTAAATCGGTGTGTAACTTTGCAAAAACAATGTCGGACTCTGTAGTTTTCTCTGGGCCCCTCCCCAATCAGACCGGGAGTGACATGTTTAGCCGCATGTTCTCCTTGAATTGCTGGCTGTCTGAGTGGTGTCCAAAAAATGAGGTGGGCTTCATAGATAATTGGCAAAGCTTCTGGGGAAAACCTGGTCTTGTTAGGAGAGACGGCATCCATCCCACTTTGGATGGAGCAACTCTCATTTCTAGAAATCTGGCCAATTTTCTTAAATCCTCCAAACCGTGACTATCCAGGGTTGGGACCAGGAAGCAGAGTTGTAGTCTTACACACCTCTCTGCAGCTTCTCTCCCCCTGCCCTCCCCTCATTACCCCATCCCCGTAGAGACGGTGCCTGCTCCCAGACTACCAATAACCAGCAAAAATCTATTTAAGCATAAAAATTCAAAAAGAAAAAATAATATAGCACCTTCAACTGCACCACAGACTAAAACAGTTAAATGTGGTCTATTAAACATTAGGTCTCTCTCTTCTAAGTCCCTGTTAGTAAATGATATAATAATTGATCAACATATTGATTTATTCTGCCTTACACAAACCTGGTTACAGCAGGATGAATATGTTAGTTTAAATGAGTCAACACCCCGAGTCACACTAACTGTCAGAATGCTCGTAGCACGGGCCGGGGCGGAGGATTAGCAGCAATCTTCCATTCCAGCTTATTAATTAATCAAAAACCCAGACAGAGCTTTAATTCATTTGAAAGCTTGACTCTTAGTCTTGTCCATCCAAATTGGAAGTCCCAAAAACCAGTTTTATTTGTTATTGTCTATCGTCCACCTGGTCGTTACTGTGAGTTTCTCTGTGAATTTTCAGACCTTTTGTCTGACTTAGTGCTTAGCTCAGATAAGATAATTATAGTGGGCGATTTTAACATCCACACAGATGCTGAGAATGACAGCCTCAACACTGCATTTAATCTATTATTGACTCTATTGGCTTTGCTCAAAAAGTAAATGAGTCCACCCACCACTTTAATCATATCTTAGATCTTGTTCTGACTTATGGTATGGAAATAGAAGACTTAACAGTATTCCCTGAAAACTCCCTTCTGTCTGATCATTTCTTAATAACATTTACATTTACTCTGATGGACTACCCAGCAGTGGGGAATAAGTTACACTAGAAGTCTTTCAGAAAGCGCTGTAACTAGGTTTAAGGATATGATTCCTTCTTTATGTTCTCTAATGCCATATACCAACACAGTGCAGAGTAGCTACCTAAACTCTGTAAGTGAGATAGAGTATCTCATCAATAGTTTTACATCCTCATTGAAGACAACTTTGGATGCTGTAGCTCCTCTAAAAAAGAGAGCTTTAAATCAGAAGTGCCTGACTCCGTGGTATAACTCACAAACTCGTAGCTTAAAGCAGATAACCCGTAAGTTGGAGAGGAAATGGCGTCTCACTAATTAGAAGATCTTCACTTAGCCTGAAAAAGAGTCTGTGCTCTATAAAAAAGCCCTCCATAAAGTCGGACATCTTCCTACTCATCACTAATTGAAGAAAATAAGAACAACCCCAGGTTTCTTTTCAGCACTGTAGCCAGGTCTGACAAAGAGTCAGAGCTCTATTGAGCTCAGTATTCCATTAACTTTAACTAGTAATGACTTCATGACTTTTTTTGCTAACAAAATTTAACTATTAGAGAAAAAATTACTCATAACCATCCCAAAAGAACGTATCAGTTATCTTTGGCTGCTTTCAGTGATGCCGGTATTGGTTAGACTCTTTTCTCTCCGATTGTTCTGTCTGAGTTATTTTCATTAGTTACTTCATCCAAACCATCAACATGTTTATTAGACCCCATTCCTACCAGGCTGCTCAAGGAAGCCCTACCATTATTTAATGCTTTCGATCTTAAATATGATCAATCTATCTTTGTTAGTTGGCTAGTGACCACAGGCTTTTAAGGTGGCACTAATTAAACATTACTTAAAAAGCCATCACTTGACCCAGCTATTAGCTAATTAGAGGCCAATCTCCAACCTTCCTTTTCTCTCAAAAATTCTTGAAAGGGTAGTTGGTAAAACAGCTAACTGATCATCTGCAGAGGAATGGTCTATTTGAAGAGTTTCAGTCAGGTTTTAGAATTCATCATAGTACAGAAAACAGCATTAGTGAAGGTTACAAATGATCTTCTTATGGCCTCGGACAGTGGACTCATCTCTGTGCTTGTTCTGTTTAGACCTCAGTGCTGCTTTGATACTGTTGACCATAAAATTGTTATTACAGAGATTAGAGCATGCATAGGTATTAAGGCACTGCGCTGCGGTGGTTTGAATCATATTTGTCTAATAGATTACAATTGTTCATTTAAATGGGGAATCTTCTTCCAGACTAAAGTTAATTATGAGTTCCACAAGGTTCTGTGCTAGGACCAATTTTATTCACTTTATACATGCTTCCCGTAGGCAGTATTATTAGTACGGTATTGCTTAAATTTTCATTGTTACGCAGATGATACCCAGCTTTATCTATCCATGAAGCCAGAGGACACACACCAATTAGCTAAACTGCAGGATTGTCTTACAGACATAAGACATGGATGACCTCTAATTTCCTGCTTTTAAACTCAGATAAAACTGAAGTTATTGTACTTGGCCCCACAAATCTTAGAAACATGGTGTCTAACCAGATACTTACTCTGGATGGCATTACCCTGACCTCTAGTAATACTGTGAGAAATCTTGGAGTCATTTTTGATCAGGATATGTCATTCAAAGCGCATATTAAACAAATATGTAGGAACTGCTTTTTGCATTTACGCAATATCTCTAAATCAGAAAGGTCTTGTCTCAGAGTGATGCTGAAAAACTAATTCATGCATTTATTTCCTCTAGGCTGGACTATTGTAATTCATTATTATCAGGTTGTCCTAAAAGTTCCCTAAAAAAGCCTTCAGTTAATTCAAAATGCTGCAGCTAGAGTACTGACGGGGACTAGAAGGAGAGAGCATATCTCACCCATATTGGGCCTCTCTGCATTGGCTTCCTGTTAATTCTAGAATAGAATTTAAAATTCTTCTTCTTACTTATAAGGTTTTGAATAATCAGGTCCCATCTTATCTTAGGGACCTCGTAGTACCATATACCCCAATAGAGCGCTTCGCTCTCAGACTGCAGGCTTACTTGTAGTTCCTAGGGTTTGTAAGAGTAGAATGGGGGGGCAGAGCCTTCGCTTTCAGGCTCCTCTCCTGTGGAACCAGCTCCCAATTCAGATCAGGGAGACAGACACCCTCTCTACTTTTAAGATTAGGCTTAAAACTTTCCTTTTGCTAAAGCTTATAGTTGGGCTGGATCAGGTGACCCTGAACCATCCCTTAGTTATGCTGCTATAGACGTACACTGCTGGGGGGTTCCCATGATGCACTGTTTCTTCTCTCTTTTTGCTCTGTATGCACCACTCTGCATTTAATCATTAGTGATCGATCTCTGCTCCCCTCCAGAAGACTGCCCCCTCCCTGAGCCTGGTTCTGCTCGGAGGTTCTTCTTCCTGTTAAAAGGGAGTTTTTCCTTCCCACTGTAGCCAAGTGCTTGCTCACAGGGGGTCGTTTGACCGTTGGGGTTTTACATAATTATTTTAGGCCTTGCCTTACAATATGGAGCCCTTGGGGCAACTGTTTGTTGTGATTTGGCGCTATATAAAAAAAATTGATTGATTGATTGATTGATTTATCTCAGCGACAGATATCTGAAGCTTTTGTACAACAATCATTTCCACATAAATTCAGCATTATTTCATCATAAAAGATGAAGGAAGCCATCAGAGCACCACAGCAGCATGAGCTGCTAGCTGCTGCATTCACTGCGCCTCTGTTATTTCAAAGCGTCAGTAGTTACTCACCGATTATCACCTTGTTTCTGCTTAAAACGGCCTAGGTTTCTGCTTAAACTGACTTTAGAATGATTTAAGAGGTTTTTTACTTTGTCATCTGATGGTTAATAATCCCATTCCCTTTGATCGCTTTGGGTGAATAGAGTCCATCTTAAACGAGTTGCTGTGGTCCCAAATGACGCATGCGCACATTGCGCAGTGGAGGCAGGGCGGACCAATTTTTATGGGTGGGGGGGCGTTCGGTCTGTGCCACCGCTGCACACACATCTTTAATGATTAGTAACGGCAATTATCTATAATAAGTAAATTTCTGTGTAGGACTATACGCAGATATTAATCATACCAAGCAAACAAAACCAAGACAAACAAACAGTCTGGAGAACAACAAACCATATTATGCTCCCGAATGTAGTCATGTAACGCAGGGGAAGACACTCTGTTGTTCTCCAGAGCTGAGGTTACTTCAGCACCAATGAACTAATTCACTCCACACAGCTGTCAGTAAACAGATGATCACACTTTGCCTTTCTATGGCTTATATCTAGTTATTTATTAGAATGTTGACCTGTGGGGAAGCACGGGTTGTAAATGTGGTCATTTGTACCCAAGTGCAAACAAGGGAGCAGCTGAAGGGACTTACTATTTACATTTTACACAACATCCCAACTTCAATGGAATTGGGGTTGTACATGGGGCAAACTATTCCTTTTTAAACCCGATTACCTCAACCAATAATTTGCATCACATTTTACAAAAATTGGAGCAACTTTAACTTTTGACCTCTGTACAAACTGAAATTGACCTTTGTCACCATTCTTGCTGTTTTTACCCCATAACTCCATAACATTCCGTCATAGTTAGTCCAAACTATACACTTATGTTATATTTATGATCAGACAAATAATGTGTTATACTTTATAATATGATTGGAACATTTCAAAATTTTGACCTCTGTGTAATTCTTCATTGACCAGTACCTGGCTTGGATTTTCAAGTGGTAAGCACCTTTTTCTCAAACACTGATTTATGAAGAACATTCATGCCAAATCTGATGCTTGTATCACCAAGTGAACAATGATGGCCAAAAATCATACTAATTCTTGTGTTTTGGATTTGGTATTCTAACCAAATGGTATTTCTGCTCATAAATAATAAAATGTATTATATTTACATTTTAGTCAAGTTAGTCCCTTGGGCTGCTCCCTTGTTGTCACACAGGGTCGCCACAGCAGAGCCCAGGTGGTTCTGCATGTTGATTTGGCACAAGTTTTACACCGGATGCCCTTCATGACGCAGCTCCGCATTACATGGAGAAAGCAGGGGTGAGGTTTGAACCGGGAAACTTCCGCACTGAAACCAAACGCACTAACCACGTGGCCATCACCCCCTGCATTTAAACTTTAGGTCAAGTATCGTTTGTAATCAAAGCAATGGAATTACAGTTCATTCATTATATCATGTCACATCATATATCATCATATATATTATGTCATCATCATGGAAACAGGTCAAATGGAACAGTATGTGATTTAATAAGGCCCCTTTTTGAGGAGTTGTGTGAGCTTTTTCATTTTGATACGAACATTATTCCAAAACTCAGGTATTACAAAAGGTTTTGAAATGATGTGGAACACTGCTTTATCAATTTACAATCTTTAAAAAAAAAAATCCAATGTGGTGGAATAAGACTCAGCTTGAGCCAAGGACTCCGGAGGGTTCTCAAGTTTGTAGAATATGAGCATGCAGCTCAAACGTGCACCTCATTGGTGGTAGTAAAGTGCTTAGGGTTCTATCCCACTGGGCTGCGACTGTCGGAGAGCAGTTGAAGATGCTAATTTACGACCAAACGTAAATGAGCTACAAATCACAATTGGTATCTCACTGAATTGGTACTAATGACACATTAGCACATGTGCCCCGAATGCTGGCTGAATATTGCACAGACTTGCGACAAAGATGTCCCGTATACAAATTCGTGAGAGTGCTGGGCAGCATTCAAGTGGCACTCGTGTAAATGTCGAGTGCAGCCTTCACAGATGCAAGGATCTGCTGATTTGCGAGCGAATACCATGCAACCCATCTCAGATACCTTTGAGAGAGAGGAAACACTGATGAAAACCTACCTGTCCAGGCAGACCTGAGGAAGAAGATGTAAGTCTGAGTGTCTGGATCCTCCCGCAGAAGCTCAAGCCGTGATGGCCACCCTTAGAGCACAGTCACTGAGTAGTTAAAAGGACAGTGAGGTCACCTCAGTAACTGGATGCAGCACCAAACTCACCGGTTACAACCGTGTCACAATTCCACACCCACTAGTTTTATTTACCTTTATTTAACCAGGTTAGGTCCCATTGAGATCAAGATCTCTTTTGCAGGAGAGACCTGGACAATTATAAAGTTTCCAATTCACCAAACCTGCATCTCTTGAGATGTGAAACACCTGGAGGAAACCCACTCAAACATGGGGAGAACAGGTGGGAATCAAACCCATGACCTTCTTGCTGTGAGGCAATAGTGCTAATCACTAACCCATGCCGTGTTTTTGTATGCCCTGTTCACACCGCCGCCGGGCATCTACACTCTACAGCCACAATGCTGGTCTGCTGAAAAAAGATTTGACAATTAATGAGGCAAAGGCTAAAAGCTGTTGAATGTGTGAGATCACATTTATTTTACTGTGACTCAGAATTTGAGTATATGCTTGTAATTAGTTTGTAGTTTGCTGAGTAATGTGTTATAAAAAAAAAAAGACAACTGTCTTGCTGCAACAGCTCTTCAACAGTAGGTGGCAGTGTGGGGACTGCTTTTTAGATCATGGTTTGTTCTCAGAGGTGCTCCTGGTTCTGCTCCTGTACTTCAGGCTGGTCACGGCTGACTTGAGTTTTGTGAAGTTGCGGTAACACTGCTGGTGGCACATGGTTATTTACGAAGGATGTAGTTTGGCCAGCCATCTCTATGATTTACATTAGCAGGCCACGTGCACCAAGATTGACCACAGGTGGTGCTCAGGCGCCTGTTGTTTTGGTCTCTGACTTGATAAACGCCCTTTTTGCAAGAGTGTTTTTAAGTAACTTTCCATCTTAATTTGACATTTAATTCATTTTGCCAGTTCCCAATTAAAAGACTGTCATACTTGACAGTTATATTTTATAATTCTGTGAGATTGCCGGTGCCCCGGCCTCTGTGGAGCAGCATCACGGCTCTGAGCTACTTTTGTTGGTGACAGTCAGGTAACGAAGTCTCGTCCGCTCATCCTGTCAAGTTACAATACAATTAAAACATCTCATTGCTGTTGTGAAAGTGTAGGAACACGGACCCACAACAGGGGGCGCAATGAACGGACAATGGAGGAAGGTGAATAACAAGGTTTACTATTGTGAAACGAGCACAATGAATACAACAATCACAATTTGGGGTCGAATCCGCTGGTGTCGTGTGGGCAGGCTCGAAGGTAGGAGACGTCCGTCTCAGTCGAACCGAAACCACCCAGATCTCCTCTGCCACCGAACCCTGGAAATACTGGAACCGCCAAGTCCCGAAGTCCCAGGTGGCCACTGCCTCCGCTCGTCGGATCCGGTACTGCTGGTGGGAGAGAGCAACAACACAGGCGTGGATGCGACAGCACCCAGCAACGGAGAGGGGAGAAGCCGCCTCCACCTCCAGTTACAGTATGACAGGCAGGTGAGTACTTATCTAAGCAATGCAGCTGTCCTGAAAAGGTTTAACAAATCTGTTAGCTATTTAGTCAGAAAATGCAGAGAACGTTACCTTCGTCTAAAGGCGATATCTCGGCACTGAGGTGGAGACGCCGTCCTCCTGATATACCTCTGTGCTGAGTGGAACAGCTGTGTCCGGTGATGGTGACAGCTGTCACCCAGGCTGCTCCCATAAGGCGGCAGCGCCCTCTGGTGCCTGGAGCCCGCACTCCAGGCAGGGCGCCCTCTGGTGGTGGTGGGCCAGCAGTACCTCCTCTTCAGCGGCCCACACAACAGGACCCCCCCCTCAACAAGCGCCTCCTGGCGCACGACCGGGCTTGTCCGGATGACGACGGTAGAAGTCGGCCAGGAGGGCCGGGTCCAGGATGAAGCCCTTCTTCACCCAGGAGCGTTCCTCGGGACCGTACCCCTCCCAGTCCACCAGATATTGAAAACCCCGGCCCATCCGACGGACATCAAGGAGCCGGCGTACAGTCCAAGCCGGTTCCCCGTCGATGATCCGGGCAGGAGGCGGCGCCGGACCCGGGGTGCAGAGGGGTGAGGTGTGAAGGGGCTTGATCCGGGAAACATGAAAAACTGGATGGATCCGCAGTGAGGCCGGAAGCTGGAGCCTCACTGCGGCGGGGTTGATGACCTTGAGGATCTTGTAAGGTCCGATGTACCGTTCCTGAAGTTTCGGCGAGTCTACCTGCAGAGGAATGTCCTTGGTAGACAACCAGACCTCCTGCCCAGGACGATACTTGGGGGCCGGGGCCCGCCGCCGGTCTGCATGTGTCTTCGCCCTCGTCCGGGCCTTCAACAAGGCAGAGCGGGCGGCACGCCACACCCGACGGCACTTCCGTAGGTGGGCCTGGACCGAGGGCACACCGACCTCTTCCTCAACCGCCGGAAACAAGGGGGGCTGATACCCCAAGCACACCTCAAACGGGGAGAGGCCGGTGGCAGATGACACTTGGCTGTTATGGGCGTACTCGATCCAGGCCAGGTGGGTACTCCAGGCCGTCGGGTGCGCGGCTGTCACACAGCGAAGTGTCTGCTCCAGTTCCTGATTCGCCCGCTCTGCCTGCCCGTTGGTCTGGGGGTGGTACCCAGACGAGAGGCTGACCGTGGCCCCCAGTTCCCGGCAGAAGCTCCTCCAGACGTGCGAGGTGAACTGGGGACCGCGATCGGAGACGATGTCTGATGGTATGCCATGCAGACGGACGACGTGGTGGACCAGGAGGTCCGCTGTCTCCTGGGCCGTTGGGAGCTTCGGGAGGGCCACGAAGTGGGCCGCCTTGGAGAAACGGTCCACTATCGTGAAGACGACGGTGTGTCCCTGGGACGGCGGGAGACCCGTGACAAAGTCCAGGCCGATGTGGGACCAGGGGCGATGAGGCACGGGCAGTGGCTGTAGCTGCCCTGAGGTCTTTCTATGGTCGGCCTTGCCCCTGGCGCAGGTGGTACAGGCCTGGACGTAGTCCCGGACGTCGGCCTCCAGGGATGCCCACCAGAAGCGTTGCCGGACGACTGTCACGGTCCTTCGCACCCCAGGGTGACAGGAGAGTTTAGAACCGTGACAGAAGTCCAGGACTGCAGCCCTAGCCTCTGGTGGGACGTATAGTCTGTCCTTTGGTCCGTTTCCGGGGTCCGGGTCACGGGTCAGGGCCTCCCGGACGGTCTTCTCTACGTCCCAGGTGAGGGCGGCCACGATAGCGGACTCCGGGATGATGGGATCCGGGGGATCCGACGGTTCCGTCTTGACTTTGTCTTCGTGCACCCGGGACAATGCATCCGATCTTTGATTCTTGGTCCCGGGACGGTAGGTGATCCGGAAGTCAAAACGGCCAAAGAACAGTGACCAGCGGGCTTGCCTGGGGTTCAGCCGCTTGGCGGTCCTGATGTACTCCAGGTTCCGATGGTCAGTGAAAACCGTGAATGGCACGGCTGTTCCCTCCAACAGATGTCTCCACTCTTCGAGAACCTCTTTCACAGCAAGGAGTTCCCGATTGCCGACGTCATAGTTCCGTTCAGCGGGGGTCAACCTGCGGGAAAAATAGGCACACGGGTGAAGGACCTTATCGGTCTTCCCGCTCTGGGAGAGCACCGCTCCTATCCCTGAGTCCGAGGCATCCACTTCAACCACTAACTGGCGGCTAGGATCGGGCTGCACCAGAACTGGTGCAGACGAGAAGCGCCGTTTCAACTCCTTGAACGCGGCTTCGCACCGATCCGACCAGGTGAAGGGGACTTTTGGGGAGGTCAGGGCTGTCAGGGGGCTAACTACCTGACTGTAGCCCTTAATAAACCTCCTGTAGAAATTAGCAAAGCCGAGGAACTGTTGCAGCTTCCTACGGCTTGTTGGTTGGGGCCAGTCTCTCACCGCCGCAACCTTGGCCGGATCAGGGGCGACGGAGTTGGAGGAGATGATGAACCCCAGGAAGGACAAAGAAGTGCGGTGGAATTCACACTTCTCGCCCTTCACAAACAGGCGGTTCTCCAACAACCGCTGCAGGACCTGACGGACATGCCGGACATGTGTCTCAGGATCCGGGGAAAAGATGAGTATATCGTCTAGATATACGAAGACAAACCGGTGCAGGAAGTCTCGCAAGACATCGTTTACCAACGCTTGGAAAGTCGCGGGAGCATTAGTGAGACCGAACGGCATGACCAGGTACTCAAAATGACCTAAGGGGGTGTTGAAGGCCGTCTTCCATTCGTCTCCCTTCCGGACCCGAACCAAATGATACGCATTCCTAAGATCCAGCTTGGTGAAAATTTTGGCTCCATGCAAGGGGGTGAACACCGAATCCAACAAGGGCAACGGGTATCGGTTGCGAACCGTGATTTCGTTCAACCCCCTGTAATCAATGCATGGACGAAGCCCGCCGTCTTTTTTACCCACAAAAAAGAAACCAGCACCCATCGGAGAGGTGGAATTCCGGATCAACCCGGCAGCTAATGAGTCCCGGATGTAGGTCTCCATTGATTCACGCTCCGGCCGTGAGAGGTTATACAGCCTACTGGACGGGTACTCACAGCCTGGAACCAAATCAATGGCACAATCATAAGGACGGTGGGGAGGAAGCGTGAGAGCCAGATCCTTGCTGAACACGTCAGCGAGGTCATGGTACTCCGCCGGCACCGCCTTCAGATTGGGCGGGACTCGGACCTCCTCCTTAGCTTGGGAGCCGGGAGGAACCGAGGAACCTAGACACTCCCGATGGCAGGTTTCGCTCCACTGAACCACTACCCCGGACGGCCAATCGATCCGGGGATTGTGCTTTAGCATCCAGGGAAAACCCAAAACCACACGGGAGGTGGCCTGAGTCACAAAGAACTCGATCACCTCCCGGTGGTTACCTGACACCACCAGAGTTACTGGAGGTGTCTTATGCGTGATTGGTGGGAGTAGGGAGCCATCTAGCGCCCGAACCTGCACAGGCGAGGTAAGAGCCACCAGAGGGAGCCCTATCTCCCTGGCCCATCTACTGTCAAGCAGATTCCCCTCAGAGCCCGTGTCCACCAGTGCTGGGGCCTTCAGGGTTGAATCCTCAAACAGGATCGTGACTGGGAGTCGTGTAGCAATGTGGGTGTGTCCCACGTGAATGTTTGGGCCCACCCCTGGCCCAGTCTCTAGGGGCGGGCGTTTGGCGTTTGGCCGCTCGGGGCAGTCTCTCACATGGTGCTCTATGGAACCACAAACAAGACACGCTCCGTGGGTCCATCTCCTCTGTGCATCTGGTGCCCTAAATGTTGCCCTACTCGTGTCCCTAGCTTCGTCAGTAGGGGGAGCTGTGACCCCACGGAGCGCAGGGGCTGTGGAGCGTGGGGAAGGCGGAGCTCGATCGGAACCGGAAGGGAGAGGGACGACGCGTGCCTGGCCATGCCCTTCGCCTCGTTCCCGACGGCGTTCTTCTACCCGGTTGTCGAGTCGTATGACCAGATCGATGAGCCCGTCTAAGTCCCGCGGTTCGTCCTTCGCCACCAGGTGCTCTTTTAGGACTAGTGACAGTCCGTTTACAAAGGCGGCGCGGAGGGCAGTGCTATTCCAGCCGGATCTCGCCGCCGCGATGCGGAAGGCGACTGCATAGGCAGCTGCGCTCCGACGCCCCTGTCTCATTGACAGTAGCGCGGTTGAAGCGGACTCTCCTCTGTTGGGATGGTCGAACACCGTTCTGAGCTCCCGTACAAACCCAACGTATGTATGAAGGAGCCGTGAGTTCTGCTCCCAGAGCGCTGTAGCCCAAGCGCGTGCCTCCCCGCGAAGCAGATTTATTACATAAGCTACTTTGCTAGCATCAGTCGCGTACATCACGGGACGCTGTGCGAAGACGAGCGAACACTGCATCAGAAAATCCGCGCACGTCTCCACACAGCCTCCGTACGGTTCTGGAGGGCTTATGTATGCTTCTGGGGACGGAGGAAGGGACCGTTGAACGACCAGTGGAACGTCACTTTCACGCGCAGGGTCCTCGGGAGGGAGCGCCGACGCGCCTTGGTCTTCCATTGGCCGTTCAACAGCCGGTTGACGCCCCTCTGGGTCCATGATGCTGGCCGAGATATCCTGTTGTGAAAGTGTAGGAACACGGACCCACAACAGGGGGCGCAATGAACGGACAATGGAGGAAGGTGAATAACAAGGTTTACTATTGTGAAACGAGCACAATGAATACAACAATCACAATTTGGGGTCGAATCCGCTGGTGTCGTGTGGGCAGGCTCGAAGGTAGGAGACGTCCGTCTCAGTCGAACCGAAACCACCCAGATCTCCTCTGCCACCGAACCCTGGAAATACTGGAACCGCCAAGTCCCGAAGTCCCAGCTGGCCACTGCCTCCGCTCGTCGGATCCGGTACTGCTGGCGGGAGAGAGCAACAACACAGGCGTGGATGCGACAGCACCCAGCAACGGAGAGGGGAGAAGCCGCCTCCACCTCCAGTTACAGTATGACAGGCAGGTGAGTACTTATCTAAGCAATGCAGCTGTCCTGAAAAGGTTTAACAAATCTGTTAGCTATTTAGTCAGAAAATGCAGAGAACGTTACCTTCGTCTAAAGGCGATATCTCGGCACTGAGGTGGAGACGCCGTCCTCCTGATATACCTCTGTGCTGAGTGGAACAGCTGTGTCCGGTGATGGGTGACAGCTGTCACCCAGGCTGCTCCCATAAGGCGGCAGCGCCCTCTGGTGCCTGGAGCCCGCACTCCAGGCAGGGCGCCCTCTGGTGGTGGTGGGCCAGCAGTACCTCCTCTTCAGCGGCCCACACAACAATTGCAGTCAGACAAAAGTGGTGGTTTCAGTGCAGAAGGTTCCTGGTTCAAACCCCACCACTGCCACATTTTTCCATGTCAGGAAAGGCATCTAGTGTAAAATTTGTGCCAAATCAACATGCAGACCCACCTTGGATCTGCTGTGGTGACCCTGATGGCCCCTTCACATACAGTGCGAAGTTTGGACGGCGTTTGGCCGAAAACGGCGAAACAGCACGAAACAGGTCGAAATTAGCGCATGAAATATCACGCACGAAACATCGAACCGACGGGCAGGCATGCACGAACCCGGTGTGAGAGTCCATGCACGCGCCGGTGTCCATCGAGCAGGAACAGTGCGAGGTGCACCACATGGTGCCGCTTAGATGGAATAAATAAAAAATAAAAACCAGCCGGGACCTGTGGGACCACATGGCGCTGCTTATGTGGAATAATAAAAAAAAAAAACACACACACCACCCGGGACATGAGCGCTCACCTTTCAAAAGCTCTGATCACTAGTCAGAAACTTTACCACTAGGCTACCACTAACTGCAGGAAGCTGCCTCATATCAGGAAGGACATGGAAGTATTACAAAAAAAATTTAAATCACACACCATATAAAAACACAGCATTTATCAAGTGCCACTTATGTGGAAAAAAGAAGAAAAAAGAAAAAAAAAACACACCACCTGGGATGTGAACTTGCCCCTTTCAAAAGCTCTGATCATTAGTCAGAGACCTTACCACTAAGCTACAGAACTGTTCTTTAAAAACTACATTAAACTGCCTCATATCAGGAAGGACATGGAAGTATTACAAAAAAAAAAAAAAATTAAAATCACACACCATATAAAAACACAGCATTTATCAAGCGCTGCTTATGTGGAAAAATAAAAAAAAAAGAAGACAAAAAAAACCCACACCACCTGTGACACAAACTCATGCCTTTCAAAAGCTCTAATCACCAGTCAGAGACTTTACCACTGAGCTACAGAGATGTTCTTTGAAAGCTGTGGGAAGCTGCCTCATATCAGGAAGGACATAGAAGTACTACAAAAATAAATAAATAAATAAAATAAAATCCCACACCATATAAAAAGACTGCATTTATCAAGCGAGCAATACAGATATGATCCGTCTGTTCCTCCGGTGATGACCCATGGTCACAGACATACAGTCATGAAATGACATGAATGAGAAGCAGTGTGCTCTGATCATGTCCACACCTACTGGTCAGGTGCGTCCAGTCGGCCGCGCCCGTACTGCATGACACGCGTCTTGTGGATGGCGCGCCACAGCACAAACACCATGTCATGTGGAACAGCGCTCACGTGGGTGACATGACTGTCAGATCACCCGCTCCATATACTGATTTGTTTCATCCTGGGGGGCTGTCAGTGTCCGCTACATGCGCACGCTCGTTTGCTGCAGGTTGTCATCACCACAACGATGTATGTTTTTATCTATGTCCATGTAAATACAGCAATCAGACACACACACCTCACCGTGGACAATTGTTAGTCCATGACTGTCCAGCCACAATAGGTGTTTTGTAGCTGGAATGTCCAGACCGACAGATCATCACAGCTGCTTCTGTCGGAAGCCATGCCTCCCGTGAGTGGAGTGCACACACCCACGTGTCAGTTTGTGTCTTTGCAAAGTCACACTCGTGGGGAACTTAGACAGATTTCACAGCGGTACGACAGTGATTGCCTGCAGTCTGTTGTTGTGCCAAGAGAGCGACTGGCCACACATTTTCTGAGTGCCATGTGAGCGGTGTTAGATGTTCGTGCGTGTCACCAGGAATTTGGCCGGCACCTGCTGCGAGAGGGTGCGATGGGTTCACACAGCACACACTCTGTCTTTCAGGTGGTTGTGTGCGCAAATAGTTGTAGCAACAGGTGTATGAGGCGTTGGCGGCAGGGACGACATTACACGGTTTGCACGATTCCTGCGTCATGCGCACTAAGTGTGCACTTCATTCAAATCTTGCACTACGTGTGAAGGGGCCCTGAGTGTAAACAAGGGAGCAAAGGACTTGCAGTCAGACACACAAGCAACAGGCCACCATGAGCTCAAAACAAACAAACTTACCTGGTTTAAAGTGGCTTGGATATTCCAGATCAACCACCAACTGCTGAATAGGGGAGACTGGGTTTGTGTTTACACATTATACTCTTGTAAATTACTTAATGAACATTTATCACCGGCGTGGATTCACCGAGGCCTTGATCCGCCAGCACGGATTCACCTGACTATGGGTCAGAAGAAGGCACTGACGGCGGAGGAGGGCGATGACATCAAGAAGTCTCTGGACTTTTTGTCTGAGGAGATTTCTGTTGTAAAAATGCAGCAGAAATCCATTACGGACCTGGTGAAGGAGGTAAAGGCTCTATATATATATATATATATAAAATCTTTAACACAGATCCAGAATACCAAGAAGGACCGGCGTCTGGTGCACCTGGAGAACTGTGTCGCGGAGTTAGAACAATACACCAGGATGAATGACGTCATTATCACCGGGCTCCGTATCAAACCCCGGTCATACGCACAGGCGGTGACCGACTACAGTGGGGATGTCAGCTCTGTGGAACAACAGGTGGCTGATCCTACAATCCAAAGGAATAGAAATGGATTTCAATAATACTGAAGCATGCCACCCTCTGCCCCGGCGAGATGACAGTGATAAACGAGCTGTTATCATGAAGTTCATCAACAGAAAACATAAAATCACACTGTTAAAATAAGGAAGAAAACTGAAAGGATTGAACGTATTCATCAATGAACATCTGACCAAGCAAAACGCCGACATTGCCAGGAAAGGTCACCTCTTAAAAAAACATGGAAAAATTCATCATACATGGACATCAAACTGTAAAATATTCATCAATTTGAACGGGACTCCAGCGCAAGCCAAAGTTGTGGTAATCAGGAACATGGAGGAACTAGACAAATATGGATAATAAGGTGTGATGACTCAAACATAAGGCTGCACCATGAGACAGATTGGAAGAACTTATTCATCTACATCATCTACATCTGGTGACATGAGGGATAGACTTCAAAGAATTGTTGATAATGAAAAACTGGAATTGAGAACATTTAAATACATGAATTATAATTTACTGGACTTGACGTATGATATAGATCAGGACAATAATTTTTTTCTCACACATCAATGACAGCTGTTGCTATTACACAGATGAACAGTTCAATCAGACCATTAAAACAGATAATACATTATCAACAATTCATTTCAACAGCAGAAGTCTGTATGCAAACTTTAATAACATCAAGGAATATTTAAGTCAATTTAAAAAACTGTTCAGTATAATTGCTATATCAGAAACGTGAATCAACGCAGATAAAGGAATGGATTTTGAACTGGATGAATATGAATTTAACTGTGTAAACAGAAAGAATAAGAGTGGAGGAGGAGTGGCTGTGTATGTGAATAAGAACATGGATTATAAAGTAGTAGAAAATATGACAACTGTGATTGATAACTTATTAGAACGAATAACCAGTGAAATATGTGAAGGAAAAAATAAAAATGTAAGAGTCAGCTGTATATATAGAGCACCAGGTTCTAGTATTGAAGCATTCACTGACTGGATGGGAGAAATGTTCTCAAAAACCAATCAAAAAGTTGTCTTCATTTGTGGTGACTTAAATATTGATCTGTTTAATCCAAACAGGTGTATTTATCAATACAATGTACACCATGAGTTTATATCCAACAATCACTAGGTCTAGTAGAATTACATCCCATTGTGCTACCTTAATCGATAATATATTCACCAATGATATTGAAAACAATACAGTGAGAGGATTATTAATCAATGACAACAGTGACCACTTACCAGTTTTCATTGTTTATAATAGAAACCACTGGATGAATCAGCCAGAGGAAAAACTAAAATACAGGCGAGAGTGGACAGAGGAAAAGATGAATACACTGAAGTATGATTTACGGGTGCAAAACTGGGAAGAGGTATACAGTGAAGGTGATGTTGATAGAGCATATGGAGCTTTTTAAAACATATTTACATCACTATATGAAAAAAATTGTCCAATAAAACAATACAGTAGAAAACAAAAATTCAAAGATCGACCATGGTTGACGAAAGGATTACAAAATGCATGTAAAAAGAAAAATACACTATATAAAGAATTCATAAAACTAAGAACTAAGGAGGCAGAAAATATATATAAGAAATATAAAAATAAGTTAACTAATATTATAAGGGTATGTAGGAAGGAATACTATAGTAAGATATTATATAATAACAAAACAATATCAAAGGAATATGGGATATATTAAATAGCATTATTAAAAATGGTACCAAACAACAGAGCTATCCTCAATATTTCATTGATAACAATATTAGAAAAGAAAATATGGATGAGGTGGTTAATGGCTTTAATAATTTTTTTGTAAATGTTGGACCTAACTTGGCAGAAAAAAATTCCTGATTCATCTGAGGACTGAAATGATAATCCTATAGAGAGGAATCCCTGTTCAATGTTCCTCACAGCAGTGGAAGAAAAAGAAATAACAGATATTGTCTAAAACTGCAAATACAAAACATCTACTGATTTAAATGAAATTGACATGATAGTTGTAAAACAAGTCATTGAAGGGATTTCAGAACCATTAACATATATTTGTAATTTGTCATTTCAAACCAGTAAATTTCCCAATGAAATGAAAATAGCCAAAGTTGTACCGCTGTATAAGACTGGGGATAGACACCACTTCACAAATTAGAGGCCTGTTTCTTTGTTTTCATAATTTTCCAAAATATTAGAAAAATTATTCAACAATAGATTAGATAAATTCATAAACAAACATAAATTACTTATTGACAGTCAATATGGATTTAGAGCAAATAGTTAATAATGATTGATGATAAAATAAACTGAAAGTCTCATATAAAACATATACAGAGCAAACTGTCGTAAGCATTTCAGTTCTGAACAAAATTAAATACATTCTGGACCATAACTCACTCCGCATTCTCTGTTGCTCACTGATTTTACCATATTTACACTATTGTGCAGAGGTCTGGGACAATAATTATAAATGTACAACACAACCATTATTCATACTGCAGGAAAGAGCTATAATTCATAATACTAGTTATAGAGACACAAATTTACTGATCTGGTTCATTTTCAAACAGTACAAATTGTGTATAAAGCAATAAACAATTTACTTCCTGGAAATATTTAAAAACATGTTCTTTAATAGAGTAGGGGATTATAATTCTAATCTGAGGGGGGAGTTTAACTTAAAACATCAGTGGGCACGTACAACATTAAAAGTTTTTTTTGTATTTCTGTTTGCGGAGTGAGGCTGTGGAACAGATTGGGGGTGGGGCTCAAGCAATGTCCAAGCATGAACCAGTTTAAGCAGTGGTATAGGCACATGGTTTTTTCTAGGATTAGGGAGGAGGAAGGGTGTTGAGGGTTAGGGTGTTTTTGTTGATCATTGTTCAGTTGTGTGCACTTTGTTTTTGTATCTTGTAAATATGTAGTATAAAATCACACGCATTGCATATGTATGTATATATATATATATATATATATATATATATATATATATATATATATATATATATATATATATATATACATATATATATATAGTGGGGGAGAAAGGGTTGGGATAAGATGACGCTTCACTATGCTGGGTATATAGTGTTAATTATTTATTTATTTGTCCTCTGTTTTTACTTGTCTAATTATATTGGGTGTGTCGTGTCTTTTTCACTCTTCACTTACCTTGTGTCACATGTTCGAAATAAACAGTAAACAGTAAATATTTATATATTTATATACAATTTATATACAATTATACAGTTATATACAATTTAAATATTTATATAAAGATATGGTGTTCACTAGATATGTTTATGAAGATGGGATTTGAGTTTGTGTTGTGTTAAATGTGTTTGTCGAATGGCCCAAGCAGAGGGTCACCCCTTGGAATCTGGTCTGCTTGAGGTTTCTTCTTTAATACATCAGAGGGAGTTTTTCCTTACCAGTGTTGCCTGTGTGCTTGCTCTGCGGGTTGGTAATGAGTATATATATATATATATATATATATGTATGTATGTATATAAGGGGTGGGCATTTATAAGCTTTGCTTCTGCTCACCCTCTTTTGGTTACACGTCACTGTGGAATTGTCTTGTGTATCAGTTTTTTGTTATTGTTGAGTCTGTGTGCAAAATAAATTCATTCATTCATTCATTCAACACTTATCATTTCCGCATGAATTGGAAGCTTAAAGTGTGTATCACTTGTAAAAAATATTCTAAATAAATAAAGAATTATGAAAATATTGATGTATTTGGTTTATTTTTGGTGCCACATTGACTGTGTGTAGTGGAGTAAATCATGAAGTGGACACAGGTGGACTGACCTTCAGACAGCACCTTAGGTTACGTTACTTTTATGGTTAAAAATAGCTCTGAATCTGTGTGCATTTTTCGGACACTGTATGACTAATTTTATTTTTATTGGCTACAGCACTCGCACACGTTAAAAAGAGTTGGAAGTAATGATTCATAATCTGATATATTTTTAAAAAAGATAGTGTGGATTGGAGGGCAATATGCCCTTTAAGGTCTTTGGGTCAATGGGTACCCTTTCATTTTAACAACAAAAAGCAATTAACCATCAAAACGCTCTGAAGACAGTTTAGTTGTCGTTATAGTTATCAATGGAGTTTCAATGAGGTACTCATCGATGTACTTTGTATTTAAAGCATGAATTTGAACCAGGTATTTGTTTGAAATATCCTCTGTAACGAAGAGTAAAATGAAGGCATCTAAAGCACCTGAAAAATCTACAGTGGGAAGTATAAAATACAGTATGTGAACCCCTGAGCTATTCCACATCTGAATGTTGGACTAACATCCCAATCAATCAATCAACAAATCAATAAAAATCAGGCTTCTTTAGATTAAAGTTTTTAAAATTATGGCCTTTAAACTCAGAGTGAATGTTGTATGGCTGGGGGGCCTGGCTGCCTTTTTGTTTCTGTCTTTTGTTTTTCCTTCCAGATGGCTTGCATTTGGGACTGAGTGGCTGTGTTGCTGAGGTTATCAGGACCTCACCCTGATCACCTGCGGCTCGTCAGGACTCACAGCTGTGGTGCATCTATATGGATTGGAACATGGTGGCATTTAAGACTGGAGTGTACAGTGTGTATTTGCCAGAGACTCGACCTTGTGACCAGACGGGTGAGATCGTCGTCTCGGGAGCCATCTCATCATCAGTGGATGCAGAGAACGTCCAGGGTTTGATGCACGGTCTGTGAAAGAGGAGGGGGTGAGGTCTCACGCTCGTCAGCACACTTCCTGAGGTACGTTAGATTTTGTGACTAACGTTTATACAGTCAGTAAATGTGGTGTCCCTCACACCTTATTATATTGAGCTGTACGTTAGTCATGTATCGGCTTCCACTGCAGTGGAGTTTTGTGAACTGGATGTTCCATGCCTGCAGGTTGGGAAGCTGATTAGTAATTAAGCCAGGAAGTGTTTGCTGTTTATGTACACCTTTGAGTGGTCTCTCTGTGTGTAGAGTGTGGACTCACATAATGGTTCCTTCTTTCACAGACTCGGTTTGTTGCGGCCACCTGGGGGGTGTCGGCGGGGTCCTTGGGTCCGAACGGCTTCTGGCTCCGGACCGTTAGCGCTGCTGGGAGCGCACCGTATCACCACCACGCCAGACCACACATTCTTTTGTTGTTTTGTATCACATCACTGTTATGTATTAAATTCAGTTAGCCTTTGTACCGTGCTCTGCTTATTTCATACTGGGTCCTTCAAACGCTGGTCGGTTCTCCGAGCTGCGTCCGACACATAACAGTGAAACCTACACTCTACAACATGTTACAGGGTAAAATGTTGAATGTTTGGTCTCCAAAGTAAAGGTCAAACATGGTCGACATTCATTCGATTGTATGACATATGACACGTTATGTGTTATGACACGTATGACGATAACTAGGCATGACAGATGGTGCAAACTATTCCTTTTTAAAATGCTATTACTCTTTTTACTCTATAATTTTTTTTTTTTACCAAAATTGGAGCAACTTTAACTTTTGACCCCTGTACAAAGTGAATCTGACCTTTGCACCATTTTTGCTGTTTTTACCCCATAACTCCATGGAATTCAGTCATAGATAGTCCAAACTATACCTTTTTCTTTCTTTCTTTAATATTTATTTCATTCATTTAAAAGAAAAAAAAAAAAAACAGAAAAGCAGAAATAAAGCATCACAAATCACCTGAATGAAAAGGAGCAGAGAGAAGAACAAATCTTATGTTTTCTGCCCCTTTTTCAATACAATCTTTCAATATCCAGCGTCATTATTCGACATTATTTAACAGATTGCATTTCTTTGACTTGTCACATACCACTGACTTATTTCATAATTATGACCATTATTTAGTAGATTACATCTCTGACAGGTTACATTTTAAACTTAAAACATTTTAAACATTCTAAACAGATTATATTTTTTTTGCTTTCTCACAGCCCACTGACTTATTTCATAGTTTCATACTTACTTAATACATCTAGTTTAATATGTTTTTAAATAACTTAAGCAACCTTAATTCTTTGATTTCTTTGTTGAGATTGTTCCATAATTTTACACCATTTACTGCAATACTCCATTCCTTTACTTTGGTTCTGTATCTTGGTTTTTTAAAGACTTCTATTCCTTTCAATTTATAACTACTTACTCTTTTTTCAAACATATTTTGAATGTTTATTGGTAAAGTATTTTTATTGGCTTGGTGCATTGTTTGTAATATTTTCAAATCGACTAAATCATGAAATTTAAGTACCCTATACTTAATGAACAATGGATTAGATGGATCTCTAAAACCACTGTTGCTAATCACTTTTAAAGCTCTTTTCTGCAGAATAAATAAAGATTGTGTATAAGTTGTATATGTTGATCCACAGATTTCTGCACAATAAGTTAAATATGGAACAATCAATGAATTGTACAATGTTAATAAACCATAACTATTTAATGAATATTTTACTTTATGCAAAATAGCAATGGCTTTCGCTATTTTCCTTTTTATGTAATTTATGTGTGACTTCTATGTAAGATCTTCATCAATCATGACTCCTAAAAAATTAGTTTCTTTTACCCTTTGTATATCCATTCCATCTATTTGTAATGACACATTATTTTTTTTCACTCTGTCATTAAACAATATGAAATTTGTCTTATTAATATTTAGTGACAATCTGTTTATATCAAACCAATATTTAACTTTTTTCAACTCTGTATTTATCACTTGTGCTACTTCCTGTATATCTGATCCAGAGTAAAACAGCGTTGTATCATCAGCAAATAAAATGCTGCCAAGCACATTAGATACATTCACAAAATCATTAATATACAAAATAAACAGTTTGGGTCCAAGTACCGATCCTTGTGGTACTCCAGTAAATAATGTTACACAATTCTGATTTGGTATTATTTATCTGAACAAACTGTTTTCTATTTTCTAAGTAGCTTTTTACCCACTGATGTGCAATACCTCTTATTCCATATTGTTGTAACTTGTAAAGCAATCTTGAGTGGTCGATAACACCAAAAGCCTTTTTCAGGTCGATAAAAATACTTACAAAATAATCCTTATTTTCTATTGTTGTTGATATTTTCTCTATTAATTCCATAATTGCCATAGCTGTCGAATGTTTTGTTCTGAATCCATACTGAGCATTATTTAAATTATGATGTTTCTCAATGAATTTATCCACCCTTGTCACAAAAACTTTTTCCATAATTTTAGAAACTGTGGAAGCAATGATACTAGCCTGTAATTAGAAAAATTATGTTTGTCTCCATTTTTATATAATGGGATTACCTTGGCAATTTTCATTTCATCTGGAAAAATCCCTGTTGACAGAGACAGATTACAAATGTAAGTAAATGGTTCAATAACAGTTTCTATTATACTTTTTACAGTCATCATGTCTAAATCTTCATGGTCAGTTGATCTTTTGCTTACACAGTTTTTTACAATATTTCTTATTTCATCTTTTTCCACACTGTCCAGGAAAATACTATTGACCGTATTTACAAGTGTATGTAATTTATCTTCTACTATTGGTTTATTTCCCACCAGACTTAAACCTACATTTGAAAAATAGTCATTAAACCCATTTGCAACTTCTTTTATGTCATATATCTCTTTATTTTCCTTGACAAAGTAATTTGGAAATGTTGCTTTCGCTCCATCACTTTCAATCACACTTTTTATAATTCCCCATGTTGCCCTCATATTATCTTTACTCTTATGTAATTGTTCACTATAATAATCTTTTTTGTTTCCTAATTATTGTCAATAGTTTATTTTTATATTTTTTGTATCTGCGTTCTGTTTCCTTTGTTTGCATTTTTAAAAAGCACCTGTATAAATAGTTTTTCTTTGCACAAGCATTTTTTATTCCCTTTGTCAGCAATGGTTTATTTACTCTTTTCTTACTAATTTCTATTAATTTACAGTTTTTGTTATATGATTTCATCAATATTTTCATAAATGAATTATATGCTACATTAACATCACTGACATAAACTTCTTCCCACTTTTGATTTTTAAGGTCATATTTTAATGCCTCTAAGGCTTTTACTGACTTATCTCTTTTAAAGTTTATAAGTTTTTTTTCTTGTACCTATTTTTATATTTAAATATTGAAAAAACTGGTAAATGATCGCTAACATCTGTCATCAAGATCCCATTCTTGGTAATTTCATCTGTTCTATTTGTAAATATATTGTCGATTACCATTGCACTTTGCGATGTAATTCTGGTTGGTTTTGTTATCAAGGGGAATAACCCCAAACTATACATTGAATTCACAAAATCACTTATTCTTTGGCAACTGGAGCTTTCTATGTTAATGTTAAAGTCTCCACACACATAAAGCGTTTTGTTTTTAATTTGATGGAATAACTCTATTATTTTATCTGTAAATTTCACAACACGAGTCAGGTGCTCTGTATACACAACTGATTAGAATATTCTTAGTTGTTTCATATATAAGTTCCACTGTTACAATTTCTATGACATCATCCATAATTGTCATTTCTTCTACAATTGTACATATCAGATCTGTTTTTATGTACAGAGCAATACCTCCGCCTTTTTTTTATCTCTTCTGTTTACAAAATACAGCTCATATCCCTCCATTTGAACATCAGCCATGAGATCATCTTTAAGCCAAGATTCAGTGATTGCAACAATACTAAATTTATTTTTAAACGGATTTAAATAATCTTTTATTTGTGACATTTTACAATACATTTTACAATTTTACAATACTGTTTATATGTATGAGTGACAGGGTATCTTCTGCAATTTTTTCATTATTTAGCTGTTCTTCGGTATAATGCTTGCAACCAATTGTTATATGGCTGGGGGGGCCTGGCTGCCGGTTTGTTTCTGTTTTTTTGGTTTTCCTCCCAGGTGGCGTGCGTTTGGGACTGAGTGGCTGTGTTGCTGAGGCTGTCAGGACCTCACCCTGATCACCTGCGACTCGTCAGGACTCACAGCTGTGGTGCATCTGGATGGATTGGAACATGTTGGCATTTAAGACTGGAGTGCACAGAGTGTATTTGCCAGAGACTCGACCTTGTGACCAGACGGGTGAGATCGTCGTCTCGGGAACCATCTCATCAACAGCGGATGCTGAGAACGTCCAGGTTTGATGCACAGTCTGTGAAAGAGGAGGGGGTGAGGTCTCACGCTCGTCAGCACACTTCCTGAGGTACGTTAGATTTTGTGACTAACAGTTATACAGTCAGTAAATGTGGTGTCCCTCACACCTTATTGTATTGAGCTGTTTGTTGGTCATGTATCAGCTTCCACTGCAGTGGAGTTTTGTGAACGGGATGTTCCATGCCTGCAGGTTGGGAAGCTGATCAGTAATCAAGCCAGGAAGTGTTTGCTGTTTGTACACCTTTAAGTGTTCTGTGTGTAGAGTGTGGACTCACATAATGGTTCCTTCTTTCACAGACTCGGTTGTTGCGGCCACCTGGGGGGTGTCGGCGGGGTCCTTGGGTCCGAAACAGCTTCTGGCTCCGGACCGTTAGCGCTGCTGGGAGCGCACCACGCCAGGCCGCACCTTTTTATTATATCATCACTGTTATGTATTAAATTCAGTTATCCTTTGTACCGTGCTCTGCTTATTTCATACTGGGTCCTTCAAACGCTGGTCGGTTCTCCGAGCTGCGTCCGACACATAACACCAATTGTTTTTAAGTCAAATATACTTTCATCAATATTAGTGTCTATGTCATATATTTTATCATCTGTTTCCATGTTTGCTCTGATTTTTTGTTGGTCAAATTACCAACAGACGTCATATTTGATTGTCTATTCAGGTCTGTATTTTGTAAGGTCCTCCATGTTTCTGATTTGTATACCATTTGTTCCTTCTTTCGCTCTAATCCACACCCTACAATTCCAGACCCATGTACCAACAATGTGTTTCTGTTTTTTTTAGTAGTCTTGCTTCCCTAGCAATATCTGCATTTTTTTCGTTAGATGCTCATTTATATAGACACTCGTTCCTTTCAAATTCTTTGCCTGTCTTAATTCATTTTTATATTTTCTGCTTGTAAATCGTATAACAATGTTAGATAGTTTATTTTTATCGTATAACAATGTTAGATAGTTTATTTTTTCTATCTTTAGATGGGATAGTATAACAGTCTGATATACAACCCCTGGCAAAAATTATGGAATCACCAGCCTCGGAGGATGTTCATTCAGTTGTTTAATTTTGTAGAAAAAAAGCAGATCACAGACATGACACAAAACTAAAGTCATATCAAATGGCAACTTTCTGGATTTAAGAAACACTATAAGAAATCAAGAAAAAAAGATTGTGGCAGTCAGTAACGGTTACTTTTTTAGACCAAGCAGAGGAAAAAAATATGGAATCACTCAATTCTGAGGAAAAAATTATGGAATCACCCTGTAAATTTTCATCCCCAAAACTAACACCTGCATCAAATCAAATCTGCTCGTTAGTCTTCATCTAAAAAAGAGTGATCACACCTTGGAGAGCTGTTGCACCAAGTGGACTGACATGAATCATGGCTCCAACACGAGAGATGTCAATTGAAACAAAGGAGAGGATTATCAAACTCTTAAAAGAGGGTAAATCATCATGCAATGTTGCAAAAGATGTTGGTTGTTCACAGTCAGCTGTGTCTAAACTCTGGACCAAATACAAACAACATGAGAAGGTTGTTAAAGGCAAACATACTGGTAGACCAAGGAAGACATCAAAGCGTCAAGACAGAAAACTTAAAGCAATATGTCTCAAAAATCAAAAAATGCACAAAACAAATGAGGAACGAATGGGAGGAAACTGGAGTCAACGTCTGTGACCGAACTGTAAGAAACCGCCTAAAGGAAATGGGATTTACATACAGAAAAGCTAAACGAAAGCCATCATTAACACCTAAACAGAAAAAAACAAGGTTACAATGGGCTAAGGAAAAGCAATTGTGGACTGTGGATGACTGGATGAAAGTCATATTCAGTGATGAATCTCGAATCTGCATTGGGCAAGGTGATGATGCTGGAACTTTTGTTTGGTGCCGTTCCAATGAGATTTATAAAGATGACTGCCTGAAGAGAACATGTAAATTTCCACAGTCATTGATGATATGGGGCTGCATGTCAGGTAAGGCACTGGGGAGATGGCTGTCATTACATCATCAATAAATGCACAAGTTTACATTGATATTTTGGACAATTGAAAGGATGTTTGGGGATGATGAAATCATTTTTCAAGATGATAATGCATCTTGCCATAGAGCAAAAACTGCGAAAACATTCCTTGCAAAAAGACACATAGGGTCAATGTCATGGCACAGGGGCAATGTCAACGAGCAGATCTGATTTGATGCAGGTGTTAGTTTTCGGGATGAAAATTTACAGGGTGATTCCATAATTTTTTCCTCAGAATTGAATGATTCCATACTTTTTTCCTCTGCTTGGTCTAAAAAAGTAACCATTACTGACTGCCATAATATTTTTTTTCTTGATTTCTTATAGTGTTTCTTAAAGCCAGAAAGTTGCCATTTGAAATGACTTTAGTTTTGTGTCTTGTCGGTGATCTGCTTTTTTTCTACAAAATTAAACAACTGAATGAACATCTTCCGAGGCCGGTGATTCCATAATTTTTGCCAGGGGTTGTAGTGTCTTGATGGATGACAACACCTTTTGGAACTGTTATGATCAGACAAATAATGTGGTACAGTTTTCAATGTGATTGGAGCCTTTTTAAGTTTTGACTCCTGTGTAATTATTTATTGACCCCTGTAGCTCAATAGAGGTCACTTCCAGGATGGCTCCATATCTGAAAATAAACATTATTTAATTTAGAATATGTGTGCCAAATTCCATGCTTTTACCACAAAATGAACAATTTTTATGGAAATTTTAGCTAAGCTGCACCACTAACTGTGCAAGAAGGAGACAAGCGAGGAAAGTCACCAAGACACCCAGAAAACTGTCAACAAGTTATAGGCTTCTGTGGCTGTGACCAGAGAAACTGTGCATCATGTAAGTTTTGCATGACAGTGTAGCAGAGAAGGATTTTTGTTTTTGTACTAAACAGATCAAATCACAGATCAAATCCAGGCTTCTGGAAAACTGTAGCTGAAAAATAACATCTTTTTAAGAACTCTTCCTCTCCAGGGTTGTATGTGAACTCTCAAGCATTCACATACTTTTTTCTTGGCATTGTGGCCTTCATTTAAAGGCATTATTTCATTATGAATATAATATTAAATGAAACTGTTGTGGTTAGAGGTTCGGATGGGACTGGACGGTTACAGGTGATGGACTCAAACGCTAGGGAGCATGAACCAGAACAGGTTGTGAACAAAAAGAGCTTTTATTACAATAATAATAACTGAGGTGCTAAGCTGGAGGAAGCCTGCTGAGCTGAGACCGGGCCCACATATATTGGTGGAAGTTCGGAAGCCGCAGCACACACAGGGACAGACTTGGGAGTCTGAGAACAACCTGGAGTCCTGGAGTGTATGGAGCTGGAACCGGGGCCAAGTGGGATGCAGAAAGCTGAGGACGAGGAACTTGAGATGATCTGCGGGAAGCTCAGACGTCAGAGTGCATGGAAGCGTCAGCGTAGACAGGGTCATGGATTTCTCATGGAAGGCTCATGGAGTATCATGTAAAGTCACGGAGAGTCACGGAAGATTCTCGCAGATCAGGGTCACTGAAGACTCTGGCAAAGACTGAGCTCAGCGCCAGGGTTTAAGTAGCCGGCTCATGATCAGAACTCATGTGCATCAGGTGCAAGGACATGATGCACTGCAGGTGTTCCTCGGCTCTGTAGCACCACCTGGAGGGAAAACAAACAAACTACACACAAGAGGTAACGTAGAGGTAAAGAAGGGCAAGGACAAAGGCAGACCATGACAGAAACAGTGAGACTGGAATTGATTAATCACCATCAAAATATGACAAGGATAAATTGCTCCATCCCAAGTTTTTTATTTTTTGAATGTGTTACTGGTCTTACTAGTAGGAATGGGTGTATATTAATAAATGGAACAAGAGACAGGGTGACAGTGTTGTTATGCTGATTAGTTATGTCCCCGATTATGAAGTTGTAGGACTGTAGCCTTTCCGGCCACCACACCCACGGCCCTCCAGCTCCTAAATTCACATCAGCCATGTGAGCTCTGCCTGCTTCATGCTGATAGTAAAGTGTCACAGAGATAAGCGCATGGAATGGCAGCAGACTGTCATGTGGGACTGAGTACACGTTTTGTGTTATGAACTGTTTTTTGGTTTGTGTTCACTATATGCTTTTGTCTTGTGTCTGGGGTTTGGGTCTGGGTGTGTTTGCCTTCTGTATTCCACGCATCGTTTCCTGATAATTCCTGCACACCTGTCCCTCGATTCCCTTGTCACCACTTGCTCTGTATAAGCCTTCTGTTTCCCTCATGTCATGCCAGTTCATAGTACCTAAGTGTCTTCTCTACCAGCCTTTCTCACAGTCCTTGTTTGTTATTCTGCCTCGCTGTGTATCGAACCTCTTGCCTGTTTTCAGACCTCGCTTTTATCTCATGATTTGGAAAGGTTGCAGAGTAGCTGATTTTGCTGTAGACTTTCATACACTTGTTGCTAAGAGTGAATGAAATATGGCAGCATTAACTGATACCTTTTTTTATGGACTATCTGAGAATATTAAGGATCAGCTCGTGGCTATCGAGTTACCAGAGGGCTTGGACTCTCTCACCACCCTAGCCATTAAAACAGACAGGAGGCTGTCAGAAAGACACCAGGATGTGGGCTGCCTTTGGAACACCAACATCAGTGTCGGTCCTAGAGTGATTTACTCCCCGGGTGAAACCCCCTGCGTGTGCGTGCCCCCCCGCGCACACTAACATGGCCACCACCTCCACCCCACCACCCATGAAAACAGTAACCATCCAGAACAATCCCACAAATTAACTCACAACAGCTATTTTCAAGAACAAATTTCCGGTTTTAATGACTACTGTTATGTGGGCCGCTGAAGAGGAGGTACTGCTGGCCCACCACCACCAGAGGGCGCCCTGCTTGGAGTGCGGGCTCCAAGCACGAGAGGGCGCCAGACCCAGAAGAAGAGACAGCTGTCATTCATCCTATGCACCAGCTGTCACTCGTATCATCATCATCATCATCACCATAAAGGCCGGACTGCAACTCCACCTCCTCGCCGAGAAATCGACTACTGAAGAGGTAATTTCTCTGCTGACTAATACGTTGTGTCCTAATCTGAACTTCTGTTGCAGCCGTTTTCCTGGTGTTTTGCCTTGTCTGTGGGATTGGCGTTTGGTGTGACAGCGACGGCTTCGCCTCACACCCCAAACCAGATAAGTGGTTAACCAGGAGCTGCACGAGTGTGTGATTGGAGGTGGAGGTGCTCCCTCCTAACTAAATACAAACTGTGGATTACTGAGTGTGCGGACTCACACTCATTCATCTTGTCTCTGCTTTCTGCCAGCAGTACCAGGGTCGACAGCCGAAGACAGAGGCCACCTGGGGACTCGGGACTTGGCGGCTCCGGTGTTCTTCAGACCGTTGGTGGTGGAAGCCGTGTGGGACGCGGCTTCTCTCTCGTCGGGGGTCTTCTATCTTCGAGCCTGCCCACAAGTCACCTGGTGTCAATTGACTTTGCTAATTCTGTGTATTTCGTTGTGTATCAACACAACATTAAATTGTTACTTTTTGGCTTAATTCATTGTCCGTTCATTTGCGCCCCCTGTTGTGGGTCCGTGCTACGACACCTTCCCAACAGGATTTCTCGGCCAATCGTCATGGATTCCGAGGGGCGTCAACCCGAGCTTGAACAACCAATGGAAGAGCCAGGAGCGCAGGCGTCAGCGGGAGGCGTGTTGAGTGAGTTGCAGCAGATCTTAACCGCCTTCACGGCTCGGTTAGATTTAGTGACCGAGCAGAATGTTCTCCTTAACCGGAGGGTGGAGGCTCTCACCACCAGGGTGGAAGCGTGCGATCAGGGCGCTGCTGCAGCCACTCCTCTGGCTGGTCCTGGGCCTGTAACAGACGTTCCACTGGTCATTCAACGACCCCCCCCCACCGTCCCCTGAAGCATACATAAGCCCTCCGGAACCGTACGGGGGCTGTGTTGAGACGTGCGCAAACTTCCTTATGCAGTGTTCGCTCGTCTTTTCACAGCGCCCTGTCATGTACGCGTCAGACGCCAGCCGGGTGGCTTATGTTATTAATCTGCTTCGAGGAGAGGCACGCGCCTGGGCTACGGCGCTTTGGGAGCAGAATTCACGGCTCCTAATGTCTTATACTGGGTTTGTACGGGGTTTGAGGCGAGACCGCTTCGAGCGTGCTGCTGTCAATGAGACAGGGGCGCCGTAGCGCAGCCGAGTATGCAGTCGACTTCCGCATCGCGGCAGCGAGGTCCGGCTGGAATAAGGTTGCGCTCCGCGCCGCCTTCGTAAATGGACTGTCTCCGGTCCTGAAGGAGCACCTGCTGGCTAAGGAGGAACCGCGGGATTTTGACGGGCTTGTCGATTTAGTTATACGCTTAGACAACCGTTTAAACGAACATCGTCGGGAGCAGGCCGGGGGGCGTGACCGGGCACGAGCCGTCCCTCCCCCTTCCGGTTCCGAAAAGGTGACGTCGTCCCCACGCTTCACTGCCAGAGAGCTCCGTGTGGCTACAGCTCCCCCTGCTGAGGAGGCTATGGACACGAGTAGGGCCAAAGTGAAGACAAACATCAGACAAAGGAGGCTGGCCCGCGGGGAGTGTTTTATCTGCGGCTCTTGTGAGCACCGGCAGAAGGACTGCCCCAAACGGTCAAACTACAACGCCCGTCCTTAGAAACTGGGCTAAGGGTGGGGCCATAACACGCACGCGGGGAAACTCCGCAAATCTGCACGAATCCCAGTAATGATCCTTTGTGGGGATTTAACCCTTCACGCCCCAGCACTGGTAGACACGGGGTCGGAAGGGAATCTGCTGGATAGCAGATGGGCAAAGGAAGTAGGGCTCCCCCTGGTGGCTCTGCCGGCACCATTGCAGGTGCGAGCACTAGATGGCACCCTGCTTCCATTAATCACACATCAGACACAGCCAGTGACCTTGGTTGTGTCTGGAAATCACAGGGAGGAGATCGTGTTCCATGTAACACCTTCTACCTCCCGAGTGATTTTGGGATTTCCATGGATGGTGAAGCACAATCCCCAGATAGATTGGCCATCTGGGGTTGTGACGCAGTGGAGCGAAACCTGCCACCGGGAGTGTTTAGGATCCTCGGTTCCTCCCGGCATGACGGCTAATGAGGAGGTTAAAGTCCCCCCCAATCTATCGGCGGTGCCAAAGGAGTACCATGATCTTGCTGACGTTTTCAGCAAAGATCTGGTGCTCACTCTTCCCCCGCACCGACCGTACGATTGTGCCATCGATTTGGTCCCGGGCGCTGAGTACCCGTCCAGTAGGTTGTACAACCTCTTACGTCCGGAACCTGAATCAATGGAGACCTACATCCGGGACTCATTAGCTGCCAGGCTGATCCGGAACTCCACCTCCCCGATGGGTGCTGGTTTCTTTTTTGTGGGCAAAAAGGACGGCGGACTCCGTCCATGCATTGATTACAGAGGGCTGAACGAGATCACGGTTCGCAACCGATACCCGTTACCTCTGTTGGATTCAGTGTTCACGCCCCTGCATGGAGCCCAAATTTTCACTAAATTGGATCTTAGAAACGCGTACCACCTGGTTCGGATCCGGAAGGGAGACGAGTGGAAGACGGCATTTAACACCCCGTTAGGTCACTTTGAGTACCTGGTCATGCCGTTCGGCCTCACTAACGCCCAAGTGACGTTCCAAGCTTTGGTAAATGACTTCTTGCGGGACTTCCTGCATCGGTTCGTCTTCGTATATCTGGACGATATACTCATCTTTCCCCGGACCCTGAGACCCATGTCCAGCATGTACGTCAGGTCCTACAGCGGTTGTTGGAGAACCGGCTGTTTGTGAAGGGCGAGAAGTGCGAGTTCCACCGCACTTCTTTGTCCTTCCTGGGGTTCATCATCTCCTCCAACTCCGTCGCCCCTGATCTGGCCAAGGTTGCGGCGGTGAGAGATTGGCCCCAACCAACAAGCCGGAGGAAATTGCAGCAGTTCCTCGGCTTTGCAAATTTTTACAGGAGGTTCATTAAAGGTTACAGTCAGGTAGTTAGCCCCCTGACCTCCACCAAGGTCCCCTTCACCTGGTCGGATCGGTGCGAAGCCACGTTCCAGGAGTTGAAACGCCGGTTCTCGACTGCACCAATTCTGGTGCAGCCTGATCCTGATCACCAGTACATAGTGGAAGTGGACGCCTCTGACTCTGACCGTTGGTGGTGGAAGCCGTGTGGGACGCGGCTTCTCTCTCGTCGGGGGTCTTCTATCTTTAAGCCTGCCCACACGTCACCTGGTGTCAACTGACTTTGCTAATTCTGTGTATTTCGTTGTGTATCATCACAACATTAAATTGTTACTTTTTGGCTTAATTCATTGTCCGTTCATTTGCGCCCCCTGTTGTGGGTCCGTGCTACGACACCTTCCCAACAGACTACTGTAATAACAAACACAAAGATAAACAATAATTACTTCAATAAAGTTTTTGAACATAACAAAAAACAAAAGACTCAGTGACTTCACATTACAACTATGTACAGTACAGGTATTTAAGAAAGCACAACTGCACTACAGCACCACCCGATGGTCAAAATATTGCACAAGTCATTCAGTTTTATCAACAGAGTGCACTTTGCATTATCATAGAGTACCATTCACCATACCGTCCAGCCCCTCTCCAGGAGTTGGATACCAGAGCCCAAGCTGTGCGTGGAGGTGAGCCCGACTATCTCTAGTCGGTATCGCTCAACCTCCCGCACAAGTTCAGGCTCCTTCCCCGCCAGTGAGGTGACATTCCACGTCCCAACAGCCAGGGGCTGTGAGCATGGACCGGGCCGCCGGGCCACCCGACCTCGACCGCCACCCAATTCTCTCTGCACCCAACCCCCATGGCCCCCTCTGCAGGTGGTGAACCCACAGGAGTGCAGGCCCACGTCGCTCTTTCAGGCTGAGCCTGGCCGGGCCCCATGGACTAAGGACCAACCACCAGGCACTTGCGCACAAGCCCTAACCCCAGGCCTGGCTCCAGGGTGGGGCCCCGGCTCCGCCATACCGGGCGACGTCTCGGTCCTTGATTTTTTACTGGTCATGGAGGTTCTTCCGGGGGAGGAAGCCGGTCAGACCTGGCAGGCCCAAATGTATCGTGAGGGTCTGCTGGGAATGACTGGCGGAACCCTCTGTCAGCGAGGTCTTCAACTCCCACCTCCGGGAGAGCTTCTCCCAGATCCCGGGGGAGGTTGGAGACATGGAGTCTGAGTGGAACATGTTCTCCATCTCCATTGTCGATGCGGCCACTCGTAGCTGTGGTCACAAGGTCTCTGGCGGCAATCCCCGAACCCGGTGGTGGACACCGGAAGTAAGGGATGCCGTCAAGCTGAAGAAGGAGTCCTACTTATCTTTGTTAGCAGGTGGGACCCCAGAGACAGCTGACAGGTACCGTCAGGCCAAGTGTGCCACAGCCCGTGTGGTCGCAGAGACAAAAACTCGGGTCTGGGAGGAGTTCGGGGAGGCCATGGAGGAGGACTATCGGTCAGCCTCAAAGAGATTCTGGCAAACTGTCCGACGCCTCAGGAGGCGGAAGCAGCTCTCCACCAGCACTGTTTACGGTGCGGGTGGGGAGCTGTTGACCTTGACTGGGAATGTTGTTGGGTGGTGGAAGGATTATTTCGAGGATCTCCTCAATCCCATCGTCACGTCTTCCGAAGAAGAAGCAGAGACTGGGGACTCAGAGGCGGACTCATCCATTACCCAGGCCAAAGTCACTGAGGTGGTTAGAAAGCTCCTCGGTGGCAAGGCTCCTGGGGTGGATGAAATCCATCCTGAGTACCTTAAGTCTTTGGATGCTGTGGGACTGTCTTGGCTGACACACCCCTGCAACATTGCGTGGCGATCGGGGACAGTGCCTCTGGATTGGCAGACCGGGGTGGTGGTCCCTCTGTTTAAGAAGGGGGACCAGAGGGTGTGTTCCAACTATAGGGGGATCACACTCCTCAGCCTCCCCAGTAAGGTCTATTCCAGAGTACTGGAGAGGAGAATTCAACCGATGGTCGAACCTCGGATTCAGGAGGAGCAGTGTGGTTTTCGTCCTGGTTGCGGCACACTGGACCAGCTCTACATGCTCCATCGGGTGCTCGAGGGTTCATGGGAGTTTGCCCAACCAGTCCACATGTGTTTTGTGGATCTGGAGAAGGCGTTCGACCCTGTCCCTTGGGGAACCCTGTGGGGAATGCTCCGGGAGTACGGGGTCTGGGGTTCTTTGCTAAGGGCTATCCGGTCCCTGTACGATCGTAGCAGGAGCTTGGTTCGCATTGCCGGTAGTAAGTCAAACCTGTTTCCAGTGCACGTTGGCCTCCGCCAGGGCTGCCCTTTGTCACCGGTTCTGTTCATTATTTTTATGGACAGAATTTCTAGGTGCAGCCAGGGTATAGAGGGGGTCTGATTTGGGAACCACAGAATCTCGTCTCTGCTGTTTGCGGACGATGTGGTTCTGTTGGCTTTGTCAAATCAGGACCTTCAGCGTGCACTGGGGCGGTTTGCAGCCGAGTGTGAAGCGTCCGGGATGAAGATCAGCACCTCCAAATCTGAGGCCATGGTTGTCGACCGGAAAAAGGTGCTTTGCCCTCTTCAGGTCGGTGGAGTGTCCTTGCCTCAAGTGGAGGAGTTTAAGTATCTCGGGGTCTTGTTCACGAGTGAGGGACGGATGGAGCGTGAGATCGATAGACGGATCGGTGCAGCATTTGCAGTGATGCGGTCGCTGTATTGGACCGTCGTGGTGAAGAGAGAGCTGAGTAGGGGGGCAAAGCTCTCGATTTACCGATCGATCTACGTTCCGATCCTCACCTATGGTCATGAGATTTGGCTCATGACCGAAAGAACAAGATCACGAGTACAAGCGGCCGAGATGAGTTTCCTCCGCAGGGTGGCTGGGCGCTCCCTTAGAGATAGGGTGAGGAGCTTGGTCACTCGGGAGGAGCTCGGAGTCAAGCCGCTGCTCCTCCACGTCGAAAGGAGTCAGTTGAGGTGGCTTGGGCATCTTTTCCGGATGCCCCCTGGACGCCTCGCTGGAGAGGTGTTCTGGGCATGTCCCATAGGGAGGAGGCCCCAGGGAAGACCCAGGACACGCTGGAGGGACTACATCTCTCGGCTGGCTTGGGAACGCCTTGGGGTTCCCCTGGAGGAGCTGGGGGAGGTGTGTGTGGATCGGGAGGTCTGGGCGGCCTTGCTTGAGCTGCTGCCCCCGCGACCCGACTCCGGATAAAGCGGAAGAAAATGGATGGATGGATGGACCATTCATCATAATGAACAAGACTTAAACCTCCATTAAAGTCACACTATATAAATAAGTGCTCACTATCCGTGATGTGAAATTCCATCGAGTAGGAGCATTTCTGGGCAACCTCGAGCAGCCTGCAGACTCAAGAAAAGACATCCTCTTTGTGGATTTTGAGAAAAATGTGGCAAACCCAGAGAGTGATGCAAAAAATATTCTGCACTCAGATAAGCATTTAGCCCCCTGAGACAGAACCAGATTCAGTCTGTGTGCATAGCCATCAGGACAAGCCCCCCCCCGGGTGGCTGCCCGGTCGGCCCGCCTCCAGGATCGCCCCTGACCAACATGGCAGAGAAGGAGCAACTACAGGGGTCTGCCCTCCAGGCTGATCACAACCATCATCAGCGCGGTGGGAAACAGCACAGATGAACCCACGTAGCTGTGACAAACTCGCCTTTCTGCAGAGGAACACGAGAGAGGGGCGGTGTTTCTACTGCAGCCAGCTACGACACCTGGTTTCAGGCTGCCAGGTCTGTGGTTCCAGGGCTTTATAGGAACCAGCCGCGAGGGTGAGTCTGAGTCTTATAAGCACAGACGTACAGCACCACAAGATCAAAGCCACGATTATGTCAGACAGTACCTCAGAGACCGTTCCTGTGTTTACTGACTGTGGTCCTGATGCTAACCTCCTGCACCCATCTTTCACCAGAGGTTTGAGCCTTAGATTGGCTCCCTGCCATGCCCCCTGGAGGTGAACGCTGTGGACGGCAGGGCCTTAGGTAGAATAACTCACTGTTCTCTGCCCGTGCAGGTTTCATTCACTGATGATCACAGAAAAAGAATGTGCTTCCTCATCTTCGGCAACATGATTCATCTGGCGATTTTAGGTCAACCTTGGTTGAAGAAAGGTAACCCAAATTTTGATTGGGCCAATGGGCAGATCCTTTCCTGGGGGCTGAACTGCATGAACACATTCCTGGTCCAATGAGGGGAGCCTCAGATCTATCCAAACCCTGACTTAATTAATGCTCCATCCTGCTACGATGTCCTTGCCGCAGTCTTTAGCAAGGCTAAGACTAAGTCCCTGCTTCCCAACAGAAATTGTTGTGTGGGCCGCCAGAAGAGGATGTACTGCTGGCCCACCACCAAAGGGCGCCCTGCCTGAAGTGCGGGCTTCAGGCACGAGAGGGCGCTGCCGCCACGGACACAGCCGGGAGTGACAGCTGTTACTCATTAATTCCTGACAGCTGTCACACATTCTTCATCATCGCACTCCATAAAGACCAGACGTCATCTCCACCTCATCGCCGAGATATCATACTTCATTAGAGGTAATATCCTCAGCCGTTTGTGTCTTTTGCAATATATCTGTATATTGTGAGTGTTTGCAGGAGTACCGGTTCCTTTTTCTGTGGAGGCTGAGTGAGTGCAGGATGGCACTCTTTTCCCCTGAGGAATCACTGCGGTACTCTGCAACATATTGAGTGAGAGGTGGAGGTGGCATTCCCACCGCTGTTGTTACTGGGTGTACACACACCCACACTTGACTGTCTTTGTTCTTCGCCAGCAGTACCAGATCCGACAGTCGGGGACGGTGATCACCTGGGAATTCGGGACTTGGCGGCTCCAGTATTCACCAGGTTCTGTGGGGGCGGAAATCGTGTGGTTCCGGCTCTTCTCAGGACAGACGTCTTCTATCCTCGAGCCTGCCCACACGTCACCTTTGTAATTTGACTGTAATTATATTCTGAGATTGTCTGTATGTTCGTTGTGCACGTTTCACAACATTAAATTGTTACCTTTTGGCTCATCTATTGACCGTTCAATTGCGCCCCCTGTTGTGGGTCCGTGTCACTACACTTTCACAACAGGATATCTCGGCCCGCGTCATGGACTCCGAGGGGCGTCACCCGGCTGTTGAATGACCAATGGGAGAGCAGGGAGCGCAGGCGCCTGCAGGAGGCGTGATTGGTGAGCTACAGCACATTCTCACCGCCTTTACGGCTCGGTTGGACCAAATGACCGAGCAAAACATCCTCCTGAACCGCAGGGTGGAGGCTCTCTCCGCACAGATGGCGGCGAGCGCTCAGGGCGCTGCTGCAGCTCGTCCTCCTGCCGACCCTGTGCAGAATATGAACGTTCCAGTGGTGGTTCAACAACCCCTCCCACCATCCCCTGAAGCATACATAAGCCCTCCTGAGCCGTACGGAGGTTGTGTGGAGACGTGCGCGGACTTCTCATGCAATGTTCGCTCGTCTTCGCACAACGTCCCGTCATGTACGCGTCAGATGCTAGTAAAATAGCTTATGTGATTGCTCTGCTTCGGGGTAAAGCACGCGCCTGGGCTACGGCGCTCTGGGAACAGAACTCACGGTTGTTATCAGCATACACTGGGTTTGTGGGGGAGTTCAGAACAGTGTTTGATCACCCTAACAGAGGAGAGACTGCTTCAACCGTGCTGCTGTCAATGAGACAGGGACGCGAGAGCGCAGCCGCTTATGCAGTCAACTTCCGCATCGCGGCTGCGAGGTCCGGCTGGAATAACGTTGCGCTCCGCGCCGCCTTCATAAACGGACTGTCGTTGGTTCTGAAGGAGCAGCTGGTAGCTAAGGAGGAACCGTGGGATTTAGATGGGCTTATCGATCTCGTTATACGGTTAGACAATCGGTTGGAGGAACGCCGTCGGGAGCGAGGCGAAGGACTTGACCGGATACGCGCCGCCCCTCTCCCTTCCGGGTTCGAAAAGGCGCCGCCCTCCCCACGCTCCACAACCACAGCGCTCCGTGGGGTAACAGTTCCCCCTGCTGACGTTGTTAGGGAAACGCACAGGGCCAAAATGAGGAGGCTGATCCGCGGGGAGTGTTTTCTCTGCAGCTCAAAGGAGCACATACAGAAAAACTGCCCCAAACGGCCAAAACGACAACACTCGCCCTTAGAGACTGGGCTAAGGGGGGGTCAAAACATTCAATTGAGACACACACAGATTGCCACACGACTCCCAGTCACAATCCTGAGCGGGGATTTAACCCTTCAAGCCCCAGCACTGGTGGACACGGGGTCAGAAGGGAATCTGCTAGACAGCAGATGGGCAAGGGAGGTAGGGCTCCCTCTGGTGGCGCTTCCTTCGCCATTACAGGTTCGGGCACTAGATGGCACCCTCCTCCCTTTACTCACACACAAGACACAACCAGTAACTCTGGTGGTGTCTGGAAACCATCGGGAGGAGATTGAGTTTTTTGTAACTCCTTCTACCTCCCGCGTGATTTTGGGCTTCCCATGGATGTTGAAGCACAATCCCCGGATTGATTGGCCGTCTGGGGTGGTGGTTCAGTGGAGCGAAACCTGCCATCGGGTGTGTTTAGGATCCTCGGTTCCTCCCGGTTTACAGGCTAAGGAGGAGGTCAAAGTCCCTCCCAATCTGACGGCAGTGCCGGTTGAGTACCACGATCTTGCTGACGTCTTCAGCAAGGATCTGGCACTCACCCTTCCCCCGCACCGTCCGTACGATTGTGCCATTGATTTGGTTCCAGGCGCTGAGTTCCCGTCCAGCAGGCTGTACAACCTCTCACGACCTGAGCGCGAATCAATGGAGACCTACATCCGGGACTCATTAGCTGCTGGGCTGATCCGGAACTCCACCTCCCCGATGGGGGCAGGTTTCTTTTTTGTGGGCAAGAAAGATGGCGGACTCCGTCCATGCATTGATTACAGGGGGCTGAATGAGATTACGGTTCGCAAGCGATACCCGTTGCCATTGTTGGATTCCATGTTCACCCCCCTGCATGGAGCCAAAATCTTTACTAAGCTGGATCTTAGAAATGCGTATCACCTGGTTCGGATCCGGAAGGGAAACGAATGGAAGACGGCATTTAACACCCCGTTAGGTCACTTTGAGTACCTGGTCATGCCGTTCGGCCTCACCAACGCCCCCGCGACGTTCCAAGCCTTGGTTAACGACGTCTTGCGGGACTTCCTGCACCGATTCGTCTTCGTATATCTGGACGATATTCTCATCTTTTCTCCGGATCCTGAGACCCATGTCCAGCATGTACGTCAGGTCCTGCAGCGGTTATTAGAGAACCGACTGTTTGTGAAGGGCGAGAAGTGCGAGTTTCACCGCACGTCTTTGTCCTTCCTGGGGTTTATCATCTCCTCTAACTCCGTCGCCCCTGATCCGGCCAAGGTTGCGGCGGTGAGAGATTGGCCCCAACCAACAAGCCGTAGGAAGCTGCAACAGTTCCTCGGCTTCGCTAATTTCTATAGGAGGTTCATTAAGGGCTACAGTCAGGTAGTTAGCCCCCTGACAGCCCTGACCTCTCCAAAAGTCCCCTTCACCTGGTCGGATCGGTGCGAAGCCGCGTTCAAGGAGTTGAAACGACGGTTCTCTACTGCGCCAGTTTTGGTGCAGCCCGACCCTAGCCGCCAGTTCGTGGTTGAAGTGGACGCCTCTGACTCAGGGATAGGAGCCGTGCTGTCCCAGAGCGGAGAGACCGATAAGGTTCTTCACCCGTGTGCCTACTTTTCACGCAGGTTGACCCCGGCTGAACGGAACTATGACGTCGGCAATCGAGAACTCCTTGCGGTGAAAGAGGCTCTTGAGGAGTGGAGACACCTGTTGGAGGGAGCGTCTGTGCCGTTCACGGTTTTCACTGACCATCGGAACCTGGAGTATATCAGGACCGCCAAGCGGCTGAACCCCAGGCAAGCCCGCTGGTCACTGTTCTTCGGGCGTTTTGACTTCCAGATCACCTATCGCCCCGGGACCAAGAACCTGAGGTCGGATGCCTTGTCCTGGGTACACGAAGAGGAGGTCAAAACTGCACTGTCGGATCCACCGGAGCCCATCCTGCCGGAGTCCACTATCGTGGCCACCCTCACCTGGGACGTGGAGAAGATCGTCCGGGAGGCCCTGGCACGGAGCCCGGACCCAGGTACAGGTCCGAAGAACCGTTTATACGTCCCACCAGAGGCCAGAGCTGCAGTCTTGGACTTCTGTCATGGTTCCAAGCTCTCCTGTCATCCAGGGGTGCAAAGGACCGTGGCAGTTGTCCGGCAGCGCTTCTGGTGGGCGTCTATGGAGGCCGACATCCGGGAGTATATCCAGGCCTGCACCACCTGTGCCAAGGGCAAGGCTGACCACAGGAAGGCCCAAGGACTACTCCAACCGCTTCCTGTGCCTCATCGCCCCTGGTCCCACATCGGCCTGGATTTCGTCACGGGCCTCCCGCCGTCCCAGGGCAACACCACCATCTTCACGATAGTGGACCGATTCTCCAAGGCGGCCCACTTCGTGGCCCTCCCGAAGCTCCCAACAGCCCAGGAGACAGCAGACCTCCTGGTCCACCATGTTGTCCGTCTGCATGGGATACCCACCGACATCGTCTCAGATCGCGGTCCCCAGTTCTCCTCACACGTCTGGAGGAGCTTCTGCAGGGAACTGGGGGCCACCGTGAGCCTCTCGTCCGGGTACCATCCACAGACGAACGGACAGGCAGAGCGGGCCAACCAGGAACTGGAACAGACCCTCCGCTGCGTCACATCCGCGCACCCGACGGCCTGGAGTAACCATCTGGCCTGGATCGAGTATGTGCATAACAGCCAGGTGTCTTCCGCCACCGGCCTCTCCCCATTTGAGGTGTGTTTGGGGTATCAGCCCCCGTTGTTCCCCGTGGTGGAGGGAGAGGTCGGTGTGCCCTCGGTCCAGGCCCACCTGCGGAAGTGCCGTCGGGTGTGGCGCTCCGCCCGTTCTGCCTTGTTGAAGGCCCGGACGAGGGCGACGACCCATGCAGACCGCCGGCGATCCCCGGCCCCTGCTTACCAGCCCGGGCAGGAGGTGTGGCTGTCCACGAAGGACATCCCCCTCCAAGTAGACTCCCCCAAGTTGAAGGACCGGTACATTGGACCTTTCAAGATCCTCAAAATCCTCAGTCCTGCCGCAGTGAAGCTCCGACTCCCAGCTTCACTGCGGATCCACCCGGTTTTTCATGTGTCCAGACTCAAGCCTCACCCGGTCCGGCGCCGCCTCCTGCCCGGATCATTGACGGGGAGCCGGCTTGGACAGTGCGCCGGCTCCTGGACGTCCGTCGAATGGGCCGGGGGTTCCAGTATTTGGTGGACTGGGAAGGGTATGGACCCGAAGAACGCTCCTGGGTGAAGAGGAGCTTCATCCTGGACCCGGCCCTCCTGGCCGATTTCTACCGCAGACACCCGGACAAGCCTGGTCGGGCTCCAGGAGGCACCCGTTGAGGGGGGGTCCTGTTGTGTGGGCCGCCAGAAGAGGATGTACTGCTGGCCCACCACCAAAGGGCGCCCTGCCTGAAGTGCGGGCTTCAGGCACGAGAGGGCGCTGCCGCCACAGACACAGCCGGGAGTGACAGCTGTCACTCATTAATTCCTGACAGCTGTCACACATTCTTCATCATCGCACTCCATAAAGACCAGACGTCATCTCCACCTCATCGCCGAGATATCATACTTCATTAGAGGTAATATCCTCAGCCGTTTGTGTCTTTTGCAATATATCTGTATATTGTGAGTGTTTGCAGGAGTACCGGTTCCTTTCTCTGTGGAGGCTGAGTGAGTGCAGCACGGCACTCTTTTCCCCTGAGGAATCACTGAGGTACTCTGCAACATATTGAGTGAGAGGTGGAGGTGGCATTCCCACTGCTGTTGTTACTGGGTGTACACACACCCACACTTGACTGTCTTTGTTCTTCGCCAGCAGTACCAGATCCGACAGTCGGGGACGGTGATCACCTGGGAATTCGGGACTTGGCGGCTCCAGTATTCACCAGGTTCTGTGGGGGCGGAAATCTGTGGTTCCGGCTCCTCTCAGGACAGACGTCTTCTATCCTCGAGCCTGCCCACACGTCACCTTTGTAATTTGACTGTAATTATATTCTGAGATTGTCTGTATGTTCGTTGTGCACGTTTCACAACATTAAATTGTTACCTTTTGGCTCATCTATTGACCGTTCATTTGCGCCCCCTGTTGTGGGTCCGTGTCACTACACTTTCACAACAAGAAATTATGACTGCACCACAGATTTATTGCCAGAAACCCCACCCCAAGAGATGAGCTGTATTCCCTTTCAGCACCAGAGGGCCAAGCCATGGAAGACTACATGCAAAAATCACTTGTGGCTGGTCTAATCCGACCATCCTCATCCCCTGCAGGGGTAGGATTTTTTTCATGGAGAAGAAGATTAAGACCCTGCGGCCATGCATCAGGGCTGTGAAAACTCTGCAGATTTCGGCATGGGGAGGAGGGGGGAGTTAGTGTTGTACTCTGCTCATGGTCTGTAATTGTGATCGGCACTGAGTTTGGAAAATAACTATTGCAAAGTGTTCTTTTTTTATGATATTATACAAGTTTTATAAATCCACGGACACTGATCTGTATAACAGATACAGATTTGTGTCCATGAATCTGTGGAGTTCTGCTGAAAAAAATGTCTCTCTCAAAGTGTGGGTGTTACAACAGTTGTCGTAAAGTGGGCCCGACCATCTTCCCACTGGGAAGAACCTCTTTAAGGAAGTGAGGAGGGACAACATCACATGAGGAACCTGAGGGCTTATCATGGTCTTTCACATTCTGTAAGAACAACAAAGACACTGGATCAAATTTATGAAACACTGCAGGACTGGGAACAGGGTCAGAGGGGTCAGATGGTGGAACAGTCAGACAAAGAGCCTGACTGATGAACAGTCACTGAAGAAAGCTCCTCCCAGCAGGTTGCTTGTTGCTGCTAATGTTGTGGTTCATAGACTGAGTGCTTTGCTTTTTATTTAATTCTATTTTTGGGAACATACAAGTCCACTATGGAAGGTTTTCTGGAACATTGTCCTTTCTCAACCTTCTTCTCTCCAAAGAGAAGCTTTACCTTTCTTATGAGTCTATCATTGTCAGCTACTGTGTCCATTACATGTGCTAATCTCCATTCATAGCGGGGTAAATTGTCAATCTTCTCCATAACAACATCTCCAACTTTCAAGTTTCTTCTTGGAGTGTGCCATTTTTGCCTTGTTGCGATGTTGGATAGATACTCCTTTTTCCAACATGACCAATGGTTATCGTATAGACCGTCATATATTTCCTGTACATTTATGTACATTTTCATGTATATTTTGATTAAGCTAAAAACTGAAGATTACCAATAAAGAGGGCACTTGTTTTCCCATCAGGCCTCTTTGCTAGATGTTGGTACCAGGTTTAATTTGAAGTTCCAATGAAGACCTTTCATTTGAGACCAACGAAACAAAAATCAAAAGATGCCCACATGCCCAAAAGAGGGTGCCAAAGGAACATATTTGGTAAAAACAGCCGGACAAGGGTTAATTTTGGGCAAAATCTGAGGACATTGTGGTGTTGTTCTTTGCATCCTAAGGAAGCCTAACATTAGTACTACCAACATGCCAAACAGCATTTTTTACATGACAAGGCAAATATGGTTAAATGCACATCAAAGTCAGCACACTTTCGGAACATTTTTTTTTTTCAAATTCCATTTTTTTTGGTAATTAATGGCGTGGCCCCCAGGGGGTTAATTTCTTCAACTGTACATTTTACATAAACTTTAAGACAGAATAAACAAATTCTGAAAATATCAAGTTAATATCTTTTCTAGTTTTTGATTTATGGACAAGTAAACATGGTCACAAATGGAACACAGAGGGTTAACACGGACACGCCCCCTTTTTAAAACCTCCACAGAAGCTCAACGAAACAAGATATTGAGCTGTCGAATGGAATGACCCACACTTGAACCTCGAGAGGCACTGTCTGCAGGATTTTGCTCAGAAGGGACATATCTCCACTGCTGGGGGGAGCTATTGAGACTTACTCTTTGAACTCTATTGGAGACAAATGTGTGAAAACGGCGTGCTTCGTTATTAATGTAGCCTAAAACTACTTTAGAATCCTACTTGGATCTGTGTCGATCCAAGCTCATCTTTTAACATATTATTCACAGACAACGCCAGCTGTCAGTTCAAGCCTTGGTATTCTTGTTACCTTAATGGGAGCAACTCTGTCCTTTGCTGGAACTAAAGCACAATGTACATTATCATCTTTGTTTACATGTCTCAAGTATGAGCACTGATCATAACCATGTGAGCTTGCATCAGAAAAATGATGCAACTCTGTTTTACTATTTGGACAAAGTCTTTGGGAACATAACAGTGCGGTATCACGATTTTCTCCAAGTTCTCCAAGTCACTTTCCAATTATCCCACACTGACCTTAGTTCACTGGGAAGGGAATCATCCCAGCCTGTACCTTGTTTGCATGTCTCTTGGAGCACTCTTTTGCCTGTGAGTACAAAGGGGGAGATGAATCCCAGTGGTAAAGAGATGCAACTGTAGATAGGATGCCACGCCCTGTATCGGGTTAGTCGTTGGGGTGAAAGCGAAACCTCAGTGTGTCTGAGTCAATATGCCAGTGAATGCCTAGCGCTCTTTCAAGTTTGGCGTTATTAAAGGCGAGGTCACATGCTTGCTGTGGGGATGCATGTTCCGATCCTGGAATTCTTTCTAACACTGTTTTGTCATTACTGACAAACTTGCGCAGTTTGAGGCCACCTGACGCACAGAGTGTCTGAGCCTCCTGTGCAAGCTGAATAGCTTCCTTGATGGTTGCAGTGCTTGTTCCACCATCGTCCACGTTGATTATGAACTGTGAAGCAAGGGGAAACTGTCTCTCTTTCTTTGGCAAGATGCTTTAAGCCATAATTGGCACACCCTGGTGAGGACGTGGTGCAGAAAAGGTGCACTTTCATTCTAAACTCTTGGGGCTCAATGTTTAGGTTGCCATTTTTCCACCATAAAAATCTCAAATAGTCTCTGCCTGCTTCATACACATGAAACTGGTGGAACATTTTTTCGATGTCACAACAATGCCACTTGGTGCCTCCTGAGACTGATGAGAACACCATTTTGTGGATAACAAATGAATGTCCATACCTTAGGTTAAGGCGTTCCCATGCGTCCTTGTATGGATCGCTGTCATTTCTGTAGAAGATGCCATCAAGTGTCTTCGAGCTGGACCTCCCACATATTTCTTTAAGTATTGCAGTTTGTCAGCAGGTGAGATATTCTTTTTATCAACGAGTGCAGTAAATAAAGCTTTGCACTCGATGAATTGTATTGGGTCCCTTGTGAATGTGGAGGCTTCAGGCATTGGCAATCTGTTCATGGCAATACTGCCCTGTACTGCTTGTGCTAAGTAAAGAATGTCGCTTGTGGAGGTGAGTTGGACACATTGCCCTAACTGACTTGCATTGGAGCAGAAGCCGTAGAGACTTTCTGAGCTGTTCTGCTTAAGTCAACAGCGTAAACCCTGCTCTCACTTTTTATCTCTTGATCATACGTCATTAGTCTAGCTCGTGCAGCCTTTAGTCTCTCGAACTCACGTTTTTGAGACTCAAGCCCCTTTCTTTGCCTTTCCTCTAAAAGTTGAATCTTTTCCTTTTGTTTTTCATCTTCCAGTAAAACTTCATACTCTGCTTCTTTGGCTGCTAACTCTGCTTTCATTGCAACCACTACTAAATTCACAGAGCATGACTTACTGGCAGAAGAGTGTTGACTTGAGCATGTGACTGTAAATGGATTTAGCATAGTCTGCTTCACAAAGTTCACAGAGATGGACCTTTACTTTGTTGCTATCATCGTCATCTATACCTGAGTCTTTCATGTGCAACCTTAATAATGTCTCTGGTAACTGCTTCACATGCATCTATGAGGCGCCTTGTGTCACTGGAGGGAGTTGTGATCCCTGATTTCCATATACAACTTCATGACACTATCCCTTTCCTTCTCTAAGATGTCCATGAGTGAAGAGATTTCACTTTGTGACATGTCTCCCTTTAACTGCTCTCATGTTGTACGCACTTGCTCTTTCCATGCATCATATGCTTTGAGAAGCCGTCTTTCCTTTCTATGAGCCTTCTCCTCCTGATATGCTTGCATCTTTTCTGTAGGCCTCCTTTGACAACTGGAGCATGGAGGCTCCTCTTCCTCGTTGACCTGCAGGTCCTCTGTGTACTCTGTTTCCTCTTCAGATGCTTCCATGTTAAGGATGAGGTGATGTCATTGACCATCAGATCCCAGATGACTTTGATTGGAGCCGTGGACCTTGAAGTGGCTCTCGCTGAAAAGTCGGTGCTGAGCGTGGATTGAGCCCTTTATCCTTCCTTCCTTCGGGGGAGGGCACTCCTCTCAGCTTGGGTCAACCTCTTACTATAGCGTCCCCGGTTGAAAAGATGGTCTCTCGAACTGATGGTTTACAATCCTTTTATTGAACACTTGTATTGTGAACACACCGTAAGAGCTACACAAATACACAGCACACTATCATTAGTAACTCAAACAGTATGTTTTTACCTTATTTATTACCTATTTATCCTTAACAATCTCTACCTTGAGTGCAAATTACCATATATATATATATATATATATATATATATATATACACACGAGGTCTGTTAGAAAAGAATCCAACCTTTTTATTTTTTGCAAAAACTATATGGATTTGAATCATGTGTGATTGCATCAGCCAAGCTTGAACTTTCCTGCGCATGCGTGAGTTTTTTCACGCCTATCGGTTGCGTCATTCGCCTGTGAGCACGCCTTGTGGGAGGAGTGGTCCAGCCTCCTCGGTGGATTTTCATTGTCAGGAAATTGGCTGAGCGACTGCCGCTTTACTGCATCAAAATTTTTTCAGAAACTGTGAGAGACAGCCAGGTGGAAACCATTTGGAAAATTCAGATGGCTTTCGGTGAAGATCTTATGGGGATCACACAGATTAAGGAGCATTACAACCGGATTAAAGATGGCCCACAGCGGCTGAGGGCGCGCCATGCTCTGAGCGGCCATCGACAGGCTGAAATGACCAGATCATTTCCAAACTGAACACTGTTGATCCGGGACGTCATCTGACTACTACAGAAATGGCAGAGGAGGTGGACATACCACTTTTTCGGTACATTCCACTGTTACAGGAGTTTTTGTCATGGAAAGAGGAGCGGAGGAACTCGCCACGGAGCCGCTAATGGCACGGGACAAAAGCACCTCCATGTTGATCTCACAGGACATGTCGTGTGACTATCCGAGAAATTGTGGGTGAGCTGGACATGCCACAACATGTCCTGTGAGGCTTCATCACGGCATTACTTTTTGTTCTGCACCATGCGTCTCCGTCCCGACGTGCAAATTCCTCCGCACGTCTTTCCATGACAAAAACTCCTGTAACAGTGGAATGTGCTGAAAAGGTGGTATGTCCACCTCCTCTGCCATTTCTCTAGTAGTCAGATGACGTCCCGGATCAACACAGTGTTCAGTTTGGAAATGATCTGGTCGTTTGAGCCTGTCGATCGCTGTTCAGAGCGCAGCGCGTCCTCAGCCGCTGTGGGCCGTCTTTAATCCGTTTGTAATGCTCCTTAATCTGTGTGATCCCCATAAGATCTTCACTGAAAGCCATCTGAATTTTCCAAATGGTTTCCACCTGGCTGTCTCTCACAGTTTCTGAAAAACGTTTGATGCAGTAAAGCGGCAGTCGCTCAGCCAACTTCCTGACAATGAAAATCCGCCGAGGAGGCTGGACCACTCCTCCCACAAGGCGTGCTCACAGGCGAATGACGCAACCGTCAGGCGTGAAAAAACTCACGCATGCGCATGAAGGTTCAAGCTTGGCTGATGCAATCACACATGATTCAAATCCATATAGTTTTTGCAAAAAATAAAAAGGTCGGATTCTTTTCTAACAGACCTCGTATATATACTCAACAAAATATAAACGCAACACTTTTGGTTTTGCTCCCATTTTGTATGAGATGAACTCAAAGATCTAAAACTTTTTCCACATACACAATATCACCATTTCCCTCAAATATTGTTCACAAACCAGTCTAAATCTGTGATAGTGAGCACTTCTCCTTTGCTGAGATAATCCATCCCACCTCACAGGTGTGCCATATCAAGATGCTGATTAGACACCATGATTAGTGCACAGGTGTGCCTTAGACTGCCCACAATAAAAGGCCACTCTGAAAGGTGCAGTTTTGTTTTATTGGGGGGGGGATACCAGTCAGTATCTGGTGTGACCACGATTTGCCTCATGCAGTGCAACACATCTCCTTCGCATCATCCGTGAAGAGAACACCTCTCCAACGTGCCAAACACCAGCGAATGTGAGCATTTGCCCACTCAAGTCGGTTACGACGACGAACTGGAGTCAGGTCGGGACCCCGATGAGGACGACGAGCATGCAGATGAGCTTCCCTGAGACGGTTTCTGACAGTTTGTGCAGAAATTCTTTGGTTATGCAAACCGATTGTTTCAGCAGCTGTCCGAGTGGCTGGTCTCAGACGATCTTGGAGGTGAACATGCTGGATGTGGAGGTCCTGGGCTGGTGTGGTTACACGTGGTCTGCGGTTGTGAGGCTGGTTGGATGTACTGCCAAATTCTCTGAAACAACTTTGGAGATGGCTTATGGTAGAGACATGAACATTCAATACACGAGCAACACCTCTGGTTGACATTCCTGCTGTCAGCATCCCAATTGCACGCTCCCTCAAATCTTGCGACATCTGTGGCATTGTGCTGTGTGATAAAACTGCACCTTTCAGAGTGGCCTTTTATTGTGGGCAGTCTAAGGCACACCTGTGCACTAATCATGGTGTCTAATCAGCATCTTGGTATGGCACACCTGTGAGGTGGGATGGATTATCTCAGCAAAGGAGAAGTGCTCACTATCACAGATTTAGACTGGTTTGTGAACAATATTTGAGAGAAATGGTGATATTGTGTATGTGGAAAAAGTTTTAGATCTTTGAGTTCATCTCATACAAAATGGGAGCAAAACCAAAAGTGTTGCGTTTATATTTTTGTTGAGTATATATAACCCTCCCAACCCTGTACATATGTATGTATATATATATATATATATATATATATATATACATACATATGTACAGGGTTGGGAGGGTTACTTTAAAAATGTATTCCGATAGTTACTAGTTACCTGTTGAAAAATGTAGTCAGTAACGTAATCCAAGTACCATAATATTAAAGTAATGTAATTTGATTACTTTCAATTACTTCTGGATTACTCCAATATCAAATATGCTAATACAGACAAAATAAACTAAGTAGAAATAGTCTTGACCACATAGTACAGTTTATTAAGCAAAATAAAACTTTTTACATGGCATGCTCTGTTTTACTTCACATTATGAATTAAGAGCGCCACAATATTGTTTTAAACACACCCAGTGTTCAACTGCTAAATTTTCAACAAAAAATGCCAAACAAATCACTCAGGCGGTGTGCAGATGAATTTTATAATTAAAAGTGGCTTGCAGAACAATATAGAGGGTTTTCATGTGACGTATTGGTCACGTCATTTTGTGTCCCGCGCCCATTCTGGATTACCACGCGGTGGCCGCTGTGATACGCTACATGAATTTGGCGAACAATTGCAGAAGCTTCAACGTCGGTGTGAGGAAGCCTCACAGCACCGTGGCGCTGACAGAGATCTGCCGCTTCCAGAAATCCACTGCTTCCACATTTTTATTTTATTCGGCAATAAAATGATATAAGAATACATAAAAATACTGCCAAGGATAACACAAGAACGCTTCCAATACGGATGCTTATTTACACTGTGGTCCTCGAGCACCGAGCTGCTGATCTGCAAGCTGCCCTTCCTGCGCCTGGTGAGAGAAATCACTCAGGACTTCAAGACGACCTCCGCTTTCAGAGCTCCGCCGTGATGCTCTGCAGGAAGCCGGCGAGGCTGACCTGGTCGGCAGCTTCCTAGTTCACAATATCGCAGTGTGACACTGTCAGCCAGTTTGTTACATCACCAATAAATTCACTATCTGGTATAAGATACGGATCCACTAAACCAACTGCTACACATCTATCACGATAAATAGCTGCGAACTAATCCCCATTTTTACTAAATACACCTGTAATCTGAATCCATCTTTTTTTCTGTAACTGTAGCAGAATACAGATACCTTTTTTTTGTATCCTAATTACGTAACGCCGTTACATGTATTCCGTTACTCCCCAAGCCTGTGTGTGTATATATACGAGGTCTGTGATGAAAAAAGCGGTCCTTTTAATTTTTTTCAAAAAATTAATGGATTTGATTCATATGTTTTTACGTCAGACAAGCTTGAACCCTCGTGCGCATGCGTGAGTTTTTTCACGCGTGTCGGTGACGTCATTCGCCTGTGGGCAGGCCTTGAGTGAGGAGTGCTCCACCCCGCCCGTCGGAATCTCTTTGAGTAGCCGCTGCGGACGGTGCGCGTTGCTTTATCAACATTTTTTCTGGACCTGTGAGGGATATCCGAGTGGACACTATTCGAGAAATTAAGCTGGTTTTCAGTGAAAAGTTTAACGGCTGATGAGAGATTATGGGGTGTTTCTGTCGCTGTAAGGACTTCCCACGGAGCGGGACGTCGCGCAGCGCTTCCAGGCGCTGTCGTCGGCCTGTTTCGACCTGAAAACATCCTAATTTAAGGCTTAATTCACCCAGGACGTCGTGAGAGAACAGAGAAGATTCAGAAAAGGCTGGCATGAGGGCTTTATGCGGACATTCCACTGTTTAAGGACATTTTTTAATGAAAGACGTGCGCGCAAATTCGCCGAGTCGTTTCCGTGACGACTCAGCGAATCTGTGTGCGCCGCGACAGGAAAAACACCTCCGTGTTGAAAACCATTTGTAAAATTCAGGCGGCTTTTGATGGCTTTCAACAAGTGAGTAACTGAGAAATTGTTTAACAGCTTGGGCATGTTCCAACTTGCCCGTTAAGGTTTCCAACGGAGGTGTTTTTCCTTTTGCGACCCCCCGCGGTCGGGTCCGGCCCGACATGCAACTCTGCCCGCAAGTTCTTTCATTACAAAATGTCCGTTAACAATGGAATGTCCGAATAAACTCCTCATGCCGACTTCTTCTGACAGTTCTCTGTTCTCTGACGACTTACTGAGTCAACAGAGCCTGAAATGTGGAAGTTTTCACAGACCTCGTATATATATATATATAAACCTTTTTAACATTGTCCTTTAACCCTTTGTCTGTTCCATTAATTAAAATAAAACATATTGCAATTGTCTGTGTCCTTTCATTACAAAAGCGAATCAACCATGAGGATAGCTTTTACCAAAGTGCACTAGCCCCCTCTAGTGGGTGTTAACTAGTAAACATCACCCTGAGTAGCAAACTACAAACTTCGTGTAATATAGCAAACTTATATTTACAAAACAGAACTCTCATACCAACCTTGTTCCCTCATCAACCAGGTGCTACGAGACCATTCTGCAACTTAGAATTGCACCTTAAAAATAGTTTTTAGCCATATTAATCATGGAGCACACTTTCTCTCTGCACCTTGGAGTTCACACTACTGCAGTTTTCAGCAGTTAAACCGATTTACGACACCTTGCGTTCTAGACCTTTCAAAATAAGAGCATTAGGCATACTGTTGTTGAAATAGAATAACAAAAAGCTTGTGAACTAATTTGTGATAAGAAAACTGAAGCAAGGTCATTTACAGATGGCACCATCAATGCAACACATGCTGTCATCCAAGCAACGTCTTTTTCAGGGACGTTGTTGCTTATTTCAGCAAGACAATGCCAAGTCACATTCTGCACGTGTTACAACAGCATGGCTTCGTAGTAAAAGAGTGCGGGTACTAGACTGGCCTGCCTGCAGTCCAGACCTGTCGCCCACTGAAAATGTGTGGCGCATTATGAAGTGCAAAATGCGACAACGGAGATCCCGGACTGTTGAACAACTGAAGTCGTACATCAAGCAAGAATAGGAACGAATTCCACCTACAAAGCTTCAACAAGTGTCCTCAGTTCCCAAACACTTACTGAGCATTGTTAGAAGGAAAGGTGATGTAACACAGTGGTAAACATACGAGGTCTGTCAATAAAGTATAGGTCCTTTTTATTTTTTTCAAAAACTATATGGATTTCATTCATATGTTTTTACGTCAGACATGCTTGAACCCTCATGCGCATGCGTGAGTTTTTCCACGCCTGTCGGTGATGTCATTCGCCTGTGAGCACTCCTTGTGGGAGGAGTCGTCCAGCCCCTCGTTGGAATTCCTTTGTCTGAGAAGTTGCTGAGAGACTGGCGCTTTGATCAGAATTTTTTCTAAACCTGTGAGACACATTGAAGTGGACACGGTTCGAAAAATTAAGCTGGTTTTCAGTGAAAATTTTAACGGCTGATGAGAGATTTTGAGGTGATACTGTCGCTTTAAGGACTTCCCACAGTGCGAGACGTCGCGCAGCGCTCTCAGGCGCCGTCGTCAGCCTGTTTCAAGCTGAAAACCTCCACATTTCAGGCTCTATTGATCCAGGACGTCGTGAGAGAACAGAGAAGTTTCATAAGAAGTCGGTTTCAGCATTTTATCTGGATATTCCACTGTTAAAGGAGATTTTTTTTTAATGAAAGACGTGTGGACGGATTGCAGCGTCGGCCACAGGAAAAACACCTCTGTTGGAAGCCTTAAGGACAAGTTGGAACATGTCCAGCTGTTAAACAATTTCTCATATACTCACTCCACTGAAAGCCATCAAAAGCCGCCTGGATTTTACAAATGGTTATCAACACGGAGGTGTTTTTCCTGTTTTTCCTCTATCTCTCTGCACTGTAAAAAAGCAGTTAAAGTTTTCTCTCTCTCTCTCTCTCTCACACACACACACATTACCTCTCTCTCTCTCTCTCTCTCTCTCTCTCACACACACACACACATTACCTTTCTCTCTCTCTCTCTCTCTCTCACACACACACACATTCCTTTCCCTCTCTCTCTATCTCTCTCACACCAAACACAGGCAACATTACAACATTACCTTTCCCTCTCTCTCTCTCTCTCATCTCCCTCTCTTCTCCACATACCTTTCTCTCTCTCTCTATCACCACACACACACACACACACCACACCACACACACACACACACACAAACAACACACACACACACACACACAACACAAACATTATCCTTTTAAAACTGTAACCTTTTCTCTCTCTCGTTCTCTCTTCTCCTCTCTCTCTATCTCCTCTCCCCTCACTCTCACCTTTCTTTCTCTCTCTCTCTCTCTCTCACACAAACC